>NC_136988.1:10796092-11231092 GCF_032717465.1 Coenobita brevimanus | reverse complement strand
TGTCAGCAGCACCACAAGTGAGTGGATGACTGGTGCTCCCGCCTACCATCTATTCTGGTACTGTAAAGATGGTAAGCAAAACAGGTCTCAATTTTGTCTGAAAGCTGCCTACAACTGATGAACGGACAGTTTTATCTGATTAACACGTCAGTATATTAGCTTAATTTTTCTGTGATATATTAACTAAACCTTGTTAAATATTAATGTCGTTTACTATATCTAAAAATCAATAATAAATGAATAGGTGCAGTAATCACCGGCAACTATACGCTAGCAAGTTCATCCATCTCATGGCCTGAGCCGTGCCAGAAACCGGCCAAATTAAGAGGAAGGGATAAGAAGAGTTTGATGAGGGGGAAAAAAAAAAAGCCTAGGATGTTGCAGAATTGTGTTTGCCTGTAGGCCTCATCTACGATGCTGCACTCGGTAAAACTGTGTATATTATATTTACTGGTAGATTCTTGTGGAAGTTTATTTCACAACAGCCTGCAAGACTGGAAGCATGAGGGATTGGGTAAATATATAGGCATGGAGGAAGAATGGACCGGATGTACCACAATTGTAGTGAGGAGTGGAAAGCGTAGTACGAGTATGGTTTGTGATCTTGGGTTTGAGCGCAGCAAAGGTTATTTCAAAGCAATTTTTCTAACAAAAACAGCAGTAACAGAACAATAAGACACACTTGTGTTGCTGTCATCGTAATAGGTTATGTAGCAGGTGAGAGGATTAATATGACTAGTACATCTCCATGGTAGATATCAATCACTCATACGGTACATTAGCGCTCAGCGTTGACCCCGATACTGTTAACACACACACACACACACACACACACACACACACACACACATAGACGGGCGCACGCGCACTTCTATATTACCTCTTGCTACTTGAAGGTGGTCAGGTTGTTATCTATGTTCATGCTGACATCAAATGACCGGAAATCTTCTGTCACCTCTTGGAGATGCAGGATTCAATTCGAAATACATGAACTAAGAACCATATGCTTTGGGAAGATAGTATGATTCCCCATGAAAAGAACAGACTTTGAGAGGAATTTGTTGGCCGTTTTAAATACTTATAACACTTGTAAAAAGTTCCTTTCATTTTTTTTTTTTTTTGACTATCAAGAGAAGAAGATTCATTTTAATATTAAATATGCCATATTCGCAAATTATGCTTCAGATGAATTCAGTCTGCCTATATGTGACTGGCTCATGGCCACAAAAAGTGGATAATGAGAAAGGGAACTGTGCAATGCTTTTTTTCTAGCTCTGTGGGCAAGACTCTAATGCTTGGGCATTGTGTATATCAATGTAAATTAATGTAAATTAAAGAACGACATAAAACGATCAAACAAAGGCATCTTTGTCATAATGCTGGGCTGGTAATTCTTATGCTGCAAGTTGTAATTTAGCTGTAGCAAGGGGTGATATTAACGGCAGTTATGTGATAAATATTTTCAGTAATTTAGATTAAGCCCATCGAAATGCAATATTACACTAATAATGAGTCTAACCAACGTACTTTATGAAACTCCAAGGCCATACTTTGAACAGCTAAGAGCAAAATAGTTCAGATGGTAATACACGCGTGAAATTTTTCATGTTGTTCACCTTTTCCTGTTTATTAGGAAATTAACGTTAGCCAAACGAAAATCCAATGCAGCCACCATTTTTCAAAATAGTCACCATATTATGGCTACTGATTGCACTTATCTTCATAAAAGCAAAAGAAACTGCCCAAAATAAATCACTGAGGAGTCAACTCCTTTGTTTTGAAACATGAAGATTCTATTTTCGCAACATCTGCGTTTGTAGATGGATTTATTCATCATTTTGGGAAGGTTTAAGATATTTTATGTCTCAGTTGCCTAAGAGTTTACTTGCTTTAGTTTTCACGGTAGGTAGGCATCTGGATGCATCACTGTGTATTTATTGAACTTTTGAACTGGCACACACAACTACGAAGTGCAGTGCAGTGCAGGCCAAACTGATAGCATTTGCATCTTCCATGGCATTCGGTGTTACTTCCGCATTTCGTCTGCTGTTGGCAACATTTTGCAATAGGTTGGAGAGTCGTCCAGCAAACCTTCCATCCCAGGCCATGCTTTGTCCACCCCAGTAGCTAGGATTTAGGTACTGTGGGCTACATACAATTTCCTGACTCCATGCGCATCCTGCCTGGAAGGCAGCACGTTTTGCATGTTGAAGGAGGGCATCTTGAGTTGGTGGAACAGAGATATAAATTATGTCCTTTGTTTTCTTGCAAAGAAGTCCAGTCATGTCTCGTTAACTCCTACAGCAATACTGAACCTCTCATACATGGTGACTACATACTTCTCTAACGTCTGCATATCAGTGTCATCAATGACTGGTGGATGTTGGGTAAGTTTCAAGAAGACAACTGTGGCCTGATCATACACATTCCAAGTGTCCCAAGTAGACATCTTTCCTTTGCCTCGAAATGCTGATGCTACTTTACACTTACTAAAAGCATAGAAGAACAGGATTCCTCTGTTTTTTTCTAGCCAAAGTACAGAGCAGATCTCATGAACAGAGATCCATTTCAGGCCTCGTCCTTGACCAAAGGCAATCCACAATTTTGCATGACACAGCTCTTTCATGGATGGAACGATGTCTGTGCTGCCATTGAAGTTGGATTATGGTCAATGTTTCCATGGCAGCTGTTGTGAATAACGCGTTCCTTAAGACAGGAGGACATACTACACCGTTGTCAACATACTTGGTGATCACAGCATCTCCTAGTTCTGCTGATATTTTTAGCATCCTGTCATATGAAACCCTAAGGCCATTGTCATGCAACATTTTAATGAGATTTTTTTTTTTTGGTGTTTGCAAAGACAGACAAACCAGCATCAACAAGAAATGATGTGTCTCGGTCTCTCTAACCCTTAACCGCCGGCTGACGTGTATGGACGTCACGATTTTGGGCGCGGAGCAACACCGGTTGACATGTATAGCCGCAAGCATCTTCCCTCTACCCTTTGAAGTTTAACTTATCCTTGCTCATCAATGGGACCACCTAGAGATGTGGGGACACTTTCATTTGAAAGAGGAAGAGTTAGAAATTCTAATGTATTTTTAATTTTCTTCTCTAGCTGTTATAGTTTGGCAGATAATAGTGTTTGCAGTAAGGTTATTATTTTCAGTCACGGATATCCCCCGTAGGGAGGAGCATGCAACATCGGATAACCCCCAGCGTGTAGGGGATAATGCCTGTGACATGCTGCTGCTTTTTTTATCCTAGCATGACAGTTATACTCGTACTGGAGTAATTAGGCCATAGCAACAGCTGTTTGGGATGCACCAAATTGCAACTGTTATTTCATGTCTACTCGGTGCTCAATCATTCAGATATATTGAAGAATTGTTGTAGGGTCTAATGCAAGACATCCTGTTTGTAAACTTCCATCAAATATGGACTTGTGACCGAGCATGCGCCTGCGTATGATCTTTGCAGCTTTAGCAAAAACTATCTCTTCAGTAGTCACCAGCATTACCTAAAACAAAACCATCATCTTTATGAAAGGTAAGGCGTACATCTCACAGCTTGTGATGAGCTTCCAGTTCAGGCATTTCTGTTATTGTCTTTCAGCCTGAAAGAGTTCACATTTTGGCCCTTCAATCCCAATGGCTCAAGTCCCTGTAGTAAACTCTGTGAGCCTGAATATTCAATCAATCATTTCCTGTGGCACCCTCGGGGATGCATAGGGCCTCGATGAACTCACACCACCACATCCTATCTTGTGCTAACTCCTCAAGATCTCCCCAACACTCATCTCCAGCTTCCCGTCTCATTGTCCTCACCCACGTCTCTTTTGGCCTTCCTCTACCTCTTCTACCAAGTGCCACCCACCCTGGTGTACCTCGTACTATTCCCTGTCTCCTATACACATGTCCTAGCCACTTCCATCGTGAGAACCTAACATATTCATCGACCGGCTGCACTCCCGTTATTTCTCTAATTCTACTATTTGGTATCCTTTCCCACCACTTAACTCCTAATATTCTTCTAAGTGCTTTGTTTTCAAACACCAAGAATTTATTTTCCATAGTCACTGTGCTGTACCAAGACTCGTGTCCATAAATTAAGATACTCCTAACCATTACCTTATAAAGTTTGATTTTTGTATGCACAGAAAAATTGTTATTATTCCAAATATTTTTAAGCATTCCCATTGCCTGATTAGCCTTCTTTAACCTTTCCTCGAATTCAAAGTTCAAAGAACCATCCATGGCTAAATAAGTACCTAAATATTTAAACCTATCAACTTGCTTTACAACCATACCTCCAATTACACATTCCTGCGCATTTTCCATATTCATATTGATTATTTTAGTTTTTCCACAATTAATAACCAAACCCACCTTGCGACCTTCACTCACCAAACAGTCCAACACTCTCTGCATCTCTTCTGGCCCATCACAAATCAAAACTATATCATCTGCATAATCTAAATCCAAAAGTTTCCTGTTCTCTCCCCAAAGTATACCTGCACCGGTTTCTGTTCCAACGCGTTTCATAATGTAATCAATGACCAATATAAATAGTAAAGGCGATAGAACACCACCTTGAATTACTCCGGACTTGACTTCAAACGAATCACTCAGACAACCATCAACCATCACTTTACAAAATGTGTCCTCATGCATGTTCATAATGACCCTCACAAACTCCTCTGGTATTCCATAATGTCTCATGATCTTCCCCATAGTCTCTCTCGAAACACTATCAAAAGCCTTTTCAAAATCAACAAAACAAAGACTTAACGGTACTCTCATTTGATTAACTTGCTGCATCAAATGCCTAACTATAAAGATCTGATCATTGCAACCACGTCCCTTTCTAAAACCAGCCTGTTCATCCCTCAGAATACCCTCAACCACCGGCTCCAACCTATTTAACAACACTCTACTGAAAACTTTCAAAGCTATCGGTGACAAAGAGATTCCCCTCCAATTACCACATTCACTCAGGTCTCCCTTCTTCGGAACTTTAACAATTACACCATTCTTCCAAACTGATGGTAGTAACCCCGTCACCCATATCTTATTGAATAGCTTGGTCAAGATCATTATTAATCTATCCCCCTCCACTTTAAACATTTCCGGAAATAAACCATCCTCCCCTGGTGCCTTATTATTCTTTAACTGTTTTACTGCTTTCTCCACTTCTGCAAGCCTCAACTCTCCTGTGTCTATATTTAAATCTTCCTGAGCAGACGGTATATCCTCTTCTGGTGGTATTGGTCTATTAAGAACTGTCTCAAAATGCTCTTTCCATCTATTTTTAATATCTCCGTCTTTGGTCAATAAATTTCCTTCCCTGTCTCTAACTGGTATTTCCTTGCGTTTACCTGCATTACCACTCAGTTCTCTAATCGATTCATATGCTATTCTTTGACTCTGTCCATCATTTTTGTTTATTAAGATTTCAGTCTCTGCAACCTTTTCATCCACAGATCTTCTTTTATATCTCCTAGCTAACCTTCTTACTTCTGAATTCAAACTCCAGTACGCAGCTCTTGCTAATTCAATCTCTCGTTCATCAACGCATTGCATCTCACACCTCAATTTAGCCTCACCTCTCTTTTTTATCATATCCCACGTTTCCTCTGATATCCATTTCTTTCTCCTGAATCTATGTCTCCTTCCAATCGTACATTCAGCAGTCTCATGCAAAACTTTGTTCACATCCTCCCACATCTCATCTACACTTCTCTCCCCCTCTTCCAATGTTTCCAACATCAAAAACCTATTTCTGCATTCTAATATGAATTCCTCCTTTTCTTCTCCTTCCCTTCTAAGCTTAACAATATCGTATCTACCAACACCAAATTTTTCCTTCTTCTGATTTTTAAGTTTAAACCTTATTTTTGCAATGCTGAGTTGATGGTCACTACCAATATCCGCTCCCCGTTTAACATGAACATCTAACAGAGAACTTCTATGCCTCCTACTGATAGCGATGTGATCAATCTGATTTTTATATTTTCCACACGGCGACACCCAAGTTGTCTTGTGTATATTGCAATGCTGAAAGAGTGTGCCCCCGATGACTAAGTCATTTGCTAGACAGAAGCTTCCAAACCTCACTCCGTTTTCACTCATCCTACTACCAACTCCCATCTTACCCATACATGCCTCAAATCCCTCATTTGAACAGCCCATTACTGTATTAAAGTCTCCAACGCAGATCAAAACATCATGTCTAGGTACCCTTCCTACTCCTTCTTGCAACTTTTCATAAAATGTGTCTTTCCTTTCATCGAGTGCATCATTAGTAGGTGCATAACACACAAACAGACTGATGTTGCCATGATTTGATTTAAACCGTGCGTATAACAATCGCTCATCTATAGGATCCCACTCACATAAAGCCTTATTTGCCTTAAAACCCAGCAACAATCCTACTCCCTGATAATGCATTCCATCCTGTCGGCCAGATATCAATAAACGTATACCATCCTCCAAATCCAACTTATCGACTCCAGTTAATCTAGTTTCTGTCAGAGCACAAATATCAAGTCCGTAATTTTGAAAAACCTTCACTAACTCTTCAATTTTACCGTCATGATTTAGCGTTCTCACATTCCAGTTACCAATTTTAATTGTATTTTTTGCATTAACAAAGGAATTAGATTGTAACTGAGGCAACCGTGAGATTCTTAGCACCCCCTGCCCATTTAAGGGCTGCACGGGACTGGGGGCCATTATTGTTCTTTCAGAGTCCATCAAGGTTTCTTTGGCTAACTTCCTGAACACCTCGCCATTGTGTTGCAGTCGCAGTAGGCAGCTAACTTGCCTGATTGCCCACACCCGAAAGACCCAGCTATGCTGTAGCCAGTCACGAGTCGGCATGCTTCCCAGCCATTTCACTCTCAAGGAGTTCCTCTGCCTGAGAAAGCAACCACCCCCCTGCTCCCGAGGGGTTTTGATCTGTGTAGGTAGAGGGCGATCACTCCCTCACTAGCCATATACAGTGTATATACAGTGTATAGGCTACACTCACCACAAGATAAAGATAATGGTAATGGTGGAGACAATATGGTGGTAATGACGGGCTAATGAAGTAAACCCACTGATAACCACACCTCTATATCAACTTCACTGTTCACACTAATCTCTATCCTCACCACTCTAACTTCATCTCTATCCTCACCAATCACACTCAATTTCATCTATATCCTCACCACAAACACTAACTTCCATCTCTACCCTCACTCCTCACACTAACCTCATCTCTATCCTCACTATACACTAACCTCATCTCTATCCTCACTATACACTAACCTCATCTTTATCCTCACAATACACTAACCTCATCTCTATCCTCACTATACACTAACCTCATCGTTATCCTCACTATACACTAACCTCATCTCTATCCTCACTATACACTAACCTCATCTCTATCCTCACTATACACTAACCTCATCTTTATCCTCACTATACACTAACCTCATCTCTATCCTCACTATACACTAACCTCATCTCTATCCTCACTATACACTGACCTCATCTCTATCCTCACTATACACTAACCTCATCTCTATCCTCACTATACACTAACCTCATTTCTATCCTCACTATACACTAACCTCATCTCTATCCTCACTACTCACACTACCTTCAATATTACTGGATTAGTATCCCCACCAACAGATTTTGTTTCATTTATATATGTAACTAGTTCAGAAAATGCAATTATTTTGATTTCGTGGTCATGCAGAGTTTTATTATCGTTTTCATGGGCATGTTTCCAGAAATGAGCCCTCTCTCTGCTGTACAAAGCCACCATACAACAAGCAGGATGATACTTTAATTTCAGAGCTCCAATACCTCTTCCACCGAGCTTCGCCAAGAGTCTTCTATCATCCAGGTTTCGAGCACACTCATTCAGTCTATCATTCAGTTGCATATTCGTGGCTTGTTTAAACGATGAAACATGTTTCTGTTTCTCCGAATGAAAGCCATCTGAAACATTTGACTTAATTCTCGGCACGTTTGTCGTTCTCTGCTTGTTTTAGTTGTTGCTGTTCTTTTTCTCACCCTTTCCAGTTTTGTATTGTTAAACATGAGCCAAGAGCTTTAATATTATTTTGCCATCCACCTCCTCAAAGTTGCTTGAGTACCATCACCTTCGTCTAATCGGACAGGATCAAGCATGATTGGTAAAGCATTCATTGCTCTGATCTGAGGGACATTTTTTACATTCATACTGTAGCCATGCTGTTCAGTACTATGTGAAATTGGTAGACATTTAAGATTTTCCTTTTTGTCCACTTGACAAATACAGCACTTGTTCCAATCTGTTCGCCCCTTGAACGACGATTCTCCAGTCATATTCAAAATTATCTGGAGATAAACAGTTAAAGCCAGAGGGTTCATACTTTTACCACCATAATTGTAAGCACTCTTTTGTATGGAATACAACTAAGTTCATGCATTAAACTGCCCTAACTTAGCCCAATCGTTCATCCAGTGTCATTCAAGACCTGTACGGTCTGTATACCATCCAGGTGACTAAAGCCCCATCATCCTTGGCTCGGCTCTCCTGCGCTGACAAATCCTGTCAATTCAAGTGCTAATGTCTAACTGACATGGGGTCTAATTAGATATCATTTGTGACATTTTACTGTATTACTTCACAGAAGCTAACACTTAACTCGATACTGAGTTTCACAGCAGTGATGTCACCAGTGTGCTCCGGTAGTACATGACATTCACTCATATAATTACTATTACAGGTTGATTTTCATATGAATAATGTTATTTTTATATCTAGTAACCCTTGATAGGTCCCTGTGCGAAATTTGGTGCATGTATCACAAAGCAAACGATTCCACCAAAATTTGCACTTAGCTGCGCCACTTATTCACTCACATATTTATCATTTGAAGTTGATTTTCAAATGGCTCTCATAATTTTTATATCAACTAACCCTTGATGAGTCCCTGTGCGAAAAATGGTGGATGTATCACAAAGTAAACAATTCCACCAAAATTTGCATTTAGCTGTCCCACTAATTGCTAAAACGGTGGGATAAAAGTACCCTAGAATAGTGAGATGAAAGCAAGATAAAGCGATGAGCACTATAGCAAATCTATCAGCATACAATAAGAACACGGGTCTCTGAAGCAGGTGTGTCAACCTGTCAAAAGGTCTTGATACTGAGGTCAAGAAAGTGTGTCAGTAACTTATGGCTACACACACACACACACACACACACACAAGGCACCGAGGAGACCAGACTCACGCCGCCATCATTCCATGCAGGGTCAACTTGGCCAGTGGCATTACCTAAATTAGTATCTTTGTATGAGTCAAGCTCTGTACCAGGTTTGACTAAATTGTGTTCTAATAAAAAAAAAAAAAAAAAAGTTTTAAGCAAGATTGTTCAAACAGAAAAGAAAACAAATTAGAGTAAGAATGCGCTCAAACAGCTAATCTTTGTTTAGTCTACAACTGCCCCAGGGAATGTAAGTATCATATGTGCTTTTAGTACTGCAACATGACCACATACTTTAGTAAAGCAAATTTGGAATAGAAAAGGGATAAAGGTAGAAAGCAGGTCGATGATTTCTACCAAGAACTGGATTCACTTAGGAGAAAAATTAGTGAAATGGCAAGTACAGTACAGTAGTCAACCACGAGAGTATTATAGAAGAGTTCAAAAATGACGGTAACAATTAGGCAAGTAAGCAGTCTGGTAGACCACAGCAGTGATACTGAGGAGAAGATAACAGAGGTGAATGAAGCTGTGCAAAGCTACAAAAATGATGTGAAAACCACTTATGCTGAAATGGTGAAAGTAAAGAAAGACTTAGAAACAAGGGTGGAAGAAAAAAATATTGAAAAGGAAGTGAAAAGAATAATCCAAAACAATCCTAAGTTAGTCAGAGATTCAGTAGATATCAACAAATCTATAGTAATCACTGGTATAGAAGAGGAAGAAGTAAAAAACAAGATCTCAAGAGACAAAAAGGAGATAGCAAATGTAATGAGCATATTGAAAGAAGTATCAGAGGAAATCTATAGTAAAGACATAGAGGAACACAAAAGGTTAGGGAAATACGAGAGAAGCAAGTCAAGAACCCTAAAGGTAACTTTCCAGAGTATAAACACCGTGGAGGAGATACAAAAAAATGCAAAGAATCTTATGGAAAAAGAGGAGTTCAAAAATGTATGGATAAAAACATGCCTAACACAAGAGGAACTGGAATTACTGAAAGAGAAGAGGGAGGAAGCAAAAACAAAAAAAATGAGGGAAGATCAGAGGAGGAGAAGAATAATTTTTTTTTTTAATGGAAGGAGGTGTCACCGAGACTGATGTGGGTGAAAGCGAAATTTGACCGTGAGTTGTGGGTGTTTGTGAGTGCATATGGGCCTGGTAGTGAAAGGGATGAACAAGAGAGGGAGTCTTTCTGGAATGATGTTGATGAGTGTCTGCAGAGTTTTGGAGCGAATGTGAATGTGGTAATGATGGGAGATCTGAATGCTAGAGTGGGAAATATAGCAGTTGAAGGTGTAGTTGGTATGCATGGTGTGCCTGGAAAAAATGAAAATGGGGAACGAATGATAGCGATGTGTGTTGAGCGAGAGATGGTGATTGGGAATACCCTGTTTGAGAAGAAAGATATTTATAAGTATACATGGGTGAGACAGGGGGGTGGAAGGGTTGTTGATAGAGCTTTGATGGACTATGTGGTTGTGTCTAGGAATGTAATAGGAAGATCGTTGGATGTGAGAGTTCTGAGAGGGGAGGGTGGAGGTATGTCTGACCACTACCTGGTGGAGGGAAAGTTAAGAGTAGGTAAGAGATGGGTGAGAGCTAGGAGGGTTAGGTGTGGCAGGGAGGTTTTGAAAGTGAGTGAGTTGGATAAAAGAGAGAAAAAGATAGAGTATCAGGAGAAATTGAAAGATGAGTGGAACGCAGTGAAAGATCGGGAAAATGGCAGCGTGGAGGAGGAATGGCAGTTGTTTAAGAGTGCTGTGGTGGGGCATGCAGAAGAGGTGTGTGGTGTGAGACGTGTGGGTGGTGGTGTAAGAAAAGGAAGTGAATGGTGGTGCGAGGAAGTAAGTATGGCTGTGGCTGAGAAGAGACGTGCATATGAAGTGTGGCTGCAAAGGAAGGATGAGATGTCATATGAAAGGTATAAGGAAAAGAGGAATAGAGCGAGAAAGGCTGTGTGTGATGCTAAAGTGGCAGCAGATGAGAGGTGGGGTAGGCGGCTGACAGAGAATTTTCAACAGAATAAGAAAATGTTTTGGAAGGAGGTGAAAAGGGTGCGAAAGGGAGAGTCTGGGAAGGAAGAACGAGTAAAAGCAGAGGATGGAAGGATGTTAATTGAGATGGTTGCAGTAAGGAAGAGATGGGCAGAGTATTTTGAAAGATTGTTAAATGTAGAGGAGGAAAGAGTGGCTGAGATTGTGGTGGATGGAAGGGTGCAAGGAATAAATGTGTTGGGAGAGTTGAATGATTCTTTGATCACGAAGGAGGAAGTGGAGAAGGCAGTAAAGGAGATGAAAACAGGGAAAGCTGCAGGTATGGATGGGTGTGCTATGAAATGCCTGAAGGGTGGTGGAGTGACTATTGTTGACTGGTTAGTAAGATTGTTGAATGTGTGCTTTGAGAAAGGTATGGTGCCAATTGACTGGGCAAATGCTTGTGTGGTCCCGTTGTATAAAGGCAAGGGTGATAAGTATGAATGTACTAGCTTTAGGGGTATAAGTCTGTTGAGTGTTGTAGGTAAGGTGTATGGTAGGGTGTTAATTATGAGAGTTAGAGAGGGTACAGAGGGAGTGATTGGTGATGAGCAGTGTGGCTTTAGGAGAGGGAGGGGATGCGTTGATCAGGTGTTTGCTGTGAGACAAGTGTGTGAAAAGTATTTAGCGAAAGGCAAGGATATGTTTTGGGCATTTATGGATTTAGAGAAAGCGTATGACAGAATTGATAGGGAGGCTTTGTGGACGGTTTTAAGATTGTATGGACTTGATGGTAGGTTACTAAAAGGGGTGAAAAGTTTTTATGTAAATAGTAGAGCGTGTGTAAGAGTGGGAAATGCTGTGAGTGATTGTTTCCCGTGAGAGTGGGGCTGCGACAGGGATGTGTGATGTCGCCTTGGTTGTTTAATATTTACATGGATGGTGTTGTAAGGGAGGTGAATGCAAGAGTTTTAGGTGGAGGTCTGAGTCTTGTGAATGTTGATGGTGGAGAGTGGAATCTGAAGGAGCTGCTGTTTGCAGATGATACCGCACTGGTGACTGATGCAGAGGAGAGATTGAGACAGTTGGTAGAGGAGTTTGGAAGGGTGTGTGAAAGGAGGAAATTGAAAGTAAATGAGAATAAGAGTAAAGTGATGAAGTGTACGAGGTTGATAGATGGTAGGGGAATGAATATAGTTTTGAATGGTGAGTTGCTTGAGGAGGTAGATTGTTTTAAATATCTAGGGTCACATGTTGCTGTGGATGGAAGAATAGATGCAGAAGTGAAGTTTAGAATAAATGAAGTAGGAAAGGTGCTGGGAGGAATGAAAAAAGTGTTTAAATGTCGTTCGCTTAGAATGGATGTAAAGAGAAGGCTGTATGAGGGTGTTGTGGTACCGACTGCATTATATGGGGCAGAAACATGGAATATGGGTGTAGCAGAGAGGAAAAGTTTGAATGTAACGGAGATGATGTGTCTGAGGAGTATGTGTGGAGTGACGCGTATGGATCGGGTGCGAAATGATGAAGTGCGAAGGAGAACTGGAGTTGTTTGGGAGATGGCTGGTAGATTTGAGCAGAGGGTGTTGCGATGGTTTGGGCATATGGAGAGAATGGATAATGAGCGATTGGTGATAAAGATAACTAGATGTGATGTGAGAGGAGTAAGGCTGAGAGGAAGACCACGAATAGGATGGATGGACAGTGTGAAGAGAGCGCTGGATGCGAGAGGGATGTCTGTTGAGCAAGGAAGAGTGGCTGTGCTTGACAGAAATAAATGGAGAGAAATTGTGAATGGATAAGTGATGACGCAGCCCTGAGGGGATATTCTCCCGCATTTGGTCTGATCAGCTAGTCAGGTCAGGTGCGGGTAAGAGGATGGGTCTGTTATGATGTGGCAGGGGTAAACCAGTTCTGCTGTCGGGCCCTGCTGCGGATGTCACTGATTGCATTGCGCAGTTGACCCTTGTGCGGTGTGGTGTGGTGAGGATCTGTCCGTTCTCCCCTTTGGGGCTAAGATGCGAATGAATGTGTTTGAATGGATGAGTAAATGGGGAGTGTGTCGTCCTGTCTCGGCTACCTCCCTTTCCTTGGGGGAAGGAGCCTAGATATATAGATAGATAGATAGACAAAACAATAGGATTGAAGGTACGAAAGTGGTACATAAACAGGAAGGAATAAAAAGGAGGAAGGTAGTAGAACCAAGCCATGACAAGTATATAAACAAGATTAAGTTGATGTACTCAAATGTGGATGGAATGGTATGTAAATTATTAGAGATGAATGATTATGTCAGTGAAAATTAACCACATATACTATGCCTAACTGAAACAAAATTAACACCAAGGCTATCCAATGACATCCTAAACTTAGAGGAATATAATATATGGAGAAGAGATAGGAACTTAAAAAAATAACTAAGAAAAATCTAAAAGTCAAAGAAATAGAACTAGATACACCCTCACAAGTAGGACTGATTGCAGTAGAGATCAATATATCTGAGGGGAAAGTAATTGTAGCCAATTTGTACATGCCATCCAAGTCAAACACATGGGAAAGAGACGAGTATGAGGACCTGGCAGAGATACCAATCAGAGTTTAGGATCATTACTACATAAAATGGAAGAGAAATCGGAAGTAATTGTACTAACTGGAGATTTTAATGCAAAAATAAATTGGAATACTCTAGATATAATAAGCCAAGAAAGCTATCTATCTATCTATCTACTGCCAGACGCCTCAATCCCGTTTGGGGTGGCCACAAACAAATCGCCTCCAAGTCGCCCTGTCCCCCGCCATTTTACTGCCTGCTCCCAACTCACCCCCCCCTCTCTCATATACCTCTCCACCCCATCCCTCCATCTCATCCTCGGCCTCCCCCTCCCTCTTCCCCCCTCCACCTCACTCACATACACTCTCCTCGTAAGTCTTTCACTCTCCATCCTCTTCACATGGCCAAACCACCTCAGTGTGTTCCTCATAACGCTGCCTATCACATCTGCATCCACACCAAAACGCTCCTTGATATCCTCATTCATCAGCCTGTCTCTCCATGTGACTCCACAGGCTCCTCTTAAATAACTCATTTCCACTGCTCTCACTCATGACTTGTGTCCTTCCAACAACGTCCAAGCTTCACTTCCATACATTAGAGTTGGTATCACAATACTGTCATGTAGTAACTTTTTCACATCCATGCTCACTTCCCTGTTTCTTATCACTGCTTTCAAAGAACCAGCAACCTTTCTTCCCTGCTGTAAGCTTTCAAGCACTTCACCCTCCAAACCTCCATCCTTACTCATCACACTACCCAAGTACTTAAACGTACTCACATTTTCCAATTCCTCACCATCCAACCTCGCTGTACATTCACTGACTTCACCTCTCTCAAAGACCATCACTTTACTCTTCCCTACATTCACCTTTAGATTCCGTTTCTTACACACTCTCCCAAACTCATCCACCAAGCCTTGCAGCTCTCCTTCGTCTTCACTCAACAACACAGTATCATCTGCAAACAACAGAACAGGGAGTTTCCAAACTCTATCCTCTCTCACCAGGGCCACTCCAACATCCACTACCCTACTTTGTACCTCTTTTATTACCCCATCCATGTAGAGATTGAACAACCATGGAGACATGACATCCCTGTTTCAACCCAACTCTCAAAGAGAAAATTCACTTAGTTCACCATCCACACGCACTGCAGCCTTCGCACCATCGTACATACTCTTCACAGCATTCAACAACTTCCCATCTACTCCATATATTCTTAACACTTTCCACAGTCCTTGTCTATCGACCCTGTCATATGCTTTCTCCAAATCCATGAAAGCCGCAAACAACTTCTTTCCCTTCTTTAGAAACTTTTCCACTAAAGATCTAAGAATGAATATCTGATCTACACTTCTTCCCTTCCTAAAGCCTCCCTGTTCTTCTCCAACTAATTTCTCTGTTCTTTCCCTAACTCTGTCAATAAGTATCCTACCATACACTTTTCCTATTATACTTAGAAGACAAATGCCCCTATGATTACCACACACTTCTTTTTCCCCTTTTCCCTTGTACAAGGGAATAATTATACCTGACTTCCAATCCTCAGGGACTCTACCTTCCTCCCAGGCCAATCTGCACATCTTCCACATCCATTCTACTACTATCTCTCCCCCATGCTTCAGCATTTCACCACACACTTCATCAATTCCTGGGGCTTTCCCCGATTTAACTTTCTTCATTGCTTCCACAACTTCTATCCTACTGATTTTTTCCTGTCTTCTCACCTCCTTCCTTCTCCCAGCCATTCCCCAGCCACTCATACTCGCATTACTTCCATCCTGTATGTTCAATAAGTCCTTAAAGTGTTCTCTCCATCTGCTCACTTTTTCTCCTTTCTCCACTAGTAATCTACCATTTTTATCTTTCACTCCCCTGCTAACTTCACTTCCACCCTGTCTTACTCTTTTCACCTCTTTCCAGAACATTTTCTTACAGTCCCTCCACTTTACACTCAAATTCCTTCCAAATTCCTCATCCACTCTCTTCTTACTCTCTCTTACTAATCTTTTCACCTCTCTCTTTCTTTCTACTTATAACTCTCTCTTCCGCCTCTCAACTTCTTCCACTCCCCTATTTCTCATCCACTTTCTTCTTTTGTGCCACAGCCTGTCTCACCTCTTCAGTCCACCACGCTGTTCCTTGCACCCCCCTCCGTCTTCTCTTCCTTCCACACACCACATCACATGCTGCACATATTTCTTCTGTAAATATCCTACACACACCTTCCATGTCTCCCATCTGCTCCAATTCATATTTGCCCAATCGTTCCTCCACTTCTCTCTTATACTCTGCCTTTTTCTCACCCTCTTGTAACCTTTCCACTCTCCTTGCAACTACTCCTTCCTCTCGTCTTTCCCTTCTTCTATTCCTCCATCTTACTTGAATCCTAATTCTGGCCACCACCAAATAGTGGTCAGAAAGTCCACTCCCCCAACGTCTATAAGCTCTTGCATCCATTACACATCTTTGCATCCTTTCATCCACACACACATAATCAATCATTGCCTTCATTTCATTCAGTTCAACACCCACCCTTCTCATCACCATGTATACCTGTGGATCATTTTATGCCTGAAGAAGGTATTGGCTATCACCAACCCCCTCCCAGCACAAATGTCCATTAACGCACTGCCATTCTCATCTATCTCAGCAGGCACACCCCACTCACCAACTATTCCATCCACTTTCACATTCCCACCTTTGCCATTAATATCGCCGATCAAAAACACTCTCTCATTCCTTCCAAACTTTTACATGCACACTTCTACATTTGTCCAGAACTCTTCTTGCACTCTTCTACCACGATCTTGAGTTGGCGCATACACGCACACAATCGCCCACGTTTATATTCCAACTTTCAACTTTACCCACACAATCCTTGACCCAACTGATCCATACTGCCAAGAAAGCTGTTGGGACCAAAAGCTCCTGGATCTCGTGCAAGAGTTTTTCCTAACACAACATGTAAGGGAAAGCACCAGAAAAAGAGGACTCGATGTACCCTCAATGCTAGATCTCATATTTACTAGTCAAGAAAACAATATTGACAATTTAATATACCACCCTCCATTCGGAAAAAGCGACCATGCAGTACTAAATTGCAACTTCAGGATAGCAAATGACATAGTTAACAGCAATGAAAGTTACATAATGAGCCTAAACTATAAAATGGGAAACTATCGGGGCCTAAAGAAGTACT
This sequence comes from Coenobita brevimanus, assembly GCF_032717465.1. Taxonomy (NCBI): domain Eukaryota; kingdom Metazoa; phylum Arthropoda; class Malacostraca; order Decapoda; family Coenobitidae; genus Coenobita; species Coenobita brevimanus. The sequence continues at coordinate 11,214,106 of NC_136988.1, read as the reverse complement.
TCTTAGAAATTGATTGGTGAAAGGAGCTTAGAGGACAAGATATAAATGCTATATATAAAAAATTCTATGAACTTTATGAAATAGGAGTCCAGAAGTACATCCCAAAGCATAAAGAAGCAGAAAAGAAAAAAAAAATGGTTCATTATAGAATGTAAAAAATCAAAAGAAAAAAAAGATTTGTTGTGGAATAGATATAGAAGACACAATAGTGAAAGGGCATATAACAATTACAAACAGGCAAGAAACGATTATACAAGAATAAGGAGGGAAGCCCAAAAACAGTTTGAGGAGGATATCACAAATAAAAGTAGTGATCAACTACAGTAATTTTACAGCTACATAAGAAGCAAAACCAAAGTAAAAGATAAAATACAGTCCATTACGGACAAGGGAATCACCTCCTCACAAGAGAAGGATATCAGTGAAACATTGAACAGGAAATTCCAATCAGTTTTTACAGAGGAAAAAAATTTTGAGAGGGATTATGTGCAACATGCGTGCCCACACATACTATCAGATATACAAACATCAGAAAAAGTAATACAGGAGGAGCTAAGTAAATTAGAGAAAGGAAGGGCAAATGGTCCTGATGAAATTTCATGTTGGGTGCTACGTGAATGTGCAAAGGAGTTAAGTAAACCATTATTTTTAAATTTTCAAGAAATCCTTGAGTCAGGGTAAACTACCTGATATTTGGAAGAAAGCAAACATTGCTCCCTTATTCAAAAAATGGAATAGACAAAATCCACTCAACTACCGACCAGTATCACTGGCCAGTGTTGTAAGCAACGTATTAGAAAAGCTAATAAGAAAAGTTTGGGTAAATCATCTAGAAGAACACAATATGATAACAGAAAGACAGTTTGGTTTCAGAAAAGGAAAATCATGTGTTATTAATCTGTTGAGCTAGTATGACAGAGTAACAGACACATTTCAGGAAAGAGAAGGATGAGTGGACAGTATCTATTTAGATTTCAAGAAAGCATTTGACACAGTACCACACCAAAGACTTTTATGGAAACTGTACCATCAAGGAGGAATTCGAGGCAAACTGTATTCTTGGATGCAAGATTTTCTCATAAGAAGAGAAATGAGAACAGTACTAAGGGGAAATTATTCATCATGGAAAGAAGTGACTAGTGGAGTACCACAGGGCTCAGTGCTGGCACCAATCATGTTTTTAGTGTATATAAATGATATAAACAGTAACACTGGAAATGAAAGCTATCTAAATATGTTTGCAGATGATGCAAAAATACAAATTAGAATTACTAACAGACTCTTGTAAAGAACTACAAGAAGAATTAAATAAACTTCATGAATGGAGTAATACATGGCAAATGGAATTCAATGCGGACAAGTGTCATGAAATCAAGTTTGGTAAAAGTGGAAAAGGACCTGATTGGGATTATACGTTAGCAAATAAAACCCTACACACATTGGAAAGAGAGAAGGACCTAGGTGTGATTATCAATAACAGAGTATCTCTGGCTGACCACATCAATGAGAAGGTACGGAACATGTATACACTGCTTGCAAATATGAGAATAGCATTCACATACATAAATGAAGCCATGCTAAGAAAGATAATAACATTTTCATCAGACCAACCCTGGAGTATGCATCAGTAGTCTTGAGTCCTCATCTAAAAAACACATAGACAAGATTGAAAAAGTTCAAAGGGCCACTACAAGATGGGTACCAAGCTTAAGGGATCCAAGCTACGAAGAAAGACTAAATAAACTGAATCTACCAACATTACAGGATAGAAGGAAAAGAGGTGACATGATTATGCTGTATAAATGCATATCAGGGAAGGAGAAAATAGACATAAATGATTACTTAACCTATGGGGAAGCATCAGCAAGAGGACACTACAAAAAACTGCATAAGAAGAGAGGTGATAAAGATGTAAGGAAATTTAGTTTCCCAAATAGAGCAATTGATCAGTGGAATGCACTACTGAATGGAATAGTGTGAGCCAAAACAATTCACAAATTTAAGGATATGTACGATAAATATGGTTTAAGACACGGGACAGAACGAGCTTGACTCATTCCTGTAAAGATACAATTAGGTAAGAACAATTAGGTAAGAACACGCACACACTCACCCCCACACACACACACAGAGGCAGTCAGACACACACACACAGAGGCAGTCAGACACACACACAGAGGCATTCAAAGGAGGCAGACGTGCGACATCGGCGCTCCGTACCGAACCAACACGGCCAGTGACATTACCTAATTTAGTATCTTTGTATGAGTCAAGCTCTGTACCAGGTTAAACTAAACGATTTTTCATTATTAAAAGAAAAAAAAATAAGAAGGTTAAACAAGACTTGTTCAAACAGAAAAGAGAACCAAGACGATAGAATGCGCTCAGTCAGCTGAGATTTGTTTACAGCAGCACGGGGAATGTAAGTACATACTCTGTACTTTTAGTATTGCAAAATGGATACATACTTTAGTAAAGCAAATTTGGAAAAGAAAAGGGAAAAGATAGAAAGCAAAATGATGATTTTTACCAAGAACTGATTGAAGTGGAGACTCAAACTGACTGGTTGAACGTGTACACAAACTAGAAATGGCTTTCAAAAATGAAACTGATGAAATAAAGAAGCAGATGCACTTGCAAAAGGAAGAAATAGAAAAACTAGGAAGGGAGGCCAACAAGAAAGACATAACCATCAGTGAACTAACAGTGGAATTGAGTACACTTAGGAAGAAAATGAGTGAAATGGCAAGTACAGTAGTCAATCACGAGAGTGTTATGGAAGAGTTCAAAAATGACAGAGACAATTAGGCAAGTAAGCAGTCTGATAGACCAAAGTAGTGATACTGAGAAGAAGATAACACAGGTGAATGAAGCTGTGCAAAGCTACAAAAATGATGTGGAAACCACTTATGATGAAATGGTGAAAGTAAAGAAAGACTTAGAAACAAGGGTGGAGGAAAAAAGCATTAAACAGGAAGTGAAAACAATAATCCAAAACAATCCAAAGTTAGTCAGAGATTCAGTAGATATAAACAAGTCTATAGTAATCACTGGTAAAGAAGAGGAAGAAGTAAAAAACAAGATCACAAGAGACAAAAAGGAGATGCCAAATGTAATGAGCTTACAGAAAGAAGTATCAGAGGAAATCTGTAGTAAAGACATAGAGGAACACAAAAGGTTAGGGAAATACGAGAAAAGCAGGACAAGACCTCTAAAGGTGACTTTCCAGAGTGTAAACACTGTGGAGGAGATACTAAAAAATGCAAAGAATCTTATGGAAAAAGAGGAGTTCAAAAATTTATGGATAAAAAGATGCCTAATGCAAGAGGAACTGAAATTACTGAAAGAGAAAAGGGAGGAAGCAAAAACAAAAAATGAGGGAAGATCAGAAGAGGAGAAGAAGAACTTTTTTTACAAAGTAATAGGATTGCAGGTACGAAAGTGGTACACAAACAGGATGGAATAAAAAGGAGAAGATAATAAAACCATGTCATGACAAGTATATAAACAAGATGATAAAGTTGATGTACTCAAATGTGGATGGAATGGTATCTAAATCACTAGAGATGAATGATTATGTCAGAGAAAATGAACCACAAATAATATGCCTAATTGAAACAAAATTAACACCAAGGATATCCAATGACATACTAAACTTAGAGGAATACAATATATGGGGAAGAGACAGAAATATAAAAAAAGGAGGAGGAATTATAATATTAACTAAGAAAAATCTGAAAGTCAATGAAATAAAACTAGATATACCATCACAAGTGGAACTGATTGCAGCAGAGATCAACACATCTGAAGGGAAAGTAATTGTAGCCAATTTGTACATGCCACCCAGATCAAACACATGGGAAAGAGACGAATATGAGGACCTGGCAGAGAGTACAATTCAGAGTTTAAGATCATTACTACATAAAATGGAAGAGAAATCGGAAAGAATTATACTAACTGGAGATTTTAATACAAATAGAGATTGGAACACTCTAGATATAATTAGCCAAGAAAGCTGTTTGGACCAAAAGCTTCTGGATCTCGTGCAAGAGTTTTTCCTAACGCAACATGTGAGGGAAACCACCAGAAAAAGAGGACTCGATGTAGCTTCAGTGCTAGATCTAATATTTACTAGGCAAGAAAATTATATTGACAGTTTAATATATCACCCTCCACTCAGCAAAAGCGATCATGCAGTACTAAATTGCAACTTCAGGATAGCATATGACATAGTTAACAGCAATGAAAGTTACAAAAAGAGACTAAACTATAAAAAGGGAAATTATCAAGACCTAAAGAAGTATTTCTTAGAAGTTGATTGGGAAAATGAGCTTAGAGGATAATATTTAAATGCTGTATATAAAAAATTCTGTGAATTTTATGAAATAGGAGTCCAGAAGTACATCTCACAGCACAAAGAAGCAGATAAGAAAATACGGTAATGGTTCAATACAGAATGTAAAAAATCAAAAGAAAGAAGAGATTTGTTGTGGAATAGATACAGAAGACACAATAGTGAAAGGGCGTATAATAATTACAAACAGGCAAGAAACGATTATACAAGAATAAGGAGGGAAGCCCAAAAACAGTTTGAGGAGGATGTAATAAATAAAAGTAGTGATCAAACAAAGCTGTTTTACAGCTATCAGAAGCAAAACCAAAGTAAAAGATGTAATACAATCCATTACGGACGAGGGAATCACTTATACACAAGAGAAAGATATTTGTGAAGCACTAAATAAGAATTTCCAATTAGTTTTTACAGAAGAAAAAAATTTTGAGAGGAACTATGTGGAACATGCATGTCCACACATACTACCAGATATACAAATAGCAGAAAAAGTAATACAGGAGGAGTTAAGTAAATTAGACAGAGGAAAGCAAGTGGTCCTGATGAAATTTCATGTTGGGTACTACGAGAATGTGCAAAGGAGTTAAGTAAACCATTATTTTTAATTTTCAAGAAATCCTTGAGTCAAGGTAAACTACCTGATATTTGGAAAAAAGCAAATATTGTCCCCTTATTCAAGAAAGGAAATAGACAGAATCCACTCAACTACCGACCAGTATAACTGACCAGTGTTGTAAGCAAGGTATTAGAAAAGCTTATAAGAAAAGCTTGGGTAAATCATCTAGAAGAACACAGTATGATAACAGAAAGACAGTTTGGTTTCAGAAAAGGAAAGTCATGTGTAACTAACCTGTTGAGCTACGATGACAGAGTAACAAACACAATACAGGAAAGAGAAGGATGGGTGGACAGTATCTATTAAGATTTCAAGAAAGCTTTTGACACAGTACCACACCAAAGACTTTTATGGAAACTGTACCATCAAGGAGGAATTCGAGGCAAACTGTTTTGCTGGATGCAAGATTTTCTCATAAAAAGAGAAATGAGAACAGTACTAAGAGGAAACTACTCATCATGGAAAGTAGTGACTAGTGGAGTACCACAGGGTTCAGTGCTGACACCAATCATGTTTTTAGTGTATATAAATGATATAAACAGTAACACTGGAAATGAGAGCTATCTGAATATGTTTGCAGATGATGCAAAAATACAAAGGAGAATTACTAACACAGACTCGTGTAAAGAGCTACAAGAAGAATTAAATAAACTTCATGAATGGAGTAATACATGGCAAATGGAATTCAATGTGGACAAGTGTCATGTAATCAAGTTTGGTAAAAGTGGAAAAAGACCTGATTGGGATTATAAGTTACGAAATAAAACCCTATACACATCAGAAAGAGAGAAGGACCTAGGTGTGATTATCAATAACAGACTATCTCCGGCTGACCACATCAGCGAGAAGGTACGGAACATATATACACTGCTTGCAAATATGAGAATAGCATTCACATACATATATGAAGACATGCTAAGAAGGATAATAACATCAGTCATTAGACCAACCCTAGAATATGCATCAGTAGTCTGGGGTCCTCATATCAAAAAACACATAGACAAGATTGTAAAAGTTCAAAGGGCCGCTACAAGATGGATACCAAGCTTAGGGACCTAAGCTAAGAAGAAAGACTAAATAAACTGAATCTACCAACATTACAGTAGAGAAGGAAAAGAGGTGACATGATAATGCTATATAAGTGCATATCAGGGAAGGAGAAAATAGACATAAATGATTACTTAACATATGGAGAAGCATCAGCAAGAGGACACTGCAAAAAACTGCATAAGAAGAGAGGTGATAAAGACGTAAGGAAATTCAGTTTCCCAAACAGAACAATTGATCAATGGAATGCATTACCGAATGAAATAGTGTGCCAAAACAATTCACAAATTTAAGGATATGTACGATAAATATGGTTTAAGACACGGGACAGAACGAGCTTGACTCATTCCTGTAAAGATACAATTAGGTAAGAACAATTAGGTAAGAACACACACACACACACACACACACACACACACACACACACACACACACACACACACACACACAAAGAACAATGTGAATGAGAGAAAGAGAGGAAATTCGAGCAACGGAAACCGGAGATATAAACGGAGTTGGCAGAATAAAGGTTAATAGCGGTCACAGCTGTGAGGAAAAGAGAGTAAAGAGTGAAAACTGAGATGAAATGTAGTTTGGTCGAGAAAGGATGGTAAAAACACATGAGAAACAGAGGAGTAGGAAGAACTGAGATACAAGCAAGGGAGAGGAAGAATAATATGTAGGAAGTTAATTACGTGATAGAAGAGGGATTAAAGAAGAGGTGTCATACAAAAGCAGGAAATTGGGAGAGTGAATGAAAACTAGAGGAAAAGAAGAGGAGAGGGAGGGAAGCATAATGGCGATGAAACCGGGGTAGAAGAGGGAGTTGCAAGGAAAGACTGGATAATAAGGAAAAAGGGGAGAGGAAAGAAGAGCGGAGGGAAACGAGATAATTAAGCGTAGAGGAGAGATAGCAAAAAGTAGTTAAAAAGAAGTGGTAAAGGGTGAGGAAGGCGGGAGTAGCAAAGGGAGGAAAATGGAGAGAGGGGAAAGGGAATGAGAGGGTAAGGGAAAAGAGTAATGATGGACGCAGTGAACCATGTTATATAAAAAGGGGAGAGAGAGGGGGGGTGGTCAGTCAAACAGGGAGGGCGAAAAGAAAAGGCAGAAAGTGATGTGAACAAACAGACAAACAGCCGAAGAGATGGATGGGCAAACGAAAGACTGACGGACAAACAGAAAGACAGACAAAAAGTCTGAGAAATGAAGTGACAGATAGCGTGGTGGACACGCAGATGGCCAGGTAGTGAGAAAGGCAGGTATAGACTGGGAGGCACAGATACAAAGGCAGGCTAGGTAGAAAGACAGAAATATAGAAAGAGAAAGACAAACAGGATAGTAAATGGACAGACACGTTGGCAGACAGACAGACAGACACTCAACCAGAATCGGTAGAGAGGTGGCCTGCAGTCTTAATGGACTCAGGTTCGAAGCCCGACCGGGGCAGGGAACCCTTTAAGGATCTGAATTTCATAAAAGCAGACTTTATTGATCTACCAGAGGACCCTCCGACCTGCCGTGAAAATACTGTTGCTAATACCAATTCACAAGTCCTGTATGAGATAGCCCTAATATGTATTCAATACGGACGGTGGGTGTTAGCGCCGAAGTGGTGACATGTGGAGGTGTATGGAATGCAGGACTATTGGGCCTTGGGAACAGGCTGTTAAGCCTATGCTCAGAGTCACACATAAATAAAAAAGGAAAAAACTACAGGCAAACAAATAGGCAGAATGAGATTAAGAAACCTAAGAGACAAATGGACAAACACACAGAAGGACCGGTAGACAGGGGGAGGCGGTGGCTCAGTCGGTAGAGAGGTGGCCTAGAATCCAACCGGACTCAGTTTCAAATCCCCGCTGAGGCCGGGAACAGTTTAAGAATTTGAATTTCGAAAACTCAGACTTGATTGATCTACCAGAAGACCCACCGACATGCAAAAATATCCCCGCTAATACCAATACACCAGTCCTGTATGGGACAGCCCTGTATGTATTTAATATGGACGGTGGGTGACATGTAGAGGTATATGGTATGTAGGAGAACCGCTGGGCCTTGGGAGCAGGCTGTGAATCCAATGCCCAGATTTGACCAAAAAAAAAAAAAAAAAAAAAAAAAAAAAGGATGATAGACGGAGAAACAGACAGACTTGCAGGTAGACAAACAACAGAGAGAAAAACATGTAGATATACAGGTAGTGAAATGAACCAACAAAAAGTGAAACATTCAGATAGACTAACAAACGATAATTTGAGGACACGCATTCGTGAAGACATGGAGACGGACAAACAGACAATAAGGCAGACTGAACAGACAGACACGCTCGGGGAAAGACATGTACGGAGACACACAGACAGGAAGAAAGCTGGGTAGAGACACAGGAAAGATACACAGAGAGACTGACATAGACAGCACTACATACATACATATATATATATATATATATATATATATATATATATATATATATATATATATATATATATATATATATATATATATATATATATATATATATATATATATAAGACTATGTACCTTTTACTCTTCTGAAGAGGGATTAGACGAGGTCCAGGAACTTCTTATTTCAGGTTTCGCAGACTAACGCACAAGATTTGTGCACTCTTGTTTATTCCCTATGACCTGAAATGGCCTCGCAGGTAAACCTCACATAGTTGTGTCTTAACTGGAGGTCATGTAAGTCTCCATGCCAAAAATTGGGCAGCTGGGTCAAGTCGTTCGAGTGCGTATTATCGGTGACCTCAAATGACCTCCGACCAGTGGCCTCAAATGACCTCGGAGGTCAACCTCACTTAGCCAATGTCCGAATAGGTCGCCATTTGAATCTCCATGTCAAAAATTGGGCTTCAGGGGTACCCGGTGTTGTCCGTGCCAAAAACCCGAAAACTCTACCGGTGACCTCAAATGACCTAGATCTGAGTTTTGACCTCCCTAAAACCATCCTTGGGCCGCCCTGATTCCGAATATATATGGGTCTAGGGGTCTCTGGCCCTTGGTTTGGGTGTAATTGAAGGACAAACAAGCAATGAACTCGGATCTTTTATTTTTATATAGATTGTTATTAATGTAGATTGATGGATGGATAGGATGATAGATACACATAAAGAGTCGGACAGACCTGTTAGAAAACAAAGAGACAGAAAAACGGACCGACAAGCCGACACCTGGCGGAGAAACAGGCATACCGAGTGACTGAGAGACGAAAGACAAAGACAGACAAAACGACGAGTCAGACGAACGAACAGAAAAGGAAGAGAGAAAAGAAGACGATGCTGCCTTCAAAGTTCAAGTAAATAGCATTGTTACAAAGAGGGGAAGCGCGAGAAGAAGCCGAGGAAAAGAGGCGATAAAAGAAGAAACAGGATGTAAAGAGAGGTAAAGAGAGATGTAATAGGATGCAAACTTTGATACGATGAGAGAGAAAATGTATGCAGCAGTGCCGGGTGAGAGAGAGAGAGAGAGAGAGAGAGAGAGAGAGAGAGAGAGAGAAATGTAAAGAGAAAACTTTAAGAAATACTAAAAACAAAAAAAATATGTTGGGGGTTGAACTGATACTTCGAAATAAAATATTTTAAAAACTTTGAAGCATCTCTTTCACTTACATAGCAGCCCCACTGCGCCGGCGACGTCTTTAAAAAATCATTTGTTAGATTTTAGTACTGTTAAAAACACCACAAGGTTTAATGGAAAACAATATAAGGCCAGATGATCTCAGCAGGAAGATTATACCCATTATTGCTACATTTTGTTGCATCTTAATGTTGTGTCAGCGAGTTTGACTAAAGGCTTTTCTGCTACTGTTTTAACTGCTCCACTTAGATGCATAAGCTTCATGATCATTATTACAGGCTTACTTGCCCTTAATGCTTTCCTTGTGATTTACCTTTAATACAAGTAATGTCTATAATGTTGTGAAAAAGACACCTGAACAGACGAATCTTTTCATAACTAGGGCAGTTAAGCACAATGGATGCGGTCAAATTTTGACCTTGCCATGGGACCGTAACCTTTTCATTGCTGCTTCTCAAAACATTTCTTCCCTTATCCTCAACCCATCCTCAAAGGTTTGTCTTAAGCAAATGAAAAAGTTGACGAAACTCGTTAATATTAACCTAAGCCTATTTTTTCCAAGTATCATTTGTTCAGTCAGTTGTCTAACCCTCAGCCTCATCAATCAGTTTGGCTCTAAATAGATCAAAGCTCTGTTAGATATTTTGCTCACACACATATACAGATGTGTCGAACTTCGACTCTTTTTTGCAACAATTGATTGTTCTCAGAATTGACCAAACGCTTTCATGGTTTTACCTTCATCCCTTCCCCCAATTGGTCTAAATTGAATCAGAACTACTTAACCCCTGAAGCTCCAATATTGGACATAACCGCCAAAAAACATGTTTAGGACTTCTTGTTTGGCTAACTCAGCCGCTCTGCGTTTCCCATTTGCCTTCTGTTCTAGCCTCTTCTCTATTTTCCTTTCATTATCCCCCTCTTCTCTCTCTTTTGCTCACCATGTATCGGCCGTAATCTCTCTTGTCTATAGCTACTTCAATGGTCACTGCTAATCTGAACTGTCTGCTTGCATCTCTCCGCCTCTACGGCGGACACGTAGCACCTGTCTAGTAACACCCTCTCATCCCTTTTCTGTGCAACTCTTCAGTGCATAAGTTAACTGTCACTCCAAGTTTTTTACGTATGCAACAGGTCAACTCTGGAACTGTCTTCCTCTCTCTGTATATCCTGCTGTCTATGACTTCTAATCTTTCAAAAGCAGTGTGTCCAGGCATCTCGAAATAAAGAGATCATGAATCTGGCTCTTTGTTAATTTGTTTTTGTTTGTTTTTCCTTGGAAGGAACATTTCTACTGCTTTCTGGCCTTTGGTTCCCTCTTCCATGCATTAAAAAAAAAAAAAAATTGTTACTCAGCTTTAGGTAGTTTTTCTAAAGTTTATGGTCCTAAACAAACAATAGTTTGATTCCCCCCCTTTCTCTGTCTCTTTCTCTGTCTTTCTGTCTGTCTCTGTCTGTCTCTGTCTCTGTCTGTCCGTCTGTCTGTCTGTCTGTCTGTCTCTCTCTCTCTCTCTCTCTCCCTCAAGACAGACTACATCGAATATCAAGGTAAGCGAGTGATCAGAATATACAGTTATGGTCAAGACCTTTTTTTTTCTTTACCGTTCACATTAAAAAAAAAAAAAAAAAAGGATGTTTTCGTTTCCACAATAGATTATATTTACATTACATTCATCTTTTCCAAACTGTTGAACAAATTTTTTTGTCTCGTCCCTGTTCGCCAAAATGTGTGGCTGGGTAGCTGGATGTAAACTGATTGGTTGTTGTTGTGTTGGGGAGGATTGGGATTTAGGAAAGGCTGATTAATGAACTTCGTACAGTTGATACGAATGAATCCATCTTTCCTCTGTTTTCTCTCTCTCTCTTTTTTTTTTCTTTTTAATGCTAGGAAGAAGGAAGCAAGGGTCAACGAGCCCGCAAAAACTGTTGCCTTATAAATACCTTCGTCTCTTCATGCACAAGGCTATTTCTTTTTCTAACGTATATTCCCCACATTCTTTTTTTCACTAAGTCTCGTTCCAGTCACTTTTCCTTTCTTTTCCTCACTACCTTCTGTCTCGTCTGTCATGGTTTACCTGCCTAGCTTTCGCTTTCCACACTTCGTTTCCCACCTGATACCTCCTATTGTCATGCTTCCGACACTATTCATATCCTCCTGTTTCTCTTGTCTCTTTAATATTTGCCTACTCTCTCTCTCTCTCTCTCTCTCTCTCTCCACATTTTGTATTCTCTTATATTCACATTTTACCTTTTGTATTCTCTCTTTCCCAAGCTCTCTTTAGTCTCTTCTTCCGCTTCTTTTCTTTCCTCTCTCCCGGACTCATATTCCCATTCTTCTTTTCTGTTACCACACTTTATACCACATGTATCCATGCGCTTTTTCTTCTTAATTACTTTACTCTCTTCTTCCCGGTCTATTAATTCTATTCCCTCACCCTCTAATTACCTTTTCTTCCTAATTCCTCTACTGTCTGCGCAAAGCCTAGAATAATAGTCATACGTTTAAACCTCCTTCCTGCTTTTTCTTCCTTATTCAATCTCTTCTTTCTGTATAATTTCGCTCTTTTTATCTTCTTCCTTCCCATCATATTCTTGTGTGTTCCTGGTTTTTGAGTTTCATTTTCCTCAATTTCTAACGCTTTTCTCATTATCTTCTGTTTTTCCTTTTCCTCTTTTCATCACATTGCATCTGATACTTTATGTTTTTCTTTCTTTCTTTCTCTTTCTCATTTTTATCTTCACCTCCCCCACCTCTCATGGTCATTCGTTAACGCACATTCAAGTTCTCAAATCACCACACCTCAGTATCAATGACCCCTCTCTCTCTCTCTCTCTCTCTGTCTCTCTCTCTCTCTGGACATTATTCTGGTAAAATGAGGGAGAGCGAAAAGACGTGAGTAAAGGCAGGCAAAAGGGTTACGTGGATGGGGAAAACGCGAGACGTGAGGAACAAGGGAGCGAAAAAGTGAGAGAAGTAATGAAGGTCGGGATATTATAATGGAAGGAGTTACTTTCCTACTTCACTCAAATGATGCCTTTCTTACTTTCATTATACACAGGCAAGGACATTTTTTTTTATGCAAGGAAGAAGAAACCAAGGACTAGTGGCCTGCAAATTGGTCCCTCAAAATAATAAATAAATAAATTAAACATAAAACAAAACCAAATTCACGATCCATTCATTTCGAAATGCCTGGACACACTGCGTTTGAAAGACTGGAGATCGTAGGAAGCAGGAAAAACAGACAGAGGGAGACAGATCCACAGCTGACCTGTTGCATACGCGAAGGAGTGGGAGTAGCGGTTTTCTCTTGCATTAGAGAGTTGGACAGAAAAGGAATGAAAGTGTGTTGGTAGATGTGTGCTACGTGCCCACTGTACTGGTGGAGGGATGCAAACAGATAGTTCAGAGGAGCAGTGACCATTGAGGAAGCGGCAGAAAAGAGATAAAAAAGCAACACTGCGGGAAGGAGACAGAGGTTGAAGGGAGCCAGTAGGAGGAGGAGAGATAATGAGACGAAAAGCCTTTGACTCCACCCTGTTGAGAAGAGCTGTGTGAGAGGAGCCTCCCCACACATGAGAATTGTACTCTACACAAGGGCGAATAAAACCCGTGCATAAATTCAACAACTATTCAGGGGTAAAGAAGGTACGGAGTTGGCTTAGCACACCCAATCTCTTGGAAACAGATTTTACAAGAGAGGTAGTATGTTCTTTCTAAGATAAACCCTGAAAGAATGAAACCCCAAGTATGTTTAAAGATGATGCAGGATTGAGATAGATCTATCTATCTATTGCCAGACGCCCTAATCCCATACAGGGTGGCCACAAAAAATATCGCCTCCACGTCGCCATGTCCCCAGCCATTTCACTGCCCTACTTCCAGCTCACACCCCCCTCTCTCATATACCTCTCCACTCCATCCCTCCATCTCATTTTGGCCTCCCCCTCCCTCCCTGCTCCTCCACCTCACTCACATACACTCTCCTCGTCAGTCTCTCACTCTCCATCCTCTCCACATGGCAAAACCACCTCAGTGTGTTTCTCCTAGCGCTTCTTATCACGTCCACATCCACACCAAAACGCTCCTTCACATCCTTGTTTGTCAGTCTGTCGCTCCATTTGAGTCCACAGGCTCCTCTCAGATAAATCATTTCCAGTGCTCTCACTCTTGACATGTGTTCCTCCAACAACGTCCAAGCTTCACTTCCCTACGTTAGAGTTTTATGCGAGGAAGAAGGAACAAAAGGCCATGAGCCCGCAATAACAGTTCACTCTAAGAGAAAAACAAAATACAATAGAGAGCCAAATTCAAGATCCGATCATTTAGAGATGCCTGGACACACTGCGTTTGAAAGACTGGAGATCATAGGCAGCAGGAAATACAGACAAAGGGAGACAGTTCCAGAGCTGACCTGTTGCATAAATGAAAGACTGGGAGTAACGGTTAACTCTTGCATTAGAGAGTTGGACAGAAAAGAGATGAGAGTTTGTTGCTAGACGGGTGCTACACGCCCGTCGTAGAGGTGGAGGAATGCATGCAGACAATTCAGAGGAGCAGTGACAATTAAAGTAGCGATAGAAAAGAGATAAAGATGCAACAGTGCGGTGAAGAGACAGAGGTTGAAGGGAGTCAGTAAGAGGAGGAGAGTTAATGAGATGAAAAGTCTTTGACGCCACTCTATTGAGAAGAGCTGTATGTGGGGAGCCTCCCCACACATGAGAGTTGTACTCCACACAGGGGCGGATAAAACCCCTGCATAGAGTCACCAATTGTGCAGGGATAAAGAAAGAATGGAGTCGGCTCAGCACAGCCAATCTCTTGGAAGCAGATTTTACAAAAGATGTAATATGATACAAGACCCGAGTAAATGAAACCCCAAGCACGTTCAAGGATGATGCAGGATTAAGCTGAAGATTATTAAACATTAGTGGGTATACCTGTGGAAGATTTTGTCGGGTTGATAGGTGTAACAACTGAGTCTTAGATGCATTAAAAAGAACCAGATTATTTTTACCCCAGTCAGAGATACGAGCCAAGTCAAACAGTAGGTGTGCCATAGCCTCATCCTTTGTTTGGTGAAGTAACTGCTGAGATGGGCGTTGCAGGAACCGAATGGAAAGGTGAAGGGTGGAGTCATCAGCGTATGAGTGGATAGGGTTACATGTACAGCTAAGAAGGTCATTGATGAATAAAAGGAAGAGAGGTGATAGGACAGAGCCCTGAGGAACACCACTGTTGATAGATCTAGGAGAAGAACGATGGCCATCTACAAGAGTGGCTATAAAACAACAGGAAAGGAAGCTAGCGATGAAGGCACAGATAGAAGGATAGAAATCGTAGGAGGGCAGTGTGGAAATTAAAGATTTATACCAGACTCGATCAAAAGCCTTTGAGATGTCAAGTGCAATGGCAAAGCTTTCGCCAAAGTCCCGAAAGGAGGATGACCAGGAGTCTGAAAGGTAGGTGAGAAGATCACCAGTGGAGTGTCCCTGACGGAACCCGTACTGACGATCAGAAAGAAGGTTGTGATAGGAAAGATGCCTTAAAATTTTTCTATTGAGAATTAACTCAAAAAAATTTTGAAATACAGGACGTTAAAGCAACTGGACGATAGTTGGAGGGTTGGGAGTGGTCACCTTTCTTTGGGACTGGCTGAATGAGAGCAAACTTCCAGCAAGAAGGAAAGGTACAAGTTGACAGACAAAGGCGAAAGAGTGCCTAGGCAGGGTGTAAGCACAGAAGCACAGTTCTTGAGAACAACAGGAGGGACCCCATCAGGCCCATATGCCTTGTTAGTATTGAGGCCAGCGATAGCAGAAAATACATCAGCTGAAGAAATTTTAATGTCAGCCATGAGGAAGTCAGAGGGTGGAAGTGATGGAGGAAGAGCCCTGGAACCGTCTAAGGTGGAATTGGAGGAGAAAGTCTGTGTGAAGAGATCTGCTTTATCAGTAGAAGAAATAGCTACATAACCATCAGAGTAGAAAAGAGGAGGGAAGGATGATGAGGTAAAATTGTTAGAAAGGTTTTTGGCAAGGTGCCAGAAGGAGCATGAAGAATTCGAGTTGGAGAGTTGAGACCATTTAGTACAGATGAAATTATTTTTAGCAGAACGAAGAACAGACTTAGCACGATTCCAGTCAGAAACATAAAGATGATGTGATTCAGAGGTGGGTTGGCTCCGGTACCTTTTGTAGGCCCTCTCCTTGTTGCAGACAGCATTAGAACAAGCGTGATTAAACCAAGGCTTTCTTGCGTTAGTCAAAGGATAAGAGAAAGGAATGTATGCTTCCATGCCCGAGAGAATAACCTCCGTAATGCAAAAAGCACACTCAGATGTCTCCCGGCCATGGAAGCAATAATCATTCCAGGGAAAATCAAAGAAGTACTGCGTGAGGGCCTCCCAATCTGTGGCTCTATAATGCCACAGACGACTTTTCCCTGGAGGGTCCACAGGCCGTACCAGAGTGATAGGACAGGTTAAGGTGATAAGGTTGTGATTGGAGGAGCCCAATGAAGAGAAAAGATTAACAGTGTAAGCAGAAGGATTAGTTGTAAGGAAGAGGTCAAGTATGTTGGAGCTCTCTCCAAGGCGGTCTGGGATATGGGTAGGGTGCTGTACAAGCTGCTCTAGGTCATTAAGGATAGAAAAGATGTAGACTTGTTCACCAGGTGGATCAGTGAAAGGAGAGGAGAGCCAAAGGTGGTGGTGAACATTGAAATCTCCTAGAATGGAGATTTCAGAGAAAGGAGAAATGGATAGAGTTGGTATCACAATACTATTATGTAGTAACTTTTTCACCTCCATGCTCACTTCCCTGTTTCTTATCACTGATTTCAAGGAATTAGCAACCTTTCTTCCTTGTTGTACCCTTTCAAGCACTGCACCCTCCAAACTGCCATCCTTACTCATCACACTACTACTTAAACGTACTCACATTTTCCATTTCCTCATCATCCAACCTCACTGTACATTCACTGACTTCACTTCTCTCGAAGACCCAAACTTTACTCTTCCCTACATTCACCTTTAGATTCCGTTTCTTACACAGGCAGGGTACTCCTGTGGAAGATTTTGTCAGGTTCATAGATGTAAGAATTGACTCTCTGATGCATTAAAAACAACAAGGTTATTTTTACCCTGATCAGAGATATGAGCCAAGTCAGACATTAGGTGTTCCATAACTTTATCCCTTGTTTGTTGAAGCAACAGCTGAGATGGAAGCTGCTGGAAGTGAATGGAAAGGTAAAGGGTGGAGTCATCAGCACATCAGTGGATAGGGCTAGATGTACAACTTAGAAGGTCACTGATGAATAAAAGGAAGAGACTTGGTGATAGGACAGAGCCCTGAGGAACACCACTATTGATAGCTCTAGGAGAATGGTGGCCGTCTACAACAGCGGCTATAGAACGACCAGAAAGAATGCTTGAGATGAAGACATAGATCGGAGGATAGAAACCGTAAGACGGCAGTTTGGAAATTAAAGATTCATGTTGAACTCGATCGAAAGCCTCTGAGATGTCAAGTGCAATGGCAAAGCTTTTGCCAAAGTCCCAAAAGGAGGATGACCAGGAGTCTGAAAGGTTGGTGAGGAGATCACCAATAGAGCATCCCTAGCGGAACCCATACTGACGATCGGAAAGAAGTTTGTGATAGGAAAGATGCTTCAATTTCTTTATATATAGGATATACTCGAAAACTTTTGAGACACAGGATGTTAACGCAATTGGGAGATAGTTAGAGGGCTGGGAATGGTCACCCTTCTTTGGGACTGGCTGAATGAGAGCAAACTTTCTGCAAGAAAGAAAGGTACAAGTTGATAGACAAAGAAGAAAGCGTTTACTTAGACAGGGTATAAACACAGAAGCACAGTTCTTGGGGACAACAGGAGGGACCCATCAGGCCCATACGCCTTGTTAGTAATGAGGCCAATGATAGCAGAAAATACATCAACTGAAGACATTTAAATGTCAGCCATGAGGAAGTTAGAGGGGGGGAAATGATGGAGGGACAGCACCAGAATCGTCGAAGATGGAACTGGAGGAGAGAATCTGAGTGAAGAGTTCTACTTTATCAATAAAAGAAATAGCTATAGAGCCATAAGAGTGGAAAAGGG
This sequence comes from Coenobita brevimanus, assembly GCF_032717465.1. Lineage (NCBI taxonomy): Eukaryota > Metazoa > Arthropoda > Malacostraca > Decapoda > Coenobitidae > Coenobita > Coenobita brevimanus. Next base: position 11,196,379 of record NC_136988.1, on the reverse strand, counting down.
GAGGGGAGGAGGAAGAGGTAAAGTTGTTAGAAAAGTATGATGAATTTGTTGTTGAACGATATGTGAAGAAATATGCGGCTAAAGAGGAGGTGCATTGTTCTTACAATGTACAATCAGTTTAACGCAGTAAGGGAGAGACATTTTCCATAGGGTGAGGTTAGTTATTTCGTATATTTATCCACTCAGTTCGAGGTTGCTCTCGTAATCGGAATAAAACCCTCTGGTAGCAGCAAGAACATAATACAATACTCTGGTTAAATGGATGAATTGTACAATGATTTTGTTCTTTCAGAAAAAAACAGATATTTCCATGCCGGGTTTACTTTCTTACCTCATTAAGGGTACAATGCAAGGAAGTAATTGTACAATTTAATACGAGTAAATATCCCAATTTTGGGAATGTACACACTCACCCTGAACTTGAACAAGTGGGATGAATGTGAAAATGTGTGAAATAAGCTTGATATATCGGAATGGTTGGTGCGCTCCGATTGAGGAATGGTGCACTTGTAGACAGGACATCGGTGTAAGTAACACTGCTGTATTGTGGTGCAATAACCATTACTTTCAAAAATACACACGGAGAGAACTGTTTAAGAATATTCGGTCATATATTTCACTATGTATGGTGCGTGCAGCGATCGCTTACTTTCTGATCAGCGTGTACATGTCTTTTACCTTCAGTGATATAGGCATTATCTACTTTGATTTGGCTATCCTTTTTATTTTATATTTCAGCAATACATGGCTGATTTTCATTACGGTTTGGAGATACTCACGAACTGGATGATTAGATAAAACTTACCCTAAACACTTCAACAAAAAATATCCGTAGTCAAATAATATAATTTTCAAAACAAAGGAAGTTATTACATGTGCCACTTATTCAAGAGGTAAGAGGGGAAATATTGATGAAGGACAGCTTAGGAGTTATGTTGGCAGGAATCTGGCGATGGTAACAGTTCGCTGGATATGAGGAGACATGGGGTACGGCACAGTTAACCCCTTCACCACCAACACAATGTTTTAATATAGTTTTCCATACCACAGACAATCATACTCACCATAGACGAGCCACCCAGCAGAGAACAGTTTCTTATATGTTAAGAAGAATCTTCTCGGAGCTAGCAAGAATATGTGTGCCGTCACCACATGGAAAGGATCAAGGAATATTAAAGCTATGTGATGTAGTGAGGTGGGAAAAAAAATGATTTAGATATTATAAAAAGTACTCGTCTGTCAACGAAATCTATACTATTTCTTTTTCCTGTCTATGCCATACGACCTTATTCGCGTCAGAGAAATCAACTGAAACAAACGAAATGTTAAGAAATATTCATTTAGCGTTTGAGGGAAGAATGTAAATCTATGTTTTCTTTTGCTTTGTTTTTTCAACAAATGCCATACGTCTCTCCTCAGTTCAGACAACCATGCCATGGTCACAGGGTTGAACGAATTTATTACAACACATCAAAACACAGACATCCAGTGACTGCACTTTAAAATATTGTACACAGACTTTGAAAAATAAAGCTAAAGTGAGAAGAATAATATTAATAGCTTTACACACAAACACACACACACACACACACACACACACACACACACACACACACACACAGGAGGGATATATTACCTGTTAATTATGAGGGAACTGGAAGAGCAATATATTTCGTGCCAGGAAATTGCAAGATTATAGGTCTGACATATCAGAGCGGCAATTGCATCAGCAGGAGGAAGCGACGCGAAAATAGAGAAGAAACATGGAGAGACGAATAGGAGAAGTTTTGGTAATAATACATTAAGAAACAAAGCGAACAGACATAATAAAGAAGAGAAGTGTATAGGGCAGTGCACAGGAAATATAATATTGGATATAAGTAATTGCACTAAATATCTGACCGACAGGTGCGAGAGAAACGACCCATGGGACATCCCTCATGTTTCGTCAAGGCTGTTAGCTGGTCTTCCATTTATTATTCTCAGTTAATTGCGACTTCTTAGCATGTCACCAATCCACGAATATGATTTACCTACGGAACTACAAGCGTTTCGGTAGATAAGGGAGAAGGGAAGACGTGAGAGGATGTGGAGGACAGAAGGAAGAGGGAAGGTGGAAGATGAGAGTCAGGAGAAAGAGAAAAAAAATAGAGAAAAGAGAAGACAAAACAGGACGAGGGGGAGAAGACAAGCGAAGGAGAAACAGAAAGAAGGAGAACAGGAAAAAAAGGTTTCGTTGATGAGAGAAAAGCGTCAAGAAGAAAACGGGGAAATAGGACAGAAAGAAAAAAAAAAGAATTGTGAAGAACAAGAAATAGGTGAAAGTGAACAATAGGAAAAGTACGAAAAAGAGAGAGGAAAGAAAATGAGAGAGAGAGAAAAAAACTGTGACAGGAGGAAGGAGGAGGAAGGGGAGAGGTAATTGTGGAGTGGGATTCATAAAGACGAGAGAGTGAAAGACGCGGAGCAGGGAAGAGAGGAAACTGGACGTAGAGAAAGGAAAATGCGGTGAAAATGGAAGGCGGATGGAAAAGAGGGGAATGGAAATATGGAAGGAGGAAGGGGCAGGGGTCGTGAAAAGAAATATGTATGAGTCGAAGGGGAGCGAAAATGTTAATGCAGTGGTCCATGCGTGCAGGAGGAGCTGTAAAGAACAGTAGTGCTGACGGAAACCAAATAGCGTATTTCAGTTTGATTATCAGTATCAAGGACGGTACCTGTTGCTTGATTATATTCTGCATATTAAACCTACACATCATACCCTCATGCCGGCGTTGTATTGTGCATTAATAACATGAAAGAGAATATAAACATGTTACACGATACATAAACAGGTTAACTCCCCCTGTACGTTGACGTCATTTATTATCTTATCACTCGTACTTCCACCAGATTTTAAACTCGGCTTCGCAGAACACCTCAGTAGTGAATGGGCGTGTGAAGGCTGTAGCTAATTCTTTCAATTAAAAAAAAAAATCATCTTTGAATGAAATAACCAGGATGTAGCAAAAATATATTCACTCAGAGATTACCGCACGGAGGTAGTTAATGAACAGATAACAGGGAGACCCCATATGTCTGCAAGAATATGATAGGAAATGGTTCTCTTTTTGGGTAAGTGTCGCACTCTTGTGAACGTACAGACGCGGACAAAGGGAACAAAGACACCGCCTTATCCTGGATGCACAAAACGGGACATTTCTGCCTGATAATTTGGTGTGTGTGTGTGTGTGTGTGTGTGTGTGTGTGTGTGTGTGTGTGTGTGTTTGAGGGAAGCGATGTAAGCATCCTCCCACACTTATCCTTATCTGAAACCAGTCCCTTACTCTCTCATCTGCAATTCATTTACCAGAAAAGACTTATTTCTTGTACCTCTAGGCTAAGATGGTGTGTCTCTTCCTTTTGTCAGCACTTTTTCACATACAGATACACACACATTCATACACGTCCAAACACGCACGTTCCTTTGGCATTTTCTGTCTTTAATGTTTTCATCCCTCCGTAAATTATGTTTGTAATTTTTTTTTTCGTCATTAATTTTTACGTTTATCTATTATTTTTTCCGAAAAATTTCATTTGTTTGTCACTCTTTAAATTGTTCTTTTTTCTGTTATTTAATTTCTGTCATTTTAATATTTTTTTCACCTTTGTGATTTTCGTTTGTCATCCTCTTTTCTATTTTCATATAGCTTTTCTGTTTCATTTTTCTCCCACAATTTATTTATTTATTTTTTTTAAGTTCTTCTCATTTATTGATTCATTTTCCTTTGTAATAAGCCTCTGTTATATTCACTAAACATTCACACTTTCATTTACTAATGGTATGTGGTGGCGACTGTCATCCATTTACTTGATGCAGTGGTGCCTACTTCTTCTTTCATTATTATCATTCTGTTTATATGCTTGCCCTCCATTCTTCTTACTGTACTTGTGGCTTTCCTTCTTCCCACTTTTTATTACTCTTCTTTCCACCTCAAGTGGCTCTAAGTGCAATATGGCTTCCTCTAAACCAGGACACCTTTTACAAGACTGGGTGGCAACCATATTACCGGATCACGGCATGAAAAGGAGGCCACTACAGTGCCCCAGCTAAATGGGTGGAGACGCAAATGCTTGATCCACCCACTAACCAAACCTCCACACTTTTCCTTTGCTTGTATATCATTATATTACTGAAAATTTAAGACCATTATCCGTAGGGTATGCAGACATTTCAACAGTAAATTAAACGACCGGATTTGGCCTTCATCAAAGCTTTACTCAACAAATGATCAACTGTAGCTCACAAGTAATACTCCAGTCTTGCACTGCCAATGAACTGGAAGAGTATGGGCCCAGGGTAAGTTTTATATCTTCCATAATCTTTAGGTGAGAGTATGCCATTACCAACACCTGAGTGACATTACGTGAGCATTAAGCCTAATCATTACTGACTCTTAATCATTATGGGTTACATTTGGTTGGAGTCACTTAACCTTCCAGAAAACCAGGCGTCCAGTTACTAGTGATATGGATGTTGTCGCGTTACTAGTTATATGGGAGGCGTAGAATTACTAGTTATATGGGCGATGTCCAGTTAATGGTTATAGGGCAGATGTCGTCGTATATAGTCCGGGAGGCGAAAGAACGAAAAAAAAAAAAAAAAAAAAGGAACAATTGCAGTAAACTGTTGCCTTTAGTTTGAGAACCATATAGTTTCTTACTTACTGTCAAGTTACTTAACCCGCTGCATGCCGGCTATTTTTAGGCCTATGGGTCACCCCAGTGCCGGCCATTTTTCGACCTTTGTTTTTTTTAGCTAATATGATAGATTTTGATGTGATAACAATGAATTTCGCCATTAAAGTGCTCATCGAGGCTCGGAAATGAGTTTAATTGAGTCCTGCATACTCGTGTATAGGTATAGCTGCTCTCTCATGCTTACCACGTGCGTGAGAGAAAGCCGTTTTCTATGTAAGGTATACTCTGGTATTTATGCTGGGAAGGTATATATAACGATGTTCAGTACACTTTTCTGATTACTTATAACTTCATCATCTATCACAATTTGTGTGTCTTTCTCACTGTGAATGCATTATCTTACATTTACTTGAAGATAGGTACAACTTGACTTCATTCAGTACAGTCATGCCATTTACAAGAAGGTATTGACAACCTGACTTCACTATATAGTCCTTACAGTTACAAGAAAATATTTACAACTTACGCTTACATGAAAATATTTACAAAATGAACTCAAAGTCAAATGGCCACCCCTTACAGGATTATGGCGTCTGGCAGTAGATAGATAGATAGCCTTCATTATGTACAGACTGGGTGAGGCACACAGGCAGAATGAGGTAGAGCGAGTGTGAGGGGGGGAGCGAGTGAGTGTATGGCCTTGACAGCCTTGGGGATGGTGGAGGAACAGTTACCTATCATGCCTGCCAGTTTTTACCCACGAATCTTTAAAAATGTGGTCACAGTGAAGTTTTTTATCTTAAACTGTTTTAAAACGGCACTGGCACTAGCCGCGGAATTATGTTAGACTGTTTTAAAATGGCACTGGCATGCGACGGGTTAGGATAATAGTACAGCGAGGGAGTGGATGGTGACCATTTCCATCTAACACTGCAGGATTTTCACCAATCTGAAAAAAGCTTAATACCAGTCGTCTCTCACTATAAAACAGAGAGCTTCATTAAAACCAATTTATCTGTTATTGTTATAGTCCTCTCCAGGCCTCCTTCCTGCTTCCCCCTTCTGTCTCTCAACCTAATTTCACTTTCTGTTTTTCAACTCTTTCACTGTGAAGTTGCATATCCTATAAATATTGAGAATGGGGCGACTGGAAGGGAGATAAGACAAGGAGGGACTAATGGTGAGAAAAAGGGTGAAAAATTTACGAAATGAAAATCTGAAGAGGATTGAAAGGTCATGACGCACCACTTTTTACATATTATTTTTGATGAAATATTAATATCTCCATGCGGATTAAGCTAACGAAAATTGTATTGAATTGCCCCCATCGAGGAACATTACCTCACAGCTGGAAGAAAGAGTTCATTGGTTGCATGGATAAGACACCCAGGACGAAACGCTACTGAAAAAAGAGAGAGAGAGAGAGAGAGGGTGGGATGGTAACAGGTGGACTGGGACTTAATGCATCATCGCTTCCCTTTTCTATTTTCCAGCACACGTTTGGAAGATCAGCTAGAACACACACACACAAAGGAGGCAAATATTACCTGGTAATTATGAGGGACCCGGACAAGCAATATATCTCGTGCCAGGAAATTGGAAGATTTTAGGTCTGACCTATCAAAGCGACAGTTGGATCAGGAAGAGGAAGGAAAGCGATAATGGAGGAGAAACATGGAGAGACGAAAAGGAAGAGATGTTTTGGTAATACTACATTAAGAAACAAATCCAACAGACAAAAAAAATAAGCGAAGTGTATAGGGCAGTGCAAAGGAAATATTGGATAAAAGTAATTGCACTAAATATCTGACCGACAGGTGAGGGAAAAACGACCCATGGGACATCCCTCATGTTTCGTCAAGGCTGTTAGATGTTTTTCCATTTTTTCGTCCGAGTTGCTTGCGACTTCTTAGCATGTCACCAATCCACGAATATGATTTACCTACGAGGCCATAAGCGTTTATGTAGATGAGGGAGAAGGGAAGGCGTGAGAGGGTGTGGAAGATCGAAGGAAGAGGAAAGGTGGTAGATGTAAGGAAGTCAGGAGAAAGAGAAAGAAAAAATAGAGAGAGGAGAAGACAAAACAGGACGATGGGAGAAGACAAGGGAAGGAGAAATAGAGAAAGAAGGTGAACATGAAAAAAGGTTGCGTTGATGGGAGAAAAGTTTCGAGAAGAAAGCGGGGAAATGGGACAGATGAAAAAAGTACGAAGAACAAGAAATAGGTGAAGGTGAACAATAGGAAAAGAACGAAAAAGAGAGAGGAAAGAATTTGAGAAAAAAACAAACTGTGACAGGAGGAAGGAGGAGGAAGGGGAGAGGTAATTGTGGAGAGGGATACATAAAGAAGAAAGAGTGAAAGACGCGGAGCAGGGAAGAGAGGAAACTGGACGTAGAGAAAGAAAAATGCAGTGAAACAGGAAGGCGGAAGGAAAAAGGTGGGAAAGGAAAAATGGAATGAGGAAGGGGAAGGGGTCGTGAAAAGAAATATGCATGAGGCGAAGAGGAGTGAAAATGTTAATGCACTGGTCCATTTGTGCAAGAGGAGCTGTAAAGAACAGGAGTGCTGACGTGAACTAAATAGTGTATTCCAGTGTGATTATTCGTATCAGCGACGGTACCTGTTGCTCTATTATATTCTGCATATTAAACCTACACATCACACCTTCATGCCGGCGTTGTATTGCGCGTTAATAACATGAAACAAACGTGTTATACGATACATAAACAGGTCAACTACCCCTGTACGTTGACGTCATTTATTATCTTATCACTAGTAGTTCCACCCGACTTTATACTCGTCTTAGCAGAATACCTCAGTAGTGAATGGGCGTATAAAGGCGGCAGCTATTTCCTTCATTAAAAAAATAATAAAGCTTCGTTGAATGAAATAACTTGGATGTAACAAAAATATAATCACACAGAGTTTACCATACGGAAGTAGTTAATGAACTGATAACAGGGAGCCCCCATATGTCTGCAAGAATACGGTAGGATATGGTTCCCATTTAGGGTTCGTGTCACTCTCTTGTGAACGTACAGGTGCGGACAAAAGGAACAGAGACATCGACTTATCCTAGGTACACAAGACGGGCCATTTCTGGCTATTTTGGTGTGTGTGTGTGTGTGTGTGTGTGTGTGTGTGTGTGTGTGTGTGTGTGTATGTGTGTGTGTGTGTGTGTGTGTGTGTGTGTGTGTGTGTGTGTGTGTGTGTGTGTGTGTGAGGGAAGGGATGTAAGCATCCTCCCCACACTTATCCTCATCTGAAACCAATCCCTAACTCCCCCAACTGCAATTCATTTACCATGAAAAAATGATTTCTTGTACTTCTGGGCTCAGGTGGTGTGTCTTTTTCTTTTGTCAGCACCTTTTTACATACACATACACACATAATCATACACGTCCAAACACGCACGTTCCTTTATTATTTTCTGTAATTATTATTTTCATCCCTGAATGAATTATGTTTGTAATTTTTCTTCTACTTCGTCTTTAATTTTTACATTAATCTATTTTTTTCCCGAAAATTTTCACTTGTTTATCACTCATTACATTGGTCTTTTTTCTCTTATATATTTTTTGTCATTTAAATATTTCTTCACCTTTGTCATTTTCGTTTGTCATTCTCTTTTCTATTTTCATAATGTTTTTCTGTTTCATATATCGCTCACATTTTCTGTTATTTTTTCTTTAAGTTCTTCTCATTTTCCATTTCATTTTTCTTTGTAATAAGCCTCTGTTATATTCACTTAACATTCACACATTCATTTACTAATGGTAGGTGGTGGCGACTGTCATCCACTTACTTGATGCAGTGCTGCCTACTTCTTTCAATATTATCATGCTGTTTATATGATTGCCCTCCATTCTTCTTACTGTACTTCTGGCTTTCCTCCTCCCACTTTTTATTCTTCTGCTTTCCACCTCAAGTGGCTCTAAGTGCAATTCTAATGGTTTCCTCTAAACCAGGAAGACTTTTACAAGTCTGGGTGGCAGCCATATTACCGGATCACGGCATGAAAAGGAGGCCACTACAGTGCCCCAGGTAACTGGGTGGAGACGGAAAGGCATGATCCACCCACTAACGAAACCTACACACTTTTCCTTTGCTTATATTACATTTAAGATCATTTTCCGTAGGGTATGGGAGCCCTTAAAACAGTAAATGAAGGGATCGGATTTGGCCTTCATCAACCTTTACTCAACAAATGATCAACTGTAGCTCACCAGTAATACTCCAGTCTTGCACTGCCAATGAATTGGAAGAGTATGGGCCCAGGTTTAGTTTTATATCTTCCATAATTTTTAGGTGAGGGTAGGCCGTTACCAACACCTGAGTGACATTATGTGAGCAATAAGCCTGATTTTCACTGACTTTTAATCATTATGGGTTACATTTGGTCGGAGACACTTAACATTCCAAACCACCAGGCGTCCGGTTACTAGTGATATTGATAGTGTCCAGTTATCAGTTATATGGGCGACGTAGAGTTACTCGTTATATGGGCGACGTCTAGTTAATGGTTATATGACGGATGTTATCGTATATAGTCCGAGAAGCGACAGAACAAACAAACAAAAATAAATAAAATAAGGTGAAAAAAAAATGGGAACAATTGCAGTAAACTTTTGCATTTAGTTTGAAGACCATATAGTTTCTTTCTGTCAAGTTACTTAAAGATAATAGTACAGCGAGGGAGTGGATGGTGACCATTTCCATCTAACACTGCAGGATTAAGTTTCTCCGATCCGAAAAAGGCTAAATAGCAGTCGTCTCTCACTATAAAACAGAGAGCTTCATTAAAACCAAAATATCTGTTGTTGTTACACTCCTCTCCAAGTCTACTTCCTGCTCCCTCCTTCTCTCTCTCAACCTAATTTCACTTTCTGTTTTTCAACTCTTTCCCTGTGAAGCTGCATGTCCTATAAATACTGATAATGGGGCGACTGGAATGGAGATAAGACAAGGAGGGACTAATGGTGAGAAAAGGGGTGAAAAATATACGAAATGAAAATCTGAAGAGAATTTAAAGATCATGACGCACCACATTTTACATATTACTGTTGAATAAATAATATAATATCCATACTTATGAGTCTAATGAAAATTGTATTGAATTCCCCCCATCGAGGAACATTACCTCACAGCTGGATGAAAGAGTTTATAGGTTGCATGAATAAGACACCCAGGACGAAATGATACTGAAATGATGAACTAAGAGAGAGAGAGACAGACAGACAGACAGACAGACAGAGAGTGAGGCAACAGGTGGACTAGGATTTAATGTATCATCGCTTTCCTTTTCTGTTTTCCAGCACACGCTTGGAGGATCAGCCTGAACACACACACACACACACACACACACACACACACACACACACACACACACACACACACACACACACACACACACACACACACACACACAAAGGAGACACATATTACCTGGTAATTATGAGGGAACCGGACAAGCAATATAGCTCGTGCCAGGAAATTGCAAGATTTTAGGTCTGACCTATCAAAGCGGCAGTTGGATCAGGAAGAGGAAGGGAAGCAAAAATAGAAGCGAAGAATCATGGAGATACGAATAATAAGTGATCTTATGTTAATAATACATAAAGAAACAAAACGAAAAGACAATAAAGAAGAGAACTGTCATAGAGCAGTGCAAAGGAAACTTTGGATAAAGGTAATTGCCCTTAACATCGAATCGACAGGTGCGAGAAAAACGACCCATGGGACACCCCTCATGTTTCCTCAAGGCTGTTAGATGATTTTCCATTTATTAGTCCCAGTTGATTACGACTTCTCAGCATGTCACCAATCCACGAATATGATTTACCTACGAGACCATAAGCGTTTATGTAGATTAAGGAGAAGCGAAGACGTGAGAGGGTGTTGAGGATAGAAGGAAGAGGGAAGGTGGAAGATGGAAGGAAGACTCAAGGGAAAGAGAAAGAAAAAATGAGAGAGAGGAGAAGACAAAACAGGACGAGGGGAAGAAGAAAGCGAAGGAGAAATAGAAAGAAAGATGGAGATGAGGAGAAAAGGTTGCGTTGATGGGAGAAAAGTTTCAAGAAGAAAGCGGGAAAATAGGACAGATAAAAAAAAATACGAAGACCAAGAAATGGGTGAAGGGGAACAATAGGAAAAGCACGAAAAAGAGAGGAAAGAAATTGAGAAAAAAACAAACTGTGACAGGAGGAAGGAGGATGAAGGGGAGAGGTAAGTGTGGAGAGGGATACATAAAGAAGAAAGAGTGAAAGACGCGGAGCAGGGAAGACAAAAAACTGGACGTAGAGAAAGGAGAATTCGGTGAAAGAGGAAGGCGGAAGGAAAATGGGGGAAAGGAAAAATGGAAGGAAGATGGGGCAGGGGTCGTGAAAAGAAATGTATATGAGGCGAAGGGGAGTGAAAATGTTAATGCACTGGTCCATTTGTGCAAGAGCTGTAAAGAACAGGAGTGCTGACGGGAATCAAATAGTATATTCGGGTGTGATTATTAGTATCAGCGACGGTACCTGTTGCTTTATTATAATCTGCATATTAAACCTACACATCACACCTTCATGCCGGCGTTGTATTGTGCATGAATAACATGAAATAGAATACAAACGTGTTATATGATACATAAACAGGTTAACTCCTTTAGTACATTGATCTCATTTACTTTCTTATTACTAGTACTTCCACCAGATTTTATACTCGGCTTAGCAGAGTACCTCAGTAGTGAATGGGTGTATGAAGGCTGTAGCTTAGTCCTCCATTAAAAAAAAAAAAAAGCTTCGTTCAATCAAATAACCTGTAGGCAGCAGAAATATATTCACACACAGTTTACCGTACGGAAGTAGTTAATGAATTGATAACAGGGAGCCCCCATATGTCTGCAAGAATACGGTAGGATATGGTTCCCATTTAGGGTGTCACTCTCTTGTGAACGTGCAGGTGCGGACAAAATGAACAGACACCGACTTATCCTGGGTTCACAAGACGGGTCATAATTTGTTGTGCTGATAATTTGTTGTGTGTGTCTGTGTGTGAGGGAAGGAATGTAAGTCATCCTCCCCACACTTATCTTAATCTGAAACCAATCCCTAACTCCCCCAACTGCAATTCATTTACCATGAAAAAATGATTTCTTGTACTTCTGGGCTCAGGTGGTGTGTCTTTTTCTTTTGTCAGCACCTTTTTACATACACATACACACATATTCATACACGTCCACACACGCACATTCCTTTGGCATTTTCCCTCATTATTCTTTTCATCCCTCCGTAAATTGCATTTCTTATATTTGTTTTATTTCGTCTTTAATTTTTACGTTTATCTATTATTTTTTCCTAGAAAATGTTAATTTGTTTGTCACTCATTAAATTTTTCGTTTTTCTGTTATATATTTTTTGTCATTTTATTTTATTTTTTCACCTTTGTGATTTTCGTTTGTCATCGTCTTTTCTATTTTCCTATAGCTTTTCTGTTTCATTTTTCTCCAACAATTCTTTTTCTTGTTTCTTTAAGTTCTTCTCATTTTCTGATTCATTTTCCTTTGTAATAAGCCTCTGTTATATTCACTAAACATTCACACATTCATTTACTAATGGTATGTGGTGGCGACTATCATCCACTTACTTGATGCAGTGGTGCCTACTTCTTTCAATATATATTATCATGCTGTTTATATGATTGCCCTCCATTCTTCTTACTGTACTTCTGGCTTTCCTTCCTCTCACTTTTTATTACTCTTCTTTCCACCTCAAGTGGCTCTAAGTGCAATTCTAATGGATTCCTCTAAACCAGGAAACCTTTTCCAAGACTGGGTGGCAGCCATATTACCGGATCACGGCATGAAAAGGAGGCCATTACAGTGCCCCAGGTAACTGGGTGGAGACGGAAAGGCATGATCCACCCACTAACGAAACCTACACACTTTTCCTTTGCTTATATTACATTTTGTTACTGCTACTTTAAGATCATTTTCCGTAGGGTATGGGAGACCTTAAAACAGTAAATTCAGCGACCATATTTGGCCTTCATCAAAGCTTTACTCAACAAATGATCAACTGTAGCTCACCAGTAATACTCCAGTCTTGCACTGCCAATGAATTGGAAGAGTATGGGCCCAGGGTTAGTTTTATATCTTCCATAATTTTTAGGTGAGGGTTGGCCGTTACCAACACCTGAGTGACATTATGTGAGCATTAAGCCTTATCATTACTGACTTATAATCATTATGGGTTACATTTGGATGGAGTCACTTAACATTCCAGACCACCAGGCGTCCAGTTACTAGTGATATGGATGGTGTCGAGTTACCAGTTATAGGGAAGGCGTAGAATTATTAGTTCTATGGGCGATGTCCAGTTAATGGTTATAGGGCAAATGTTATCGTATATAGTCCGAGAAGCGACAGAACAAAAAAAAAAAATAATAAATAAGGTGAAAAAAAAATGGGAACAATTGCAGTAAACTTTTGCATTTAGTTTGAAGACCATATAGTTTCTTTCTGTCAAGTTACTTAACCCGCTGCGTGCCGAGCTATTTTTAGCTATGGGTCATCCCAGTGCCAGCCATTATTCGACCTTTGTTTTCTTTAGCTAAAATGATAGGTTTTGATGTGATAACAATGAATTTCGCCATTAAAGTGCTCACCGAGGCCCAAATGAGTATAATTGAGTCCTGCATACTCGTGTATAGGTATAGCTGCTCTCTCACACTCACCACTTACATGAGAGAAAGCCGTTTTCTATGTAAGGTATACTCAGGTATTTTTGCTGGGAAGGTATAACAATGTTCAGTATACACTTCTGATTACTTATAACTTCATCATCTATCACAATTTGCATGTCTTTCTCACTGTGACTGCATTATCTTACACTTACTTGAAGATAGGTACAACTTGACTTTATTAAGTACAGTCCTGGCACTTACAAGAAGGTATTGACAATTTGACTTCACTATATAGTCCTTACAGTTACAAGAAAATATTTACAACTTACACTTACATGAAAATATTTATAAAATGAACTCAAAGTCAAATGGCCACCCCTTACGGGATTATGGTGTCTGGCAGTAGATAGATAGATAGCCTTCACTATGTACAGCACTGGGTGAGGCACACAGGCAGAATGAGGTAGAGCGAGCGTGAGAGGGGAGCGAGTAAGTGTATGGCCTTGACAGCCTGGGGGATGGTGGAGGAACAGTTACCTATCATGCCTGCCAGTTTTTACCCACGAATCTTTAAAAATGTGGTCACAGTGAAGTTTTTTATTTTAAACTGTTTTAAAACGGCACTGGCACTGGCCTCAGAATTATGTTAGACTGTTTTAAAATGGCACTGGCATGCGACAGATTAGGATAATAGTACAGCGAGGGAGTGGATGGTGACCATTTCCATCTAACACTGCAGGATTTTTACCGATCTGAAAAAAACTAAATACCAGTCGTCTCTCACTATAAAACAGAGAGCTTCATTAAAACCAATGAATGTCGTTGTTATACTCCTCTCCAGGTCTCCTTCTTGCTTCCTCCTTCTCTCTCTCAACCTGATTTCACTTTCTATTTTTCAACTCTTTCACTGTGAAGTTGCATGTCCTATAAATACTGATAATGGGGCGACTGGAAGGGAGATAAGACAAGGAGGGACTAATGGTGAGAAAAAGGGTGAAAAATATTAGAAATGAAAATCGGAAGAGGATTGAAAGGCCATGACGCACCACATTTTACATATTACTGTTGAATAAATAATATAATATCCATACTTATGACTCTAATGAAAATTGTACTGAATTCCCCCCATCGAGGAACATTACCTCACAGCTGGATGAATGAGTTTGTAGGTTGCATGAATAAGACACCCAGGACGAAATGATACTGAAATGATCAAATGCAAGATAGATAGATAGATAGATAGATAGATAGAGAGAGAGAGAGAGAGAGAGAGAGGGAGAGTGAGGCAACAGGTGGACTAGGATTTAATGCATCATCGCTTTCCTTTTCTGTTTTCCAGCACACGCTTGGAGGATCAGCTTGAACACACACACACACACACACACACACACACACACACACACACACACACACACACACAAAGGAGGCACATATTATCTGGTAGTTATGAGGGAACCGGACAAGCAATATAACTTGTGCCAAGAAATTGCAAGATTTTAGGTCTGACCTATCAAAACGGCAGTTGGATCAGGAAGAGGAAAAGAAGCGAAAATAGAAGCGAAGTAACATGGAGAGACGAATAGTAAGTGATCTTAATTTAATAATACATAAAGAAACAAAACGAAAAGACAATAAAGAAGAGAATTGTAATAGAGCAGCGAAGAGGAAATTTAGAATAAAAGTAGTTGCACTAAACACCTAACCGACAGGTGCGAGAAAAACGACTCATGGGACACCCCTAATGTTTCCTCAAGGCTGTTAGATGATTTTCCATTTATTAGTCCCAGTTGATTACGACTTCTCAGCATGTCACCAATCCACGAATATGATTTACCTACGAGACCATAAGCGTTTAGGTAGATGAGGGAGAAGCGAAGACGTGAGAGGGTGTGGAGGATAGAAGGAAGAGGGAAGGTGGAAGATGAAAGGAAGACTCAGGGGAAAGAAAAAGAAAAAGAGAGAGAGGAGAAGACAAAACAGGACGAGGGGAAGAAGAAAGCGAAGGAGAAATAGAAAGAAAGAAGGAGAAGAGGAGAAAAGGTTGCGATGATGGGAGAAAAATTTCAAGAAGAAAGCGGGAGTATACGAGAGATAAAAAAAATACGAAGAACAAGAAATGGGTGAAGGGGAACAACAGGAAAAGCACGAAAAAGAGAGAGGAAAGAAAATTAAAAAAAAAAAAAGTGTGACAGGAGGAACGAGGATGAAGGGGAGAGGTAAGTGTGGACAGGGATACATAAAGAAGAAAGAGTGAGAGACGCGAAGCAGGGAAGAGAGGAAACTGGACGTAAAGAAAGGAGAATGGGGTGAAAGAGGAAGACGGAAGGAGAATGAGGTAAAGGAAAAATGGAAGGAGGAAGGGACAGGGGTCGTGAAAAGAAATGTATATGAGGCGAAGGGGAGTGAAAATGTTAATGCACTGGTCCATTTGTGCAGGAGTAGCTGTAAAGAAGAGTAGTGCTGATGGGAACCAAATAGTGTATTCCAGTTTGATTATCAGTATCAAGGACGGTACCTGTTCCTTGATTATATTTTGCATATTAAACCTACACATCACACCTTCATGCCTGTGTTGTATTGGGCATTAATAACATGAAATAGAATACAAACGTGTTATGCGATAAAAAAAACAGGTTAACTCCCTTTGTACGTTGACGTCATTTATTATCTTATCATTAGTACTTCCACCAGATATTAAACTCGTCTTCGAGGAACACCGCAGTAGTGAATGGGCGTGTGAAGGCTGTTCATAATTCTTTCATAAAAAAAAATAATAATTTTTGAATGAAATAACTTGGATAGAGCAAAAATATATTCACTCAGACATTACCGTACGGAAGTAGTTAATGAACAGATAAGAGGGAGCCCCCATACATTATGTCTGCAATAATACGATAGGATATGGTTCCCATTTAGGGTACGTGTCCCTCTCTTCTGAACGTACAGATGCGGACAAAAGGAACAAAGACACTGACTTATCCTATATGCACAAAACGGGCCATTTCTGGCTGATAATTTTCTGTGTGTGTGTGTGTGTGTGTGTGTGTGTGTGTGTGTGTGTGTGTGTGTGTGTGTGTTTGAGGGAAGGGATGTAAGCATCCTCCCCACACTTATCCTTATCTGAAAGCAGTCCCTTACTCTCCCAACTGCAATTCATTTACCAGAAAAGACTTATTTCTTGTACCTCTGGGCTAAGATGGTGTGTCTCTTCCTTTTGTCAGCACTTTTTCACATACGGATACACACACATTCATACACGTCCACACATGCACATTCCTTTGGCATTTTCCCTCATTATTCTTTTCATCCCTCCGTAAATTGCATTTCTTATATTTGTTTTATTTCGTCTTTAATTTTTACGTTTATCTATTATTTTTTCCTAGAAAATTAATTTGTTTGTCACTTTAAATTTTTCGTTTTTCTGTTATTTGTCATTTTATTTTATTTTTTTTCACCTTTGTGATTTTCGTTTGTCATCGTCTTTTCTATTTTCCTATAGCTTTTCTGTTTCATTTTTCTCCAACAATTCTTTTTCTTGTTTCTTTAAGTTCTTCTCGTTTTCTGATTCATTTTCCTTTGTAATAAGCCTCTGTTATATTCACTAAACATTCACACTTTCATTTACTAATGGTATGTGGTGGCGACTGCCATCCACTTACTTGATGCAGTGGTGCCTACTTCTTTCAATATATATTATCATTCTGTTTATATGCTTGCCCTCCATTCTTCTTACTGTACTTCTGACTTTCCTTCCTCTCACTTTTTATTACTCTTCTTTCCACCTCAGGTGGCTCTAAGTGCAATTCTAATGGATTCCTCTAAACCAGGAAACCTTTTCCAAGACTGTGTGGCAGCCATATTACCGGATCACAGCATGAAAAGGAGGCCACTACAGTGCCACAGCTAATTGGATGGAGACGCAAATGCTTGATCCACCCACTAACCAAACCTACACACTTTTCCTTTGCTTGTATTTCATTTTATTACTGACATTTTAAGACCATTTCCCGTAGGGTATGCAGACATTTCAACAGTAAATTCAGCGACCGTATTTGGCCTTCATCAAAGCTTTACTTAACAAATGATCAATCGTAGCTCACAAGTAATATTCCAGTCTTGCACTGCCAATGAATTGGAAGAGTATGGGCCCAGGGTTAGTTTTATATCTCCCATAATCTTTAGGTGAAGGCAGGCCGTTACCAACACCTGAGTGACATTACGTGAGCATTAAGCCTAGTCATTACTGACTCTTAATCATTATGGGTTACATTTGGTTGGATGGTGTCGAGTTACTAGTTATAGGGAAGGCGTAGAATTATTAGTTCTATGGGCGATGTCCAGTTAATGGTTATAGGGCAAATGTCGTCGTATATAGTCCAGGAGGCGAAAGAACCCCCCCCCCCAAAAAAAAAGGAACAATTGCAGTAAACTATTGCCTTTAGTTTGAGAACCATATAGTTTCTTACTTACTGTCAAGTTACTTAACCCGCTGCGTGCCGGCTATTTTTAGCCCTATGGGTCATCCCAGTGCCAGCCATTATTCGACCTTTGTTTTCTTTAGCTAAAATGATAGGTTTTGATGTGATAACAATGAATTTCGCCATTAAAGTGCTCACCGAGGCCCGGAAATGAGTATAATTGAGTCCTGCATACTCGTGTATAGGTATAGCTGCTCTCTCACACTCACCACTTACATGAGAGAAAGCCGTTTTCTATGTAAGGTATACTCAGGTATTTTTGCTGGGAAGGTATAACAATGTTCAGTATACACTTCTGATTACTTATAACTTCATCATCTATCACAATTTGCATGTCTTTCTCACTGTGACTGCATTATCTTACACTTACTTGAAGATAGGTACAACTTGACTTTATTAAGTACAGTCCTGGCACTTACAAGAAGGTATTGACAATTTGACTTCACTATATAGTCCTTACAGTTACAAGAAAATATTTACAACTTACACTTACATGAAAATATTTATAAAATGAACTCAAAGTCAAATGGCCACCCCTTACGGGATTATGGTGTCTGGCAGTAGATAGATAGATAGCCTTCACTATGTACAGCACTGGGTGAGGCACACAGGCAGAATGAGGTAGAGCGAGCGTGAGAGGGGGAGCGAGTAAGTGTATGACCTTGACAGCCTGGGGGATGGTGGAGGAACAGTTACCTATCATGCCTGCCAGTTTTTACCCGCGAATCTTTAAAAATGTGGTCACAGTGAAGTTTTTTATTTTAAACTGTTTTAAAACGGCACTGGCACTGGCCTCAGAATTATGTTAGACTGTTTTAAAATGGCACTGGCATGCGACAGATTAGGATAATAGTACAGCGAGGGAGTGGATGGTGACCATTTCCATCTAACACTGCAGGATTTTCACCGATCTAAAAAAAGCTTAATACCAGTCGTCTCTCACTATAAAACAGAGAGCTTCATTAAAACCAATTTATCTGTCGTTGTTATACTCCTCTCCAGGCCACCTTCCTGCTTCCCCCTTCTGTCTCTCAACCTAATTTCACTTTCTGTTTTTCAGCTATTTAACTGTGAAGTTGCAGGTCCTATAAATACTGATAATGGGGCGACTGGAAGGGAGATAAGACAAGGAAGACTAATGGTGAGAAAAAGTGTGAAAAATATACGAAATGAAAATCTGAAGAGGATTGAAAGGCCATGACGCACCACATTTTACATATTACTGTTGAATAAATAATATAATATCCATACTTATGAGTCTAATGAAAATTGTACTGAATTCCCCCCATCGAGGAACATTACCTCACAGCTGGATGAAAGAGTTTATAGGTTGCATGAAGAAGACACCCAAGACGAAATGATACTGAAATGATCAAATGCAAGAAAGAGAGAGAGAGAGAGAGAGAGAGAGAGACAGACAGACAGACAGACAAACAGACAGACAGATAGAGACAGAGAGTGAGGCAACAGTTGGACTAGGATTTAATGTATCATCGCTTTCCTTTTCTGTTTTCCAGCACACGCTTGGAGGATCAGCTTGAACACACACACACACACACACACACACACACACACACACACACACACACACACACACACAAAGGAGGCACATATTACCTGGTAGTTATGAGGGAACCGGACAAGCAAAATAGCTCGTGCCAGGAATTGCTAGATTTTAGGTCTGACCTATCAAAGCGGCAGTTGGATCAGGAGGAGGAAGGGAAGCGAAAATAGAAGCTAAGAAACATGGAGAGACTAATAGTAATTGATCGAATGTATATAAGACATAAAGAAACAAAACGAAAAGACAATAAAGAAGAGAATTGTAATAGAGCAGTGCAAAGGAAATTTTGGATAAAAGTAATTGCACTAAACACCTAACCAACAGGTGCGAGAAAAACGACCCATGGGACACCCCTAATGTTTCCTCAAGGCTGTTAGATGATTTTCCGTTTATTGGTCCCAGTTGATTACGACTTCTCAGCATATCACCAATCCACGAATATGATTTACCTACGAGACCATAAGCGTTTAGGTACATGAGGGAGAAACGAAGACGTGAGAGGGTGTGGAGGATAGAAGGAAGAGGGAAGGTGGAAGATGGAAGGAAGACTCAGGGGAAAGAGAAAGAAAAAGAGAGAGAGGAGAAGACAAAACAGGACGAGGGGAAGAAGACAAACGAAGGAGAAATAGAAAGAAAGAAGGAGAAGAGGAGAAAAGGTTGCGTTGATGGGAGAAAATTTTCAAGAAGAAAGCGGGAAAATAGGATAGATAAAAAAAGGACGAAGAACAAGAAATGGGTGAAGGGGAACAACAGGAAAAGCACGAAAAAGAGAGAGGAAAGAAAATGAAAAAACAAAAAAAAACTGTGACAGGAGGAATGAGGATGAAGGGGAGAGGTAAGTGTGGAGACGGATATATAAAGAAGAAAGAGTGAAAGACGCGGAGCAGGGAAGAGAGGAAACTGGACGAAGAGAAAGGAAAATGCAGTGAAACAGGAAGGTTGGAAGGAAAAAGGGGGGAAAGGGAAAATGAAAGGAAGAAGGGGAGGAGGTCGTGAAAAGAAATATGCATGAGGCGAAGGGAAGTGAAAATGTTAATGCACTTTTCCATTTGTGCAGGAGTAGCTGTAAAGAACAGTAGTGCTGACGGAAACCAAATAGTGTATTCCAGTGTGATTATTAGTATCAGCGACGGTACCTGTTCCTTGAGTATATTCTGCATATTAAATCTACGCATTACACTTTCATGCCGGCGTAGTATTGTGCATTAATAATACGAAAGAGAATACAAACGTGTTTTACGATACAGAAACATTTTAACTCCCCCTGTGCATCAGATTTTATACTCGGCGTAGCAGAATACCTCAGCTATGAATGGGCGTATGAAAGCTGTAACTAATTCCCCCATTTAAAAAAAAAAAAAAAAAAAAAAAAAGCTTCGTTGAATGAAATAACCTGGATGTAGCAAAAATATATTCACCCAGAGTGTATCGTACGGAAGTAGTTAATGATTAGATAACAGAGAGTCCTCATTTGTCTGAAAGAATACGATAGGATATGGTTCCCATTGAGGGTAAGCGTCACTCTCTTATGAACGTACAGATGCAGACAAAAATAACAGAGACACCGACTTATCTTAGGTACATAAGACGGGTCATTTCTGGCTGATAAGTTGGTGTGTGTGTGGGTGTGTGTGTGTGTGTGTGTGAGCGAAGGAATGTAAGCATCCTCCCCACACTTATCCTCATCTGAAAGCAGTCCCTTACTCTCCCACCTGCAATTCATATACCAGAAAAGATATATTTCTTGTACCTCTTGGATTAGATGGTGTGTCTCTTCCTTTTTTTCAGCACTTTTTCACATACGGATACACACACATTCATACACGTCCACACATGCACATTCCTTTGGCATTTTCTGTAATTATTATTTTCATCACTGTGTAAAGTATGTTTGTAATTTCTCTTTTATTTCGTCTTTAATTTTTACATTTGTCTATTTTTTTTCCCGAAAATTTTCACTTGTTTGTCACTTATTAAATATTTCTTTTTTCGGTTATATACTTTTTATCTTTTTAATATTTCTTCACCTTTGTCATTATCGTTGGTCATTCTCATTTCTAGTTTCATATAGTTTATCTGTTTCATTTTTGTCCCACATTTCCTTTTATTTTCTTTAATTTCTTCTCATTTTCCGTTTTATTTTTCTTTGTAATATGTCTCTGTTATATTCACTTAACATTCACACTCTCATTTCCTAATGGTAGCTGGTGGCGACTACCATCCACTTACTTGATGCAGTGCTGCCTACTTCTTTCACTATTATCATTCCGTTTCTATGCTTGCCGTCCATTTTTCTTACTGTGCTTCTCGCTTTCCTTCCTCCCACTTTTTATTATTCTTCTTTCCACCTCAGGTTGCTCTAAGTGCAATTCTAATGGTTTCCTCTAACCCAGGAAACCCTTTATAAGGCTGGGTGGCAGCCATATTACAGGATCACGGCATGAAAAGGAGACAACTACAGTGCCCCAGACAACTAGGTGGAGACGCAAATGCTTGATCCACCCACTAACCAAACCTACACACTTTTCCTTCGCTTATATTACATTTTGTTACTGCCACTTTAGGATCATTTTCCCTAGGGTATGGGAGACATTTCAACAGTAAATTAAGCGACCGGATTTAGCCTTCATCAAAGCTTTACTCAACAAATTATCAACTGTAGCTCACCAGTAATACTCCAGTCTTGCTCTGCCAATGAACTGGATGAGTATGGGCCCAGGGTTAGTTTTATATCTTCCATAATCTTTAGGTGAGAGTAGGCCGTTACCAACACCTGAGTGACATTATGTGGGCATTAAGCCTAATCTTTACTGACTCTTAATCATTATGGGTTACATTTCGTTGTAGTCACTTAACCTTCCAGACCTCCAGGCGTCCAGTTACTAGTGATATGGATGGTGTCGAGTTACTAGTTATATGGGAGGCGCAGAGTTACTAGTTGTATGGGAGGCGCAGAGTTACTAGTTATATAGACGGCGTCCAATTAATGATTATAGGGCAGATGCTACTGTATATAGTCCGGGAGGCGACAGACCAAAAAAAAAAAAAAAATGAAAATGGGAAAAATTGCAGTAAACTGTTGCCTTTACTCTGAGAACCATATAGTTTCTTACTTACTGTCAAGTTACTTAAAGATAATAGTACAGCGAGGGAGTGGATGGTGACCATTTCCATCTAACACTGCAGGATTAAGTTTCTCCGATCTGAAAAAAACTTATTACCAGTCGTCTCTCACTATAAAATAGAGAGCTACATTAAAACCAATATATCTGTCGTTGTTACACTCCTCTCCAGGCCTACTTCCTGCTCCCTCCTTCTCTCTCTCAACCTTATTTCGTTTTCTGTTTTTCAGCTATTTCACTGTGAAGCTGCATGTCCTATAAATACTGAAAATGGGGCGATTGTAGGTGAGATTTAACAAGGTGGGACTAAAGATGAGAAAAAGGGAGAATAATATACGAAATGAAAACTTAAAGAGGACTGAAAGGCCATGACGCACCACTTTTTACTTATTGTTGTTGGATAAACAATAATATCTCCGTACTTTTGAGTCTAATCAAAATTGAATTGAATTCACCTTATCGAGGAACTTTACCTCACAGCTGGAAGAAAGAGTTTAAAGGTTGCATGAGTAAGACACCCAGGACTTAATGATACTGAAATACTCAAATGAGAGAGAGAGAGAGAGAGAGAGAGAGAGAGAGAGAGAGAGATCATGGCAACAGGTGAACTGGGATTTAATGCATCATAGCTTTCCTTTCCGTATTTTCAGCACACGCCTGATTGATCAGCTTGAACACACACACACACACACACACACACACACACACACACACACACACACACACACACACACACACACACACACACACACACGCACACAGAAGGGTATATTTATACATACATGCCGCCCCTTAAAATGATGATGATGATGAGGAGGAGGAGTAGGAGGAGCAGGAAGAGGGGGAGTAAAACTGATATTGCAGAATATATTCCGGTTGGCAGCAGACATCTTCCAGGTCCCAATAACTGAGACTAATGAATGTGGAAGGCTTAGGGCAACATCTGGCCGACCTTATCTGAAATTCTACAAGAATCAAACCTCTTTATCTTCTACATTTTTGCGGTACACTGTTGTAAATGTGTTCGGCCCTCAGGCACAAACCACACCCCAGCTACGCAGTCAAAATGGGCTACACGTGGAACCAGAAAAGGGGACAGTCTTGGAAGAGGTCGCAGAATCTTCCTTCCTCAAATGTTGAGGAATGAACTTGCACCTCACAGAGTAACTCTCACATTAAAAATATTTTCTCTTTATGTAACTTTAGCATATATTAAAGGATAATTCCAAAAGGATACCAAGTTTTGTGTATAACAACATAATAGGAATATTCAACAAAACTTCACATTTTTAAAAAAGATTATTTACTCTGATGTCTTTCTTAGGCATCTGTTAAAATTTAAATGCCTGACTTTAGATACATCGATGAACAAGTGGTGCGTAAAAATTTGTCTAGACCCAAAAAACAATCCTGGGTAAACATTCACAACTGAATATTTTTTCAGTTAAAACTGGAAATAAAAATAATAAAACTGAAGAATATTTGTTATTCGACACCTCTGGACAATTTCAGCAGTCTTAAAATTACACCAACAAAAATGAAACTGATCCACAATTAGGAAGAACTTAATGTGTGAAAACGTTAGTTTCCAGAAACCGAGATTTTTTCCTTATAACTATACTTTCTTGACTGTTAATGAGAGAGAGAGAGAGAGAGAGAGAATAAGAAAGGGATCTCTTCCAAGACATAGGGTTGTTTGCTGATTATAAATCCTTACCGTTTGGGGCATAATTGAAGCATCGTATTCTTCGTAGTCTCTCTTTTTGCTAGCAGTGAACCGCATACTAAGTCTCCTTATACACTTCCAGGTCAGATACCATATAGTGTGCTCCATGTGAACACTACAGATCTGACAGCTTCCTTCTCTTTCTTTTTGATTCTGAAGGCATTACTTTTTCCCTAACATTACCCTATTCCCTAAAGTTAGTCATGGTATCTGAAGATTTCTCTTTGCCAACGGCAACTGAAAAATGTGTTATAAATCACTTCTGTTTGAGCCACAGTGAATTCAACAACAGAATCTTGAAAACCCTAATAATTTTATCTGATAGCAAAGAATGTGGGAGGAGGAGTATAATAATATACTCCCTGCATAAAGAAAAAATCCATAAAAACAGTTTAAAAGACCGGACAATGTTCAAACAGTTATGCTATACCGTTGTAAAGAAGTGGAGCTTGTAACGCATAGTTCTAACTCATTTCACATGGTTAAAAACTTATTTGTAAAATAACAGCGAGTTGCGTCCTAAACCCCACAGTGTTTATAATGGTTATCAACATCAATAAACCATTGTGCAGCTGACTGTCATAAATCTATGCTAAGTAAAAATGGTGCTACAATAACATTCTGACATGGACTTGTTTCTAGGTTTACCTTAGAACGTAGGTTTATTTTAAGCTAACTTTGATTCAGAAACACTGCTTAACCCAAAGCTCCTATGGATAGAATTCGTCTTCTTGTTCAAGCTTGCTGTAGAGCAGTGTTTCACATCAGAAGTTCAAAACTGCCCATCAGGCAAATAGCGGGAAGGACTCACATTTCTTCAGCCTCACCCAAGTGTCACCTGCAGACTGTTGCCACCAAAAAGTCATCAGGTAGACACAGCATTCTTACAGATCCTCCTCACCTCACTCAAGTGTGAACTAGAGGCCATCGCATGTTTTCTTATCATGCTTCAGGGTTTAGAGTCCAGCAAGCTGCCCTGCACCTTCTTACCCCTAAACAGTAATAAGGATTTTTATGAAACCAGCACAGATGCTCTCTCTCTCTCTCTCTCTCTCTCTCTCTCTCTCTTTCTTCCCAACACCTACATATCAAAATGTAGGAACAATGATCAGTACCCTATTTCCCTCTCGCGTGTCTGTCTTTGTGTATAGAGCAGATGACTGTGATGAAAGATAATAATAATGTGAATACCCCGTTTGATAATTATGACATTATTCAAGAGCAATTGACCCTTCACTGTATATATACTTTCTGTCCACCTGTGTTCCTGTCATAGCAACTATTGCTGCAACTGGTGTTGCACTGGAGACATATTGTGCACGTCTCCAGTGCAACTAAACCCTGGATTAGACCTAAATAGTGATGATGGTAGCTTTTCCATTCCCCTCAAAAAAAAAAATAATGTCTGGGTGCTAAAAAGAATACACGAGTGCAAGCTACTCCAACATACCAATATACATGCATGCAAACATATATGCCTATTGCCACGTCTTCACATAGTCATGACATAGACTATGGAAAGACGTGGCAAAGTAACACATTTTAACGGCAACACCCTAAGCTACAGTCATTGTTGGAAACCATATGATGTGCCAACCGATACTTTTATGACCACTGTTACAATGAATTAGGTAAGGGAAGTATAGCATAAGCAGGTTATTCTATTGTGTATCTTAAGGACTTAGAATCTGTAACAAATTGTATTAGAGATATGGAGTGATTCGACACATGCATTCCCTGAAAATACTTTTGGGTTTGAATTTCCTAAGCGTACACAATGTTTCCATGGACAAGGCTTGAGACTGCTCAAAGCTGTAAAATTTAAATTTCGATTATAAACATCACACTCTAAGCTTTATGAATGCTGTCCTTTACCCCAACAGTATGGTTGACGGCACTGGCTGTTGGAAATCACGAGTTCAGGAAACCCCGACTGATGGACATAGCCATTTTTGCTTTTCCAGCCACAGTTTGAGTCGACTTTAGCATCTCCGTTATGTCAGTGTTGGAATTTACCCAGAGCCCGTTTGTTGTGATACCCAACACATATCCGTCTGCTAACACCGCAATTTCCTTAAGGCTCTGATTATTTGGTGTGTTTTCTTTGGACTTCACTTTTTCTCTTTTACTTGCTCTACATCGTTAAATCATCTATAATTTAGCTTAGTACCGAGCTTGACTCATTTTCAGATTCACTAAGGTATTTGATTCAGCTGAGCGAAGTGCAGTAACACACGTCTACCCTCTCCCACTTTCCATTCGTGTGTGTGTGTGTGTGTGTGTGTGTGTGTGTGTGTGTGTGTGTGTGCTGAGTAACAAAGCGACTTTCATTCATTCACAACGTTCATGAATAGTAAGGCCAAACAAGGAAAAACTCTAGAACGTATACAAGTGCTCGTGGGCCCTTCGGGCCCCTCGCACTTGCTCCTGCGGAGGGCTCTCGCGCTGCTATAATACTGTATATTTTAGTTATACCTGTAGGCAAAAAAATTCTACGGAGATCTTATGCCGGGCGCCGGGAGCGGAGTTTTTTTTGGTCAAAATGTGATCGCTCATTAAATATAGTAAAAGTTTTTCAATCGTGATGGGACCATGTTTTTTCACTTCAGTTAATTTTTTGCTATTATTGTGCCAGTTTTGGTGTTATTTGAATATGTAGTTTCGGCTGCCCAAAACAAACAAACAAACACACACACACACACACACACACACACACACACACACACACACACACACACACGGCTAGTGCTATAATATATTAGATATGCTTTTCCAGGACTGGAAGCTCAAAGATCCCTTTACTCTTCCTCCCTCACACTGACCTTTCCTCCGCTCTATCTCTCCCCTCTCCCAATTTTTCACTCTTCCCCCTTCCCTTCTTTCCCTTCAAATCTCGTCTCCTTCCTTACCTGCCCTCTTTTCCATTATTTCGCTCCCTGCCATACCTCACCACCTCCTCTTATCTCTCTCCCTTGTTTTTTTACAAGTTATCTTTGTGTCTCTCCCTCCCAAATCTTATTTCCGACCCCACACCGTTTCTCCTCACCGTACACCTTTTCTCCTTACGCTGCACCTCGTCTCCTCCTCCAGCCTACTTTCTGTCCCATCCTCCTTTCTCGCCAACACTCCTTTTTTGCACTTCTCCCTCCCCTCGGACCTCACTCACCCACCCACACCCACACACATGCTTTCCCCCTTCCCCCAGTGATCACCCTTTTTAACTCTGTCTGTCTGTCTGTCTGTCTGTCTCTCTCTCTCTCTCTCTCTCTCTCTCTCTCTCTCTCTCTCTCTCTCTCTCGTTTTCCTTTTCCTTTCTATTCCCTTATGCCTCTCCGTACTTCTGCCACTCCTTCTCCTTCTTTAACACTTTTTTCCCCTTCTCCCTTCCCCCTCCTAACTTAAGTAAACTTGCATTGTCAATATCACAATTGTGAAACTGTGTCAGCTATGGCAAGGGTGGCCTCTTTGTGTTGGCAGTCCTTATTGTAGGTTATGGGTGTGTTCAATGTATCACAGTTCATTCCATACAACTGGGGAACTGATAAAAGAGAAATCAGCTTTACAGAGGGCAAGGGATCTTTTATAACAAGAAGTTTTTACAAATGAATGCTAGCAGAACATGGGGCATGCTTGTTTTTCATCCCTTTTGGCAGCAATCACCTTCAAACACTGTTAATAATCAAAGTAAAACTTGATCTTCCTGGTAGGCAAAAGCAAATATTTGTATTTGATATATTACTAGAAAAACATCTTCAAACCTGCGATATGTGTAGCAGACGTCAATGTTCTGACGTAGTGCTACTTATGACTTCATGGTCATACTTTCTTGAGATGTTTTGAGCGCTAACGAATTCCTTACAACTGGCAGTTTCCAAATATATATATATATATATATATATATATATATATATATATATATATATATATATATATATATATATATATATATATATATATGATGAACGAGAGATTGAATTAGCAAGAGCTGCGTACTGGAGTTTGAATTCAGAAGTAAGAAGGTTAGCTAGGAGAGATAAAAGAAGATGTGTGGATGAAAAGGTTGCAGAGACTGAAATCCTAATAAACAAAAATGATAGACAGAGTCAAAGAATAGCATATGAATCGATTAGAGAACTGAGTGGTAATGCAGGTAAACGCAAGGAAATACCAATTAGAGACAGGGAAGGAAATTTATTGACCAAAGATGGAGATATTAAAAATAGATGAAAAGAGCATTTTGAGACAGTTCTTAATAGACCAATACCACCAGAAGAGGATATACCGTCTGCTCAGGAAGATTTAA
The DNA here is from genome assembly GCF_032717465.1 of Coenobita brevimanus. Lineage (NCBI taxonomy): Eukaryota > Metazoa > Arthropoda > Malacostraca > Decapoda > Coenobitidae > Coenobita > Coenobita brevimanus. The sequence goes on along the minus strand of NC_136988.1, from coordinate 11,167,838 downwards.
ATATAGAAACAGGAGAGTTGAGGCTTGCAGAAGTGGAGAAAGCAGTAAAACAGTTAAAGAATAATAAGGCACCAGGGGAGGATGGTTTATTTCCGGAAATGTTTAAAGTGGAGGGGGATAGATTAATAATGATCTTGACCAAGCTATTCAATAAGATATGGGTGACGGGGTTACTACCATCAGTTTGGAAGAATGGTGTAATTGTTAAAGTTCCGAAGAAGGGAGACCTGAGTGAATGTGGTAATTGGAGGGGAATCTCTTTGTCACCGATAGCTTTGAAAGTTTTCAGTAGAGTGTTGTTAAATAGGTTGGAGCCGGTGGTTGAGGGTATTCTGAGGGATGAACAGGCTGGTTTTAGAAAGGGACGTGGTTGCAGTGATCAGATCTTTATAGTTAGGCATTTGATGCAGCAAGTTAATGAAATGAGAGTACCGTTAAGTCTTTGTTTTGTTGATTTTGAAAAGGCTTTTGATAGTGTTTCGAGAGAGTCTATGGGGAAGATCATGAGACATTATGGAATACCAGAGGAGTTTGTAAGGGTCATTATGAACATGCATGAGGACACATTATGTAAAGTGATGGTTGATGGTTGTCTGAGTGATTCGTTTGAAGTCAAGTCCGGAGTAATTCAAGGTGGTGTTCTATCGCCTTTACTATTTATATTGGTCATTGATTACATTATGAAACGTGTTGGAACAGAAACCGGTGCAGGTATACTTTGGGGAGAGAACAGGAAACTTTTGGATTTAAATTATGCAGATGATATAGTTTTGATTTGTGATGGGCCAGAAGAGATGCAGAGAGTGTTGGACTGTTTGGTGAGTGAAGGTCGCAAGGTGGGTTTGGTTATTAATTGTGGAAAAACTGAAATAATCAATATGAATATGGAAAATGCGCAGGAATGTGTAATTGGAGGTATGGTTGTAAAGCAAGTTGATAGGTTTAAATATTTAGGTACTTATTTAGCCAAAGATGGTTCTTTGAACTTTGAATTCGAGGAAAGGTTAAAGAAGGCTAATCAGGCAATGGGAATGCTTAAAAATATTTGGAATAATAACAATTTCTCTGTGCATACAAAAATCAAACTTTATAAGGTAATGGTTAGGAGTATCTTAATTTATGGACACGATTCTTGGTACAGCACAGTGACTATGGAAAATAAATTCTTGGTGTTTGAAAATAAAGCACTTAGAAGAATATTAGGAGTTAAGTGGTGGGAAAGGATACCAAATAGTAGAATTAGAGAAATAACGGGAGTGCAGCCGATCGATGAATATGTTAGATTCTCACGATGGAAGTGTCTAGGACATGTGTATAGGAGACAGGGAATAGTACGAGGTACACCAGGGTGGGTGGCACTTGGTAGGAGAGGTAGAGGAAGGCCAAAAGAGACGTGGGTGAGGACAATGAGACGGGAAGCTGGAGATGAGTGTTGGGGAGATCTTGAGGAGTTAGCACAAGATAGGATGTGGTGGTGTGAGTTCATCGAGGCCCTATGCATCCCCGAGGGTGCCACAGGAAATGATTGATTGATTGATATATATATATATATATATATATATATATATATATATATATATATATATATATATATAATGATGATGATGATGATAATAATAATAATAATAAAAATAATAATAATAATAATAATAATAATAATTATTATTATTAATGTGTGGTAGGTGGGGGGCTCACCATCCACTCACTTGGTGTAGTGCTGCTCTCGGGTGTCTGCCCTTTCCTCTCCTCCATCCCTCTTTCCATCCATCCTCTTCTGTCTTTCTTTCCTTCATTCTTTCCTCCTTTTTCTGCCTGCGGGTGACTTTACACTCCCTCTTGTGTCTTTCTTCCCTTCATTCTTTCCTCTTCCTTCTGCCTGTGGGTGACTCTATACTGAGTGACAAGCCAAATGGTTTCCTGTACACCAGGAAACCATTTACTACGCTGGGTGGTAACCATTTAACCAATTTTTGGCTCCAATCGGATTGAGCCGGTGAAGGTTTATATCCAAAGGATGGTTGGGGTTTATTGCTCAAATAATGCCACTCGGGGATGCGTGAGGCTGGTCACTTATCTTAAATGCCACGACCAAATTGCCTAGCCCCTGGCTCCTAAGCTCCTCATGGGGCAAGGTAGGATTAGATGATGGATGGATGGATGGATGGATTATTATTATTATTATTATTATTATTATTATTAATATTACTATTATCCTTATTATTGTTACTATTATTCTCTCCGACAAGGAGAGTATGTTGGCACCCCTGTTTGTTTGTTTATCTATCTGTCTGTTAGCACGATTACCCAAAAACTAGCAGAATGATTAGGACCAAATTTTGGTGGGTAGATAGCCCATGTCCCAGGGAACAATCTATTAGCTCGTGGGACCGTTCCGGATCGTACTGCAGAGTATGGATCCGGAAAACCCTTTTTTTTTTTTTTTTTTCAAAATCCTAATTAGTGATGAGAAATCCTAACCCACTGTGATGACTGGTTTGGAAATTACGTTGCCCTTGTCGGAGAGATGCGCTTCACTGAACTCCCCTCTAGTTAAATATTAGTGTCGTTATTATTAATATTGATATTGTAATAATAATAATAATAATAATAATAATAATAATAATAATTTTAATATAATTAGTTGTAGCAGCAGTAGCAGCAGTAGTAGTAGTAAATAATAATAATAATAATAATTTCTCTCTCTCTCTCTATATATATATATACAGTATATGTGTGTGTGTGTGTGTGTGTGTGTGTTCGACTCTGGGCATAGGCTTCACAGCCTCCTCCTAAGGCCCAGTAGTCCTCCTACATACCATACACCTCCACATGTCACCACTTCGGCGCTAACATCCACCGTCCATATTGAATACATGCTAGGGCTGTCTCATACAGGACTGGCGTATTGGTATTAGCGGGGGTATTTCTACGACTTGTCGGCGGGTCTTCTGGTAGATCGGTAAAGTCTGCTTTACATGAAATTCAAATCCTTAAACTGTTCCCTGCCCCAGCGGGGATTTGAACCTGGGTCCGGTAGGACTGCAGGCCACCTCTCTACCGATCGAGCCACCTCCCTCCCCATAATTTTGTATATATATATACATATATAGAGAGATAGATAGATAGATAGATAGAGAGACAGACAGATAGATAGATAGATAGATAGATAGATAGATAGATATAGATATAGAATAGATAGACAGATAGATATAGATATAGATATAGAATAGATAGACAGATAGATATAGATACAGATATAGATTGAGAGATAAATAGATGGACAGATAGATATACAAATATAGAGACAGATAAATATAGATATACAGTACATAATTATATTTATATATATACCGGGTACCGTGTATAAGCAGATGGGCAAACAGGATAACGGAGTGGCAACCCAGAGTTGGAGTGAGAGAACGAAGCAAAGAACAAGATGGTGGGATGAGTTTTCAATGATCCTGTAGATATGGATGGAACACGCTGACGGCTAATAGGTAAGGACGGAAGAAGAACGAGGCCTTTGTACAGAAGATGAATGAGACGTCTGGTGATGGTGGTGGTGCTGCAGCAAATATGATGATGATCACTTCATTCACGTGAAGTGAAACTTCTGACGATGAAAGGATCAATAACATCCGTTAACCAATTTCTTTTAAGTCGTCGCCTTTTTTAATGTATTTCTTGCCCCCAGAGAATTATTTTACGCACCAGAGAGATAGCTGGTAATAAAGTAGTTAGGGAGAGAATGATTAGGGATCCGTAGGCGAGCAAAATGAAAGAGTAAATGTCCCGTTTTCTGGTAGTGGGAGTGATATGCTACATCAATAATGGGTAATAAAGTTGAAGTGATAATGTCAGTAAGATGTTCGAGACTCTGTCCATATTGTAATTCTTTTGTCTTAACCCTCTCGTGATCAGAACAACTTTAGTGTTTAATTCTGCCCAACGTCAGTTGATTTTATTCCACTGAGATTGCATCATAGGAGGGTATGAGTGCTAACTTGTCCTAAAATATTCATGTCCATCCTGAATGCTAAGCAGTGAGAAAAGAGTAAGATTAGATTACGGTGCTAGTCATAATGAAGTGTAATGAGTATGAGAACGTTGAATAGCTGCAGCATTTATCTCGTTGTGCCACTGAGCAAGGGGAAGTAACGTCCAAAAGGATGAAAATCTCCCTCAACTTACGGTGAATGAACAGTTGTGTTGGTTGTCAGTATATTACAATATTCCATGCATTCGCTACTCTGATATTAAGTTTCCAGCCATGCAAGTCCTATCCAACATTCTACCAATATCCATTATTATGGGAGTGCAGAGCTGAAGCGATGACCTATAAGTGGTTGATGAATGTTGCTTGTATATGTGGCTTTTTTTGTGACAATCGTAGATACTTGTAGTTCATTGTGAATCGTAAACCTGAAGTTCGTTGCTGAACAGAATTGTCGTAGTTGAATGCTGAATGTTGATAAATACGTGTGGCGTAAGTAGATTGTATTGTGGTTCGTAAGTTCGATGATTGTAGATTGACGTAGAAATTGGGAAATTGATTGTAACTGTAGATCGTCAAACCACTGCCAGTATAAAGTTGTGAGGCGTCTTGTGGCTCGAACTTGTAGTAGTTTTTGTTTTCTGTCTTGATAATGTAGACTCGTAGACGTGGGTCGTACGTTTTACTGTCACCAAATATTATATAAGTAGTCGTCGCCGAGCTATTGCAACAGTGTGTTGAATTGTAGGGATTTTAGGAAAGGAAAGTTCATTGTTCAGTGAATGGGGACAAAACAACCTTGTCTCTTTTAATGCTAGTAAAACCAAATATATACAGTTTACTAATAGACACATATTGCCAGATTCGTACATTACCTTCAGTGCTAATAATATTCCCATCTCCAAAAGTATTGAAATTCTTGGTGTCTCACTTAACAGTGCCCTCAGCTGGACCTCTCATGTCAGATCACTTGCTAAAACCGCCTCAAAGAAACTTGGATTATTGTACAGAGTCCGTAACTTCTTTGCCGATGAGCAGTTAGCTATAATTTATAAAAGTCATGTGCGCTCTCAGCTTGAATACTGCTCACCCTTGTGGAATGGTTGTGGAGAGGTTGCATTAAGACAACTAGACAAAATTCAGAATAAAGCTGTTAGAATCATTAACAATCCTACCATTACATATAAACTACCCCCCTGCAAGTAAGAAGGAATGTTGCCTCCCTTGCATTATTTTACAGTTATTTTTTTGGCAAATGCTCAGACGAAGTTGCATCCATGGTGCCACCTCTCCATGCCTTCCCTCGTGCTACACGGGCATCTGGTAGTGCTCATGACTGGAATGTCACTCAACCATATTGCAGAACTTCTGCCTATCAGAATTCTTTCATTCCCCGAACTGCATCTCTCTGGAACTCGCTTCCCCAGAGTTGTTTTCCTCCAAATTTCAACCCACATCTGTTCAAGTCTAACTGTTACAGATATTTTAGGAACAGAGGACACCAGTAATCTGGTGTATGGATTATTTTTTTTTTTTCACCCATTTGTTTTTCCTTCCTCCGTTCAGTTATTTATAAAAAAAAAAAAAAAAGATGGCAGGAGAAAGATAAAGATGAGTCTGGGGTTTGACTTCAGTTTTATTTCTTCAACAGAAGGATCTCACAAGAGCGGTACTAAGATGAGTTTATTTATTCAAATGGGAGAATCTGACAAGAGCAGTACTGAGGTGAGAGCGGTTTTATGCTGGCTAACCCCGTGCGACTTTCTTCTAACCTCTATATTACATATTATATAGTTACTAGCTATTATGTAGTGTGGTATGATATTTTAGTGTCCTGACAGACCTCTTCAAAAAATTAGAAGGTTATTCCTATAATCCATCGACCTCAGCAAACTAGACATTTGTTCTTAATGTAGGTATTTTTGGAAGTTCAATGGCCAAATGAGACAATACGACATCTCTACAAACTTTACATCGATTTGCATTATAAGTAGGATTATATCAGTGATAAGATACTTAGGCTTTGCATCCTTTCATTAGCACTTCTTTATATCTGACGCCATATTCTAGCAATAATCTGCTGTTTATTTCAGCGGCACAGAAAGACAGTACTGGGACATCACAATCTTTCCTTCTGTTTCAGATCAGTGGTAGAATAAGACAATACAGGGACTCTACATCCTTTCCTTCTCCTGTGTCAGCTCAGTGACAACATGAAACAATAATAGCGCTCTACTCCCTTAACTGAGACTTTTTTTGACAAGTTTTAGGCACATAATTACAAGTTCACTGAAGCTAAAAAAAAAAAAAAAAAAAAAAAAAAAATCTTTAGCAGTAACGCTTATGGTTACTTGCTATGTTCACGTCAATCATAATCTGCCCCCAGACAAATCAGTTTCCTCCAGACGTGGCAGAGACCGGGCAACAGCCTGGGGAAAGTGAAAGATGTCGAGGAAAAAAAAAAAAAAAAAAAAAAAAAAAAAAGAGCTTAAGCCTAAGCCGCTTAGAAGCAGACTGTGGTGGAGTGGGCTTTAGAGGGATCGTAGATCTTCAAAGTCAGGGAAACAGAGTTACAAACATTTACATTTCCAGCCACCATATGATGCATACATATCTATTTATTTAAATAGAAGCAGTGAAAAGATGGAAAATACTTTGCAAAACATAAAAAATAACGAACTTTCGGCCAGCCTCAGGTCATTATCAGGTACTACTGTCAGCACGACTAATAGTAAATAATATAAAATGGGACTTACTGAAATATATTAAGCAATCTAAATCATCCTTATTCTGTAATTATTGTTACCCAGTTCTTCGCTCTTCTCAATGATTCTATTCCCGTCCAAACTACCGCACTTGAGACCTCCTATAACACAGTCCAGAGCATTATTACAAAGTTTCTCTAATGATAATCTTTCAGCCAATCCGTCTCATAGAAAGAAATACAAAATTGAAAATTTAGTGATATCTTATTAACCTTCTACTCGGAATATTAAAGTAACTATGCTCGCTCTAATGAATAACCTGAACACTTTAACTTTGTAGCTTTTTGAAATGCCTGATATTAATTTTGCGGGATAGAGTACGAACGTTTTCATAAATTCTGTGCAAAAATACCCAGTAGAGTAAAAGCTATCATGACATTGAAGGCGTGTTTACATTTTTCATGTTTTACTAAATGGTTACTAAATTTGCTTGACTGCTTTTATTTCTCTTTCCAATCTTTATATTATTTACATTTTTATTTGTCAGTCTTGTGAAGCAGGATGGTATCTCATTTTTGGCAACTCATACCGTTAGGCAGGATTCAGTGTGTGTGTGTGTGTGTGTGTGTGTGTGTGTGTGTGTGTGTGTGTGTGTGTGTGTGTGTGTGTGTGTGTGTGTGTGTGTGTAAAATGATGTTCTGTCCAAGCAAACTAAGGTAAGAGAAGAAATGCTTCTCGTTCAATTCCTGGTTATCTCTATGGTCTCCTCAAAGTTCATAAAACAAACATACTTTAAAAACCCATCATTTCATCTGCTGGCACCTTCAATTATAACACAGGAAAATTTCTGATTACCCTGTGTACAAATAAATAGACGGTTCAAAATTCTGCAGAGTTGGTCAAGGAGGTCACTTCTCTCAGTCTGATCACCCAGTCACCTGGCTAGCTTTGATGTGGAATCTCTTCACGAATGGTCTACATGAAACGACTCAGCTCATCACAAATAACACCAGAATTTCTACTCTTACCTCAGTTGGCTTGAACTGGAAATCATTATACAGCTTGTTGGAGATAGGAACCCACCAATCCCTGTTTACTTTTAATGGAAAACTTTTTATTCAAACAGATGGAGTGGCAATGAGGTCACCGCTAGGGACTTCATATGCCAATACTTTTCTTTGTCACCAGGAACAAACTTGGCTTGGTAATTGGCCCAATTTTTAAAACCCATTTTTTACCGAAAGTACATGGACGACACTTTCCTCATTTAAAACTGCTTACATTATATATATATATATATATATATATATATATATATATATATATATATATATATATATATATATATATATATATATATAAATATATATAAATATATACCTAGGCTGCTTCCCCAAGGAAAGGGAGGTAGCCGAGACAGGACGACTCACTCTCCATTTACTCATCCATTCAAACACATGCATTCGCATCTTAGCCCCAAAGGGGAGAACGGACAGATCCTCACCGCATCACACCGCACAAGGGTCAACTGCGCAATGCAATCAGTGACATCCGCAGCAGGGCCCGACTTAGCACTGTCTGGTAGAGACTGTATGTAGGGTGAGAAATGTTTGTAAGTGTAATTGTAGTTCTGTAGTGGGCTTTGGATCTGTGTGTAGTCTGTGAACCAAGTGTAATCTGCCCGCCTTAAAGCCCACAAATCCAGGCTCCACCTTGCAAGCCTAACCACGTGCAAAAAAATAATTTTCGTATGTTCTTTTTTGTTGCGCTCTGCATACCTCTGACAAATATAGGTTATCGACCTACAGTCAGAATAATCAAACTAAATTCACAGATAAAAATATATTGGCTGTCTACAGAAATTTGGTTTGCTTTCACTTGGCCACGACTGCAATGTGGTCTGCGTCTGACTGCACAGCTGATGGCCCGATAGAGCCCAGGGCTCAAATTTTGGTGCGAGCAGTTGGCGCCAATCGATTCATGCTTCGATCCACCCATTACTGGTTGGTAATTTTAATGAACACCCAGGGTATCACCTAAGAATGGTAACCTTGGTAACCTTGATGATACAATGGCCTTGTACCCCTGCATATTAGGTGAATAACCCGCTACAGACTCAAAGGCCCACGTTACTGAGATGAGCACCAGGACTATGCGGCAAATGGCGTCAGCCCCCACCTTTACCTTTACCTTTGCTTAGCTTGGATTTCTCTCAGCTGAATAAAGTCACTCGCTGTTACTTTAAAACAAACACTGAGGTGGTTTGGCAAGTGGAGTGATTTGAGTGAATGACAGTGTCTGGGAATATTACAATGAATTAGATGAAAGGACATGATGAGCTAGACCACAGCTGAGGTGAGGGGACAAGGTGCTAGGAAAGTGAATATATGAGTGAGATGGAAAGGAGGAGAAGGAAAGCGAGACCGAGGACAGGTGGAGAGATAATATGCGGGAGAATGTGAAGCAGCGTGGCTGGTGTGTCTGCGCAGGAGGATTACTTAATGCGCAGGGACAAAAACGAAAGCAGGTCTTATGATTAAGGTTAAACCCTCACAAGAGGCTGCGTCAGTCAGTAGATATATGTGGACAAGTAACCTGAACAAGACACCTCAATACCACAGCGAAAGGAAGGTATTCTCTTAGTTAAAAAATGAAAAATCAATTGCTGCTGTCCGGAATACATTTCATCATCTTCACAACGACTAAATGCTTGAATAGTCAACTTTTAACTCATTAACTCGAAGTATTTCTCTCACACTAATTAACAGAACCTTCTGGTGTTAGAGCGAATAAAAGCAAAACACGCGTGTAGCCGTAGAAGCTTTCCATCTTGATTGCTACGAATTACTATTGAATTCCCTTGGCAGAATTAACACTCGCAGGTTGTTATAAGCCTTTCTCAGCTGAATAAAATCGTCTGCGTTAACTGGAATAAAATATTACTCTTGTTCCGAGGATGAGAGAGTTACTGGTAACGGTATTAACACTCGGGCCCCCATAGCTCTCTCCTAGCAAAATTAAATGGCCTGCTCTTAGTGTGATAATTCTTGCATTCTCTGGACCATGAGAGGGTTAGATCCATATAACAGAGATTTTTTTTTTTTTTGCTGTTCTCGCTATCATCGGACTATATTACTCGGCTGAGAAGAGACGATTCGGCTACAGAATTTATAAAATTTACATTAATCATTACAACCAAAGGATCTATAATCTGATGCTTGGTATCTCCTGGCCATTTTATTCACCTTGGGAACGACGTCTTGCATTGAAAAGGTAACTGAAAGCTTCATAAAACTCTGCAGTTGGAGAGCTGTCTCTTGTACCTAATTAAATGGCCAGGGTGTGTCGGGTATGAGATCCAAGGCACATGCTCAGGCTGGAGGGATAAATCAGTGTGGCGCCTCCTTAACATCATTGTTCGTCACTTGGGGTCCCATCAATTGTACACCGACGGCTCCAAGTCGAGTGAATGTGTGGGTGCAAGTGTGTGGTCGACTGAATGTGCCCTCAGGTTTCGGTTGCCGACTCATACATCTGTGTTTACTTCAGAACTTTTTGCTATTGACAAAGCCATAGACTATGCTCTCAATTCTAGGCATGACTCATTTGTCATATTTTCAGATTAAAAATCAGCCCTTCAGGCAATTGCATCTTGCACTACGGACTCTCACGAGATCCAGGGCCGCATCGTTAATAAGTTGCATTCATGCAACAAGTCATTCACGCTGATCTGGGTGCCTAGTCATTGTCGTATCTACGGCAATGAGCAGGCTGACTTACTTGCAAAGTCGGCTGTGGAGCTCGAGGAGACTTGGGACGTTCCTCGTGATCTACGGTCGAGTCTATCTCTCGGAAATAAATCAATAAATCTTCTGTGGCAAGGTCAGTGGACCAGACTAAATATTCCAACTTGTAAGCCGTACCTGGGCGACTGGGACACTGCCAACCGTCCCAGTCGCCTAGAAGAAAAAGTGTTGGCACGGCTACGGCTCAATGACACCATTTTAACCCACATGAAACCATATATGGAAAGACGCTTCCCACCGCACTGTGACATCTGTAATGCGGTGTTATCTATCTGTCATATCATCCTGCGCTGTCGGCGATTTATTCGTGAACGTGCTTCACTTATAAATTACTGCGGCGCAGTAGACGTCCCCTTCACCCTTTCCACCATCCTGGGTGATGGGGACATTGTTATGACTGATAAATTGATGGCTTTCTTGAGAGAGACTGGACTGATCAGAGTGATGTGACTTTTTTACTGTGTGGTTATGGCTTTTATCAACAGTAAATATGTATATATTGTAATATTAATTAGGGTTGACAGTTGACATATTTGAAATAGTTCCTCCTCCCACCGATCTATTTCTAATATAGATGTCCCCTACATTAAGCCAAGTTCCTCGCCTTACAGTCACCAGCTGATGAGTGCAAGTGTGCAATATAGGAAGGTATTGGGCACTTGCAGTCGATGGTGGTCTGCTGGGCGAGGTTCTTCACTTTTTGTACAAATTATGTAAATACATTATACTATCTTGCTTAAGTTATTCTAATTAGGGACGACAGCTGACGTATATGGAAATGTTCCTGACTCGTCTGGTTCCCTTTCATATATTGATGTCCCCTATATTAGGTTGTTCCTCGACTGACGGTCACCAGGTGATGAGTGCAGGTGTGTAATGTAGAAAGGCATTACATATCTGCAGTCGATGGTGTTCTCTTGGTCGAGGCTTTTTTACCATTAGTGTAGGTCTAGTTATTTGTCTCTTAGGATTTAGTATAGGTTAGCGATTTGTCTGTTAGGTGATTAGTTTTAGGGTCTTTAGATTAGGTATTTTTTATTATAAGTAATATAAGGTTAAAAATATAAAAAATAAATAAAAATAATAAAAATAAAACTACAAAAAAATAATAAAATAAAAATTATTATATATATATGTACGTGTGCATGAAAGTGTGTATGTTCATATGCATGGATGTGTGTATGTATGTATGTATGTATATATATGTATATATGTGTTAATATATATACATATATATATATATTTGCCTTAATGACCAGAGGCTCCGGCCTCAATGGTCGATAGGCAAAAAAAAAAAAAAAAAAAAAATTAACCTTCTCTCTACGGTGCGTCTTCCTTAGCTAGTTTAACCCTTCAGTACGCCTGATCTTTCCTTCTTTTACTTTAGTCTTTACACCAGAAGACGAGTGAGGTCAGTGTAGAGAAGACGTTTAGAAATTGATGGTTTAGATACAGCCTTCATTAATTTTCTTTACCACAAGTGACTGCACTTAGTGAACACATTCATCACACACACACACACACACACACACACACACACACACACACGTGAGACTTATATACGTTACGGGGAATTTGTGTAACCAGTGATTTCATGAAATCCCTTGGGAATTCGTGAAATGAGTTTAAATTAGGATGAGTTAATTAAATTTAGGTTAATTTAGGCTGCGGTTAAGTTAGTCTGGGTTAATTTAGGTTAAGTCTGGGTTAGGTTAGACAATGTCAGTTAGGCTGGGCTGGGATAACCTAGGATAAGTGTACGTGTGATTAGGCAAGGATAATTGGGTTAGGTTAGGTTACTTTATATGAACGTTTACATAACTTACCATTCATATAAATTACCCTAATCTAGCCAATCCTAACTAACCGAACCTAACCTAACATACACCTAACCAAGATTATCCCAGCCTAACCTAACTGCAGCCCAAATTATCCTAACCTTAATCAACCCACCCTAATTTAAACTCATTTCAAGAATTCCCTTGGTATTTCATGAAATCACTGGTTACACAAATTCCCTGTAACGTAAGAAAATGGCAATTAGACGGTAACTTTCTTCCCTGTCTGTGATGGTATTCTCTCTCTCTCTCTCTCTCTCTCTCTCTCACACACACACACACACACACACACACACACACACACACTCACACACAAATTTGCTGCTGTATCTGACTTTCATTTATCTTTGTTCAGTTCCTCACTAATCACCCGCGTCTCTCTCCAGCTCGGAGTTCTCAAGACACATTTACTGTACATGTAATTAAATTGTTGTATTTTTTTTCCGCATCGCTATTTTCTTTTTCTATAATCATTTTAGTTATCCATATTCTTCTCTTTACACACTCCTCTATTTACTCTTTTTGTCCCTCCCTTTCCCACCCGTCTTGTACTTCTGTCCGTTCCTGTCTTCCTCTTTCCCAGTTCCTCTTCATATTCATTTCTGTTCTTCCTGCTCTCCTACATCTTGTCTTACTATCCCTTCCTCTCTCCCATCACATTCTCCCACTCTCCCTCATCTTCTATCCTTCGCTCTTTTCCCTCTTTTTTCGTTCCCGTCTTCCTTCACCTTTCCCTTCCCACCTCCGTCTTTCCCACTTTCTTCTTGTCTACATCCTATCCCCCCCTCTCCCTATTTCCATGCCTCCCTCCCCCTCTGCTTTTGTCGTTCCCCTGACGCCACAAGCACAACAAAAAACACTGTGCAGTGAGAAGTGCCTTGTCAAGTTAGTCTCCTTGTGTTCATCCAAGCTACTATTTTTATGCATGATCATTCACTTCATTCTTTCTGATCCTTTCTCTGTCGTTCTGTCGCATTCTACATCACTTTTCTCAAAGTAGTACGAAGGGATGCAAAGAAATACATATAGTAGGGCACCTAATGATAACTTTATTAAGGCAAGAATTCTCCTCCACACTAATCCCTCGATCAGCATCCGTAAGGAAAAGTGAAATATTTATCATGATGACTTTGAATTATTTGCAGGTGTGTCTGCTCTGGTACAGGTTCTTATGTCGTTAGCAAACTAGAATATCTTTACAACATATAAATTCATCAATATCACTGACGTTAATAATCAGACAGGGACCCAGAACTGAATTACACTGGAGAACGTCTGTGTCCCCCAGTTCATTTCATCCTTCACACTTATTCTCCCACTTTCTTTCCGCATTGTCTCTTATTTATTTTTTTCTCAGCCCAAATTTTCACTGATGCTCTTTCATTTGCTGTTCCTTCCCACACTTAATTTACTTTTGTTTTTATCACCCCAACTTTCAAACACCTTCTTTCTTTTCTCTCTTTACTTTTTTTATTTCCTTCCTTTCGTTTCGTCTTTCTTCCATTACCTTCTTCCCGACTTCTCCCTTTAATTTGTATTCTCTCTTTCTATCACCCTTACATTTATTCATCTCGGCAACAACCCAGAGAGAGAGAGAGAGAGAGAGAGAAAATTATTGCTTTCTTTCTCCTCCCCTATAACAAGTTCAAAGTCTGATTAGTTTCATCTTCCAGAGACATCCAATCGTTTTGTCTCGTCAATGGTCCTTTGTCTTCTTCAGTCGTTTCCACCCTTCTCACAGCTTCGTCTTTGAAGCATTTCTTTTCTGTTAAACTTTTCCTTCCTCTCCCGGTTTTGTTTGCAACTTTTTAAACCTCATCTGATCTAATAACAGTGATAACAATCATCATCATCATCATCATCATCATCATCATAATAATAATAATAATAATAATAATAATAATAATCTTTCCATGATAATAATAATAATAATAATAATAATAATAATAATAATAATCTATCCATCTATACGAGGTGCTATCCAAAAAAGATCCAGTAATCTGTACAGAGGGAGCCAACCGTTTGCAGTTTTGCCTTGTACCGCTAGGAGGAGTCAGCAGTACCCCTTGTAAGTCAGTATGGGCCAGGCCGTGTCTGTGAGCGGACGTGTTGTTGAGCTATGCTTACTACTGTAACGTGGTGTGTAGGTGGTTTGGCAGTTTTGCAATGGCGGATCAACGGTGCAGCAATGTCAAGTCGATGTTGATCGATTTCTTCGATATCCAAGGGACTGTTCTCAAGGAATTCGTCTCACCTGGTCAATCTGTCAGTGGAAAGTTTTACTGTGAAGGTTTGCAGCATCTGAGGGAGAATATCCGCCGCAAACGTCCAGAACAGTGGAAGAACAAGGACTGGGTCCTATATCATGACAACACCTCCACCCACACATCAATTGTTGTCCGGCAGTTCCTGGCTTCCACTAACAGGGTAGTCATTCCTCACCCACCTTATTCACCTGACCTTGTCCCCTGCAAGTTTTTCCTGCTTCCCAAGCTGAAATTATGACTGAAAGGGAGTCGACTTGACTCGATTGAGGAGATCCAGACAGAATCGCAGGTGCTCAAGACCATCACGTCTGATGCCTTCCAGGGATGCATGAACTCGTGGAAAAAACACTGGGACCACTGTATACATGCCCATGGGGACTACTTCGAAGGCAACAGTGAGAACTAGGAGATAAGGAAACTTATTTTCCTACAATATTCAAAATTATTGGAACTTTTTGGTAGCACATTTTATACCCAGGCTGCTTCCCCCCAAAAAAGGGAGGTAACCGAGACAGGATAATACTCTCCCAATTTACTCATCCAAACACATAAATTTATTCGCAATCTTAGCCCCAAGGGAAGAAGAGACAGATCCTCAAAGCACCATACTGCACAAGGGTCAACTGTGCAGTGCAATCGGCGACATCTGCAGCAGAGCCCAACAGGAGAGCTGGTTTACCCCTACCACATCATAATGGACCCATCCCCTTATTCGCACCTGACCTGATCAGTTGATACGACCAAATGCAAGAGAATATCCCCACGGGACTGTGTCATCTTTAATTAATTCACAATTTCTGTCCAGTCATTCCTATCATGTGCAGCCACTCTTCCTTGGTAAACAGACATCCCTTTCACATCCAACACTCTCTTCACACTGTCCATCCATCCTATTCATGGTCTTACTCTCAGCCTTATATCTCTCACATTTGATCCAGTTTTCTTTTTGACCAATCACTCATCATCCATTCTCTCCATTTGCCCAAATCATCACAACACTCTGTTCGACTCAATCAGCCATCCCCTGCATAACTCCAGTTCTCCTTCGTGCTTCATTATTCCTCACTCAATCCCTACGCATCACACCACATATACTCCTTAGACACCTCATTTCCATTACATTCAAACTTATCCTCTCTGCAACACCCATATTCCATGTTTCAGTCCCATATAATGCAGTCAGTACCTCTACACTCTCATACAGCCATCTTTTTACATCCATTCTAAGCGAATGGCATCTAACACTTTTTTCATTCCTCCCAGCACCTTTCCTACTTCATTCATTCTAAACCTCATTTCTGCATCTATTCTTCCATCCACAGGAACATGTGACCCTAAATACTTAAAACACTCTACCTCCTCAAGCAGCTCACCATTTCAAGCTATATTCATCCTCCTACCATCTACCTACCTTGTATACGTCATCACTTTACTCTCATTCTCATTTGCTCTCAATTTCCTCCTTTCACACACCTTTCCAAAGTCCTTTACCAACTGTCTATATCTCTCCTCCGAATCAAACACCAGTGCGGTATCACCCACAAACAGAAGCTGGTTCAGCTACCACTCTTTACCATCAGCATTCACCAGACTCAAATCTCCACCTAACACTCTCACATTCACCCCCCTTACAACACCATTCATATAAATATTAATCAACCAAGGCAACATCACATATCCCTACTGCAGCCCCACTCTCACGGGAAACCAGTCGCTCACAATACTTCGTATTCTCCACTCTTAAATATGCTCTACTACTGTATTTACATTAAAAAAAAATTCACTCAAAGATGAAAAATGTGCAGAATGTGATTTGGTGTGTGGGGTGAAGAGAAGACGGAAGGGGGTGCAACGAACAGCATGGTGGAATGAAGAGGTGAGACAGGCTGTGGCACAAAAGAAGAAAGTATACAATGAATGGTTGAGAAATAAGGGCGCAGAAGAAGTTGAGAAGCAGAAGAGAGAGTTATATATGGTAAGGAAGAGAGAGGTGAAAAGATTAGTAAGAGTAAGAAGAGAGTGGATGAGGAATTTGGAAGGAATTTGAGTGTAAAGTGGACGGACTGTAAGAAAATGTTCTGGGAAGAGGTGAAGAGAGTAAGACAGGGTGGCAGAGAAGTTAGTAAGGGAGTGAAAGATATAATGGTAGATTACTAGTGGAGAGGGGAGAAAAAGAGAGCAGATGGAGAGAACATTTTAAGGAATTGTTGAACATAGAGAATGGAAGTAATGAGAGTATAAGTGGCTGGGGAATGGCTGGGAGAAGGAGGGAGGTGAGAAGACAGGAAGAAATCAGTAGGATAGAAGTTGTGGAAGCAATGAAGAAAGTCAAATTGGGGAAAGCCTCAGGAATTGATGTAGTGTGTGGTGAAATGCTGAAGCATGGGGGAGAGAGAATGGTAGAATGGATGTGGAAAATGTGCAGATTGGCCTGGGAGGAAGGTAGAGTTCTGGAGGATTGGAAGTCAGGTATAATTATTCCCTTGTACAAAGGAAAAGGGGAAAAAGAAGTGTGTGGTAATCATAGGGGCATATGTCTTCTTAGTGTAACAGGAAAAGTGTATGGTAGGATACTTATTGACAGAGTTAGGGAAAGAACAGAGGAATTAGTTGGAGAAGAACAGGGAGGTTTTAGGAAAGGGAAGAGATTCTGTAGATCAGATATTCATTCTCAGATCTTTAGTGGAAAAGTTTCTAGAGATGGAAATGAAGTTGTATGCGGCCTTCATGGATCTGGAGAAAGCGTATGACAGGGTGGATAGACAAGGATTGTGGAAAGTTTTAAGAATATATGGAGTAGATGGGAAGTTGTTCAATGCTGTGAAGAGTATATAAAATGGTGCTAAGGCTGCAGTACGTGTGGATGGTGAACTGAGTGAATTTTTCTCTTTGAAGATTGGGTTGAAACAGGGATGTGTCATGTCTCTAAGGTTGTTCATTCTGTTCATGGATCAGGTAATAAAAGTGATACAAGATAGGACAGTGGATGTTGGAGTGGCCCTAGTGAGAAAGGGTTGTGTTTGGAAACTCCCTGTGCTTTTGTTTGCAGATGATACTGTGTTGTTAAGTGAAGACGAAGGGGAGCTGCAAGGCTTGGTGGATGAGTTTGGGAGGGTGTGTAAAAAACGGAACCTAAAGATGAATGTTGGGAAGAGTAAAGTTATGGTCTTCGAGAGAGGTGAAGTCAGTGAATGTACAGTGAGGTTGGATGGTGACGAAATGGAAAATGTGAGTACGTTTAAGAACTTGGGGAGTGTGATGAGTAAAGATGGAAGTTTGGAGGGTGAAGTGCTTGAAAGGGTAGAACAAGGAAGAAAGGTTGCTAATTCCTTGAAAGCAGTGGTAAGAAACTGGGAAGTGAGCATGGAAGTGAAAAAGTTACTACATGACAGTATTGTGATACCAACTCTAACGTATGGAAGTGAAACATGGACGTTGTTGGAAGGACGCAAGTCAAGAGTGAGATCAGTGGAAATGAGTTATTTAAGAGGAGCCTGTGGAGTCATATGGAGAGACAGGCTGACAAAGGAGGATATAAAGGAGCGTTGTGTCATGGATGTGGATGTTATAGAAAACGTTATGAGGAACACACTGAGATGGTTTGGCCATGTGGAGAGGATGGAGGGTGGGAGACTGACAAGGAGAGTGTATGTGAGTGAGGTGGAGGGGAGGAGAGGGAGGGGAAGGCCGAGGATGAGATGGAGGGATGGAGTGGAGAGGTATATGAGAGAGGGGTGTGTGAGTTGGGAGCAGGGCAGTGAAATGGCAGGGGACAGGGCGACGTGGAGGCGAATTGTTTGTGGCCACCTCGTACGGGATTAAGGCGTTTGGCAATAGACAGATAGATAGATTTTCACTCCATTTAACAACCTACCATCAAGTCTACACAATCTCAAAACAGTCCACAAAGCCTCCCTATCAATTCTATCATACATTTTCTCTAAATCTACGAACACCCAAAGCATAGCAGTACCTTTCGCTAAATACGTTTCACACACGTGTCTCACAGCAAACATCTGAACCACACAACCCCTTCCTCTCTTAAAGCCGCACTGCTAGTCACCAATCACTCCCTCTGTACCCTCTCTAATTCTCTTAATTAACACCCTACCATACACCTTACCTACAACACTCGACAGATTTATAACCCTGAAGCTTGTACACTCATACATATCACCTTTACCCTTATACAACGGGACCACACAAGTACTTGCCCAGTCAATTGGCAGTATGCCTCTCACAAAACACACATTCAACAATCTTACTAACCGCTGAACAGTAGTCACTCCACCACCTTTCATGCATTCCACAGCACACCCAGCCACATCTGCAGCTTTCCCTGCTTTCATCTCCTTTACTGCCTCCTGCACTTCCTCCATCGTGATGAAGGAATCATTCAACTCTCCCAAAACGTTTATTCCTTGCATCCTTCTATCTGCCACAATCTCAGCCTCCTTTTCCTCCTCTACATTTAACAGTCTTTCAAAATACTCTGCCCATCTCTTCCTTAGTGCATCCATCTCTATTAAAATCCTTCCATCCTCTGCTTGTACTTGCTCTTCCTTCCCAGACTCTCCCTTTTGCACCCTTTTCACCTCCTTCCAGAACATTTTCTTATTCTGTTGAAAATTCTCAGTCAACTGCCTACCCCACCTCTCATCTGCTGCAACTTTAGCATCATGCACAGTTCTTCTCGCCCTATTCCTCTTTTCCTTGTATCTCTCATAATGACACCTCATCCTTCCTTTGCAGCCACACTTCACATGCATGTCTCTTCTCAGCTACAGCCATACTTCCTCACACCACTATACACTTCCTTTTCTTACACCATCACCCACTCGTCACATACCACACACCTCTTCCACATGTCCCACCACAGCAGTCTTAAACGTCTGCCATTCCTCCTCCACACTGCCATTTTCCCGATCTTGCACTGCATTCCACTCATTTTTCAACTTCTCCTGATACTCTATCATGTTCTCTCTTTTATCATACTCACTCACTTTCAAAATCTCCCTGCCACACCTAACTCTCCTAGCTCTTATCCATCTCTTACCTACTCATAGCTTTCAATCCACCAGGTAATGGTCATACATACCTCCACCCTTCCCTCTCAAAACTCTCACATCCAACAATTTTTCTATTACATTTCTGGACACAACCACATAGTCCATCAATGCTCCATCAACAACGCTTCCATCCTCCTGTCTCACCCATGTATACTTATAAATATATTTCTTCTCAAACAAGATATTTCCAATCACCGTATCTCGCTGAACACAAATCTTTATCATAAGTTCCCCATTTTCATTTCTTCCAGGCACACCATGCATATCAATTACACCTTCAACTGCTACATTTCCCACTTTGGCATTCGGATCTCCCATCATTACCACATTCACATTTGCTCAAAAACTCAGCAAACACTCATGAACACCATTCCAGATAGACTCCCTCTCTTCTGCATCCCTTTCGCTACAAGGCCCATGTACGCTCACAAATATCCACAGCTCATGTCCAAATTTCGCTTTCACCAACATCAGTCCCGATGACACCTCCTTCCATTCGGTCACACACACTGTTGCACTTCCGGCTCACCAACAAGGCCACACCTTCTCTCTCCCTTCCCCTATCTACGCCTGACATCTTTCCATTCACACTTCCAAACTTTGACTCACCTTTCCCTTTCATCTTTGTTTCACTCAAAGCTAACACATCCACCTTTATTCTCACAAACATTCTCCCAATCTCCTCCCTTTTAGCCTCAATCGTACTACAACCACCCACATTCATAGACCCAATCTTCAGGGTACGGAGATAACTCAATCCTCCATCCCTTCCTATTCCCTATCTCATTTTAGGAACTACAAAACAGAGGAGGGAGGACCTAATTCCCTCACCCCGCCCCTTTTACTCGCCTTTTTCAATACGTGGGGAATGCGGTGGCAGAATTCTTCCTCATACAACTTGGCTGCAGAGTGGTAGTGCCACCTCATAGTGAAGCCAGATTGCCCCCCCCCCCCGGCCACAGGAGGGAACACAGTAATGATAATAACAACAATAATAATAATAATAATAATAATAATGAAGCAATAATAATGATATTAATAATGATGATAATAATAATAATAATAATAATAATAATAATAATAAAATATTATTATTTTTATTATTATTATTATTATTATTATTAAACCAGGCCTGTGTTCAAGTTATAAACGGTGTGGATATGACAGACTGGACTGGAAAACATTAATTTACTAAACCAATCAAGAGTGATCAGTGAGTTGGGCAAATACAGTGTACTATTTCTCCCACCATCCAATTCCTCCATGTCTTGGCAGCATATCACAGCCAGTAATTCTCAAGAGAATGTGCTTCATTGTGGAAGGATAGACAAAGAAACATGAAAGCTGGGAACCCTGCAATGTTGATGTAGGTGTGCTGGAAACTTGTACAAGCACCACCACGATTTGGCCATGTGGATATAATGGAGACAGAGGAAGTCTAAGACAATGGACTGATATGTGAGAGAGACTGAGGGGATGATGGGGAGGAGGATGCCGAAGATTTTGTGTAGGAATGTGGTCGGTTGGTATACTACGTTTTCAAGAATTGTGTGAATCGAAAGAAGGGCAGCCAGATGTCGAACAACAGTGACATAAGGTGGAGCTTTTATCGTGGCCACCCCTTCAGTGTTTAAAGTGCCTGTTTCGTATGGGAGGTTGATCATCCCTGCAGCTGCCAGCATAAGAAAGGAATGCAAAATACGTCATCCTGCACACTTCTGTTTCACTTCATTTCGCTATTTGTACGTAACGAGACTGTGAGTATGGACTTTTGAAACCCAGTGGGGCGATCTTAGGAGCCTAATAAACTATTAACAACATTTAGGAGGCGCATACTGTTCGATAAAAAGTTGAACGGCATTTTTGTAATTGGCAGCTAAACATTTTCATACATACTACACACACACACACACACACACACACACACACACACACATATATATATATATATATATATATATATATATATATATATATATATATATATAGATGAAATGAAAGAAAGAGAGATTGTTCAGGTGACTGAGGATGCAAGAGTGGATATATGTGGACTGACTAAAACTAAATGGCTTTGAAAGGGTCAGAGAATGGGAATATGGCTTAGGTATGTGTGGGTGTTAATGAGAATGAGAGGGCAAGAGAGGGAGTATGTCTGATGATAAGCATGAAGTGAAAGGAGAATATAAGAGAGTGTGGAAACGTGGGTGCAAAGACTGTATGGGTGAGGACGAAAGTAGGTATACAAGCGTGAGCGATTGTTTGTGTGTTTGCTCCGACAGAGAACCGAGTGGCAAGAGTGAAAGATGAGTTTTGGGCGAGAGTAGAAGCATGTATGGACAAATCTGAGAGGAGCGAGAGAGTGCTTTTGATTGGAGACATGAATGGCAAAGTTGGGAATGTATGAGTGGATGAAGTGGTTGGTCAGTGGGGTGTGCCAGCTGAAGTAGATGGGAATGGTAGTGCTTTGGTGGACATCTTTGCTGGTAATGGGTTGGCAGTAGCCAACACCTACTTCCAACATAAGATGATCCACTGGTATACATGGAGAGTAATGAGGAGGATGGATGGTGAACTTGTTGAACGAAAGGCAATGATAGACTACGTGTGTGTGGATGAGCGAATGAGAAGACAAGTGTTGGATGCAAGAGTATGGAGAGGGTGGGGAAATGGAGTCTCGGACCATCACTTAGTGATGGCCAAGGTAAAGCTGCAAAGAAAATGCTTGAGGAGACGAAGGGGAAAACAGGAGGAAACAGCTCCTGCGAGAAGAGTGGAGAATTTGCAAGATAGTGAGAAAATGGCAGCATATAAGAGCATAGTGGAAGAAAGATTGGGAAGGCATGAGCTATAGTAGATGAAAGGGGTGAAAGACTTATGTAAGATATTTACGAAAGAGATAGGCGCAGCGTGTGAGGTGGTTTGTGGAGTAAGGAGGAGATGCAAGGGTGTGCAAGGGACAGCATGGTGGAATGATGAGGTGAAACAAACTGTGGAACAAAAGAAGAAGGCATATAGTGAATGGTTAGCGAGTAGAAGTAGGGGAGAAGATGAGAGAGAAAAGAGAGAGGTATATGTGAGCAGAAGAAGGGAGGTAAAGAGACTGGTGAAGGAGAGTAAGAAGAAAGTGGATGAAGAGTTTAGGAGGAATCTGAGTGTGAAATGGAGGGAGAGTAAGAAGTTGTTTTGGAAGGAGGTAAAGAAAGTAAGGCAGTGTGAAAGGGGAAATAGTAAGAGAGTGAAAGATAGGAATAATAGATTGTTGGTGGAGAAGAGAGAGAAATTGAGGAGATGGAAGGAGCACTTTGAGGATCTGTTGAATGTAGAGAATGACAGCAGTGCGAGTATAAGTAGTTGGGGAATGGCTGGGAGAAGAAGAGATGAGAGAATGGAGGAAGAGATCAGTAGGGCAGAAGTAGTGGAAGCAATGAAGAAGATCAAGTTGGGAAAGGCCCCAGGAATCGATGGAGTGTGTGGTTAAATGCTGAGGTATGGGGGTGAGATTATTTGGAGTAGATATGGAAATTGTGTAGATTGGTTTGGGAAGAGGGAAGGGTTCCAGAGGACAGGAAATCAGGTATAATTGTTCCTTTATACAAAGGAAAAGGGGAGAGAGACGAATGTGATAACCATTGGGGTATTTGGCTTCTTAGTGTGACTAGTAAAATATATGGTATAGAATACTCATTGATAGGGTTAGGCATATGACAGAGGAGCTAGTTGGAGAAGAACAAGGGGGATTTAGGAAGGGAAAAGGGTGTGTAGATCAGATATTTGTTCTAAGATGTTTAGTGGAGAAGTATCTAGAGAAGGGAAGGAAAGTGTATGCTGCCTTCATGGAATTGGGGAAAGCTTATGACAGAATAGATAGGCAAGGTATGTGAAAGGTATTAAGAATATATGGAGTGGAGGGGAAATTGTTAAATGATGTGAAGAGTATGCACGAAGGTGCTAGGGCTATGGTGTGAGTGGATGGTGAGTTGAGTGAGTTCTTTGATCTCAATGTGGGACTGAAACAGGGTTGTGTGATGTCTCCATGGCTGTTTAATATATACATGGATGGGGTTGTAAAGGAGGTACAAGGCAGGGCAGTGGATATGGGGGTGGCTCTAATGAATGAGAGTGAGACTTGGAAGATGCCGGTGTTGCTGTTTTCTAATGATACAGTATTGTTGAGTGAAGATGAATGGGAGTTGCAAGGTTTGGTGAATGAATGGGACAGTGTGTAGGAGTAAGCTGAAAGTTAATGTAAACAAAAGTAAAGTTAGGGTGTTTGAGAGGAATGAAGTCACAGAATGTACAGTGAGGTTGGATGGTGAGGATATGGAGAATGTGAGTGCATTCAAGTACTTGGGTAGTGTGATGAGTAAGGATGGAACTTTGGGGGATGAAGTGCGTGAAAGGGTACAGCAGGGAAGGAAGGTTGTTGGTTCACTGAAAGCAGTGATGAGAAATAGGGAGGTGAGCATGGAAGTCAAGAAGTCACTGCATGATAGTATTGTGATCCCTACCCTGACATATGGAAGCGAGACGTGGACCTTGCAAGAGGGAAACAAGTCAAGAGTGAGAGCAGTGGGAATGAGTTACTTGAGAGGAGTATGTGGAGTGACATGGAGGGACAGGTTGACGAATGAAGAAGTGAAGGAACGTTGTGGGGTGGATGTGGATGTGGTTGAGAAGATTAGGAGAAATAAACTGAGGTGGTTTGGCCATGTGGAGAAATGGAGAGTGAAAGACTGACTAAGAGGGTGTATGTAGGTGAGGTGGAGGAAGCGAGAGGGAGGGGTAGACCGAGGATGAGGTGGAGGGATGGAGTTGAGAGGTATATGAGGGAGGGAGGGTGAGTTGGGGGGAGTGTAGTCAAATGGTGGGTGACAGAGCGACTTGGAGGCGTTTTGTCTGCGGCCACCCTTTGCAGGATTAGGGCGTCGGCCTATATATATATATATATATATATATATATATATATATATATATATATATATATATATATATATATATATATATATATATATGGAGCCTCTGTGGTCCAGTGGTAAAGTGTGCATTTCCGTACACTGAAGAACGAGGGTTGGCGCCCTGCCAGGATAATAAACTTTGGGAGCGTTCCTCTGGCCACGTACTGCATTGGCGGACACAAGAGTTGCTGTTGTTGAACCAGTTTCGCATACTATAAAGTATGTTTGCACCCAGTCGGCTTGCGCGATAAAGGCCATATAATCGTGACATCTGCTGGCCTTTGACCCTCTCTCTCACACTCTCTGTCTGTCTGTCTGTCTCTCTCTCTCTCACATTCACCCTTCCTTCTCACATTACTCCCTTCATTTGCCGCTCATTTTTCCCTCATAACCCGTATCCACCTTCTCCCCTCACTCTCTTCACCTTACTCTCCCTTCTGTAGCCCATTTCCCCATACTTATTTTTCTCTCTCTTCTCACTTTCCTATCATTACCACACCCTTTCCCCACTGTTCCCTCATCCTCCCTTCTCATAGTCCTCACTTTTCCTCTCCCCTCACCACCTCAGTCTCTCCTCATCACCACAGTCTCTCCTTATCACTTTACTCTCTCCCTATCACCTCTCTGTCTCTCGTCACTTTATTCACATCACATCATCCCTTTCCTCAATCTCTTCTCCCCTCTCTCTCCGGTCATCACCCATCCTTTCGTCACTCTACCTTAATCACCTCACTCTCCTCCCATCATCCCATCCACCCCTCTTTCTCTCCTCTACCCTCAGTCTTTTCGCATCACTTCACCTTTTCCTCATTCTCTCCTTATGAATTCAGTCTCCGCTCAGTATGCCAACAGATTTCTATTTTCGCAGTACATAATAATTTAAGTTGACTGCATATAACTGGGAGGCATTTTCGAAATACAGGTCCATCCATGAAGCCGTTGCAGTATTGTATCGAACAGCACTTTTCTTTGCCCTGTCCGGTTATTTTCAACATTGCACTTTCATAGCTGTTAACCCCTTTACTTCAGTGCTTCAAAGACATCATTTATTACATCCACGCTCGCGAAACAAGATGGGATGTTATATTTTGCCCGTCGTGTGTGTGTGGAGGGGGGAGGGAATGAGAGAGAGAGAGAGAGAGAGAGAGAGAGAGAGAGAGAGAGAGAGAGAGAGAGAGAGAGAGAGCAAAATACAGGAAGGCATGAGGGAAAGCCTAGGGACAGGCATATTACACTTGACAGCAGTAAGTCAACGGCTATGGTCACAGAGCTAGCTCAACCTTTGGCCTAAAAAGGTCAGTCTCAGCAGTGCTTGTCCAGTTTAGACCAAACTTCGTGAAGGTTTAAACGAAAAGGAGGACAAAAGAATTTGTATATTAAAACAGTTCGTCAAAAGTCGCGTTCACATCCATGTGGCTATGTAGAAAATTAACCAAAACAGTTTTATATGATTTGAACTTAACTTGGTCGAAGGGTTGATGATCACCGAAGGGGTTGGTTTCTTTTGATATTATGTCAAAGATCAAGGTCACATGGCAAGATCACCTCGGACAATTCTTAAGCAAGTTAAACGTCAAATAAAACAGTTTTGATCCGATTTGAATGAAATTTGATGGAAGGGTTAAGTGTTAGACAAATATGAAATCATTTAGGGGGCGACGGTGTTGCACTTTGCGTTCTCTTTCCTGTTTTAAGTTATTGTTATCCTCAGACAATTTCATTTACTAAAGGCAAAAAATTGTGAAAAGTTGGAGATGGAGAAATGTTTAATCTTTTCATAACTTAAACTCACTTTCTGTCCCTCAGTATCAACTCCACTCCTTTGTCTTTCCATATGTCATCCCCCCTCCCTCTCTCTCTCTGATCTCATAAAGTCCATTAATGTGTGCTGACGTTTTGTTTCCAATACTTTTTTTGCATATGCTCACCGCTGCAAGTAATTTCATTCACCTTGGCATGTCTCTTTGGTAGTGGAGGGGTTAATGAATGCCAAATATAACTTCCTCTCCTCGAAAAATTGTTCGAACGGAAAAATATCGTCTTGTGGGAGCAACAGCAAAGTACAAAAGGCGTCCTGTGGCCTGCAAGGGCTGGTGATTTGAGAGAAATAAGATAAGAGGGAAAAATAAGATTTAAAGAGAAATAGTCGTTCTGTCGTTATATTATATCACTCCCAGGAGACTACTGCTCACCTTCACAAGAATAAATCCGCCTGGCATTACCGTCAAAACAATGTTGAAGTTATGCCTACAGTGAAAGGGCTAATGGTGACAGTACCGTATTAATAGTCTCCAGCCCCTATGCTCTTTCAGCTATATAAAATCATCTTGCGTTGCCTGGAGTATAATACTCGAGTTGCTCTGAGCAAGTGAATGTTATATGTATGTTATTCTCACTATATCGCTTGAAATCTGACTTACAAAATTAATACAGAGAATACATACAGTATTAAGATATTCAACAATGTAGACTGTATCGATCAAACAGTGATCTGAAAATAAGGTTTCTACCATGTTGCCAAGGTCTTCAAATTCACATTTTTGTCCCCAAACAATCAGATATACGACCAGGAATCATAGTCTAACCCAGGGGTGGGGAACGTCCGGTCTCCGGGCCGTATAAGGCCCGCAAGACCATTTGATAAGGCCCGCGAGACAATTCATAAATGCAATTTCATAAACTCATGAACGAAAATATATATATATATATATATATATATATATATATATATATATATATATATATATATATATATAGATAGAGAGATAGATATAGATATAGATATATATAGATATAGATATAGATATAGATATATATATATATATATATATATATATATATATATATATATATAGATATATATATGTATATATATATATATATATATATATATATATATATATATATATATATATATATATATATATATATATATATATATATATATATATATATATATATATATATATATATATATATATTATGTGCTGAGCTATAGTTGATATTAAGTTGGTAATTTTGTTTGGCCCGTGAATGATGTTAAAAATATCCTAATGGCCCTTAACAGGAGAAAGGTTCCCCACCCCTGGTCTAACCCCATAAAGATATATATCCACCCCATCATTTTCAACAGTTGTGTTCTAATGTAGGGCTCCAGCATCATGCATATAAAGCAGTAGAGGTTAAGGAAAAGTGTACGGCAGATACAAGGCACAGATGATGAAGCAGAAGATTGTGGTAGTATGCAGTGGTATGGTGTAGCATTGGTTATTTGAAATTCCCTGACTGGAGACAGTTTGTAGGCATCCAACCCCCAAACTCGGTTGCATGCAGGGGATTAGAACAAATGACAGAGCATCATCAGATCATGAAGCAACTGTAAAAACAATCCAAAGCATTGAGTTGTCCATTGAAGCAGGATGAAGGACGGAATTCAACAAGGCCCAGCCACCCACTAGACAATCAACCAAGAGTAAGTGGCTGAGTCTCCCATCCCCACCGATGAGAGTGCGTCACGGCCTCATCTCGGGCAGCCTTGCAATTTAGTCACGTTAACAATTATAGTCTCCTCTTCGCACCCCCCCCCCCCCGTTTTCATGTCTTATGCTGCGTTTTTACCACCGTTATGACGGATTCCGATTGGTATTCCTTATCCAGCGACCGTCAATCAAGTGCATGTCAGCCTTCGAGGGATACTCTGAGATGGAAGCTAATGGAGCAAAAGAAATATGCAATGGCGGTAAAGCCTGTTTTAATGCAGTGATCTAAAAGTTCCAAAAGATTTTCGCCTTGAATGTAATGTGTGTGTTGTGAAAATGTGAAGCTAATTTTATGAGTTTAGGACTTAAAGTAATTATAACAAGAAAAATTAATACACTTTAAAGCTTATGATTCGTTCCTTCTGCCCAGTTTAGATTGCATGCTGATGAGCAGCCTTGCTGATCCCACTCGTTGGTGTACTCTGTAAAGGTGAATAACAATGAGAGTTTTTGTGCAGTGATGTTTCTTGCTATCCATGGACTACCTCCTTGATTCCGGTGAAGATTTCTTTTACTTGATTCTTGCCATTTTCGATTATTTTTATTTAGTTTGGAAGAAACATCTTGCAGTGAAATAGTAGGCCCGTGCAGTATGTAACATTTCAAGTGCGAAAAACTCTCCAAAGTTGAGTAAACTTGCAGGAAGACAATAAGAAAAATTGAAGAATGTGTCGTAGTAAAGAAGGAGTTAAAAGTTAAGAGGATATGAAGGTGCGTGCAACTGGTATTTGGGAGAGTCAGTGGAGGGAAGAGCGACCTTCCATTAAAGGTCAGTGATACCAATTCTTTTCCCTACTAGACCCTTCCTCAGACATAAGTCTAACACAGATCCATGAAAGCGAGTGGTATTTGCACTGACTTTCATAATGATAGACCTTTATAGGCATTGGTATTATCGATGCAATGAATATACAATTAATAACAGATTTCTTCACACCTTTATTACATTTGTGGGATACAGAAAGATTATTTCTGTATGGATCGGGTTTTTCGATCATAAAAATAATAAATATTTTTAAAATATTATATAGAGAAAGATCTTACATAAGGTTCCAGGCTCGTGGTGTACCAGAACATTAGAGTCAGCGTCCAAACTTTCCCAGTTACAGTTTCTTCTTACTTAGTTTTGTGAAACTTTGTTATTTGGTATTAAGATCCGATTATTAAAACCCTTATTAAAATTGCAATTCGTAGGAGGTAAACGAAAATTTATGGACTTGTCATTGCCTTGGAGTTCCTTAGAGAGAGAGAGAGAGAGAGAGAGAGAGAGAGAGAGCTGAGGGGGAGGGGGACAAAACAACAGGCCATTAAACTGAGTGTGATGATGAAACAAGAAAGCTTTATGGGATGGGAAAAGTTTGATTCTCCAGAGCGTATTTGCCATCATCGCACGGGAAATACTAAGTGGAGAAGTTTGAGGGAAGAGAAGGGGGATTAACGGCCTTATTAGTATGGCTCTGGTGGTTAGAACAACTTGAGTATTTGATTTCAGCCAACTCCAGACGATTTAATTCAGCTGAGACTGAGTCACGGGAACTTAAGTATATTAATACTGTCACCATCACTCTTCTCCTCCTCGAAATCACTTTAGTATTTTATGTCATGAGACGCCAAGCTTTATTTACTGACGTGTGTGCGAGTCACTGGAGCCAGTATACATTCATATCAGTATTAACAATACTCTCATGGTGGGGACAATTTTATTCAGCTAGAAATAAGTCAAAGGAGCCGAGGGATTCTAACTTAATCAGTACAACAGTCCACTTGTATAAAAAGATAAATGCTTTCCTACGTTACACCTCCGCGTTCCAGTCTCTCCTCCCCTCCATATTTCCTTCCTTGCTCCTTATATCTCCCCTTACCGTCTCTTCTCCTATCGGTTGTCTTTACCCCTTCTCCCTGCTCCCATTGACACCCTTAGCTACTTTATTTCGCCTCATCCCTCAGCCCCTCCTATCCTTTCGTTCTCTATTGGTTTTCCTACCTCCCTCCACTCCCTCCACGACGCCTCCCCCCCCCCCCAACCACTACTTTTCTCCAAGTGCTTCCTGTAATTCACTCATTTCTATTCATCTTCACCCTCCTCCATTCTTCTATCTTCTCTCTGTCCCTTCTCCCTTTCTTTCTTTCCTCTTCTCGTCATTATCATCCCACTGCCTCTGCCTTGATCTGGATGTGTGTTCATCTGTCCTCATTCATTTCCATTTGCTTTGAATTTCTTGAGAGAGAGAGAGAGAGAGAGAGAGAGAGAGAGAGAGAGAGAGAGAGAGAGAGAGACAGACAGACAGACAGACAGAGACAGAGACAGACAGACAGACAGTGTGTGTGTGTGTGTGTGTGTGTGTGTGTGTGTGTGTGTGTGTGTGTGTGTGTGTGTGTGTGTGTGTGTGTGTGTGTGTGTGTGTGTGTGTGTGTGTGTGTGTGTGTGTGTTTGTGAGAGAGAGAGAGAGAGAGAGAGAGAGAGAGAGAGAGAGAGAGAGAGAGAGGCAGACAGACAGACAGACAGACATATTGTGTTCTCACCTTACCTAATTGCACGTTTACAGAAATGAGTCAAGCTCGTACTGTCCCGTGTAATAAACCATTATTAACATGCAGATTCTTAAACTTATGAACTGTTTCAGCACACTCTCTTTCATTCGGTAGCGCATTCCATTGATCAATTGCCCTATTTGGGAAACTGAATTTCCTAATGAGGTTATTGTCTCTCTTTTTTATGTAGTTTTTTTGCAGTGTCCTCTTGCTGATGCTTTCCCATAGGAATGTATTAATTTTTACCCATTTTCTCTTTCCCTAAGATGCATTTGTATAGCTAAATCATCCTTCTTTCCTTCTTTCCTCTAGAGTTGGTAGATTCAATATTTCAAATCTTTCTTCCTAGCTTAGATCCCTTAAGTTTGGTATCCATCTTGTAGCTGCCCTTCGTACTTTTTCAGTCTTATCTATGTGTTTTTTTAGATGAGGATTAAAGACTATTGATGCATACTCCAGTGTTTGTCTGATAAATGATGTTATTATCTTTCTCAGCATGTCTTCATTTATTTATGTGAATGCTATTCTCATATTAGCAAGCAGTTACGTACCTTCTCACTGATGCAGTTAGCCGGAGATAGTCTATTATTGATAATCACTCCTAGGTCCTTCTCCCTTTGTGATATGTGTAGGGTTGAACTTCCTAACTTATAATCCGCGTTTTGTCTTTTTACACTATTACCAAACTTAATTACATGAAACTTGTCCACATTAAATTTCCATTCATGAAGTTTATTTAACCCTTCGCTAGTCTGGTGGGGTCTTGGCCTCCCCAATTTTTTTTCCTTTTTTTAGCTCATACTTCCTAGCCGGTAATTCGAATATTTCTCTCTGTTCCAGTACTCTCCTCATTCAGTGGGGGAGGGAGCATGTGGATTGGTTTAGTCCTGCCTCTGCTGTAGTGAGAGAGAAGGGAATTCCCCCCCCCCCCTGGGGTGTCCAGTCACCCCATCAAACTAACCATTTAGATCATATTGTGATATAGATTGGTTTGTTTTTTTATCTTGTTTTTGGAGATTTGTTTATCATTATACTGATTTTTAAAATCAGAAAATGTTTTTTCCTGTGTGTGTTTACCTGACAAATGAGATATGAGTCCATTTGTTATATTTTTACTGATATTATAATTTATTGTATTTAATTATTATAAATAAATAAACACCACCTACAAGGCACTCAGTCCTTTCATTAGTGATTACAGAGATATGCTGAAGCGGCAGTATGAATTTACTTTACATGTTAGTAACACGATATGTAGTTTTGTACTGGGGTGCTATAACACCTCACCGGACTAACCACGTTTGAATACCCCACAGGACTAACGAAGGGTTATTTCATCTTGTAGCTCTCTGCAAGACTATATTAGTAATTTTCCTTTGTATTTTTACATCATCAGCAAACATATCTAGATAGCTTCTATTTCCATTGTTACTTTCTATGTCATTTATATATACTAACAACATAACTGGTGCCAACACTGAACCCTGTGGAACTCCGCTAGTCACTTCCCTCCATGATGAGTAATTTCCCCTTAGTACTATTCTCATTTCCCTTTTTCTGAGAAAATCCTGGATCCAACTGTACAGGTTGCTTTGGATTCCTCCATGATGGTACAGTTTCCATGAAAGTCTTTGGTGCGGTACTCTGTCATTTGCTTTCTTGAAATCTAAATAGATACTGTCCACCCATCTGTCTCATTGCTGTAATGTTTCTGCAACTCTATCAGTGTGGCTTAATAGATTAGTAAGACATGATTTTCCCTTTCTAAAACCGAGCTGCCTTTCTGTTATCAAATGTGTTCTTCTAGATGGTTTACCCAAACTTTTCTCATCAGGTTTTCTATTATTTCGCAACAATGGTCAGTGATACTGGTCGGTAGTTGAGTGCATTATGACTATTCTCTTTCTTGAGTAGGGGAACAATGTTTGGTTTCTTCCAGATATCAGATAGTTTTCGTGACCTAAGAATTCCTTGAAAATTAAATATACGCATCTGCTCAACTCTTCTGCACTTGAAATTTTGTTAGGAGCATTTGCCTTTCCTTTGCCTAATTTGTCTAATTTTGTGACACGATATTTGGTCTGTAGTGTTTGCTCTAGTTGCCTCTTTGTTAGGTAAGAAAGTTGTGCATCAACTAAGGAAAATAGGAGGGCCTTTGCTTGTATTTAGTTTATACATGTGACTCCTTTTTTTATATGGACAAATGCCTGTTGTTTATACAGGAGAGGCTGATGCAGATCACCCGCCTAACTTGAAAGACGTTGTGTTGGGAGCTCTGTGAATTCCTGGGGATTAACCAGCGACTGAGCGCTGCTACAGTCTGTAAGTACCTCATGTTAATCTGTGAAGTATCTGTGTAACACCTGATACTGATAAAACAGTTATATACTTTACATTGGTGTAAAAGTTAGGTTAAAGTTGATGAAGTTCCATACAGTTGTACCAGGTTAGGGGTCTGTGTATGGGCCGCCCCCCGAGGTGAGGGGAGGAGGACAAGATTTATGACGTGGTTTGCTATGCAAGAGGCCCTCCGAGAGGAAGCAGGGCGATATCAACTGTGAGATGAACATCTATTAAAGAAGTCTCACGGTAAGAGATAAGGTGTTTTATAATCCCTACCTTAATGGCGAACATCTTTGGACGTTATACGTCGAGGTACAAATATTTGCTTCATGTAAGAAGATCGTCACCCTGGGTGAGGTGATTGATTGATGTATTCTGGCCCCAGGACCGCCATTTTGTGTGGAGCCCCACCCAGTGTACGAAACTTTGGACCTACTGAACATCACAGGGGAAACATTAACTGAGCAGCCAAGTGATATAACATCATTGGCCTTATACTATCCATGCCTGAATGGCACAGTTTGAAAATTTTTCCCTTTTAACTTGTGATAAAAGAACAGAGTTTAGTGCTGGGAACAGAGGAATTCAGACTGCCATTACATTGTAACAGCTACTTAGAATGCTGTACTGTAGCATCATTATGATACAACTTAGTATTGTTTGATGCACGATAGCATGCTTAAAGAAAAAGTATTGTACAGTAGTAAAGACTGCTGTGTTGGTGCTGTGCAGTAGTTAATATTGTTGTGTTGGATGCTGAGCAACAGTAAAGATCATTGTTTGAGTAAAATTTGCAATTAATTGCATTGACGTGCTTTGTTTATTCATTTTCAAAATTGTTCTTCCTGTGCATTACTTACTGAATTGCTGTTGTGAATTATTATTTGTGCAGTACTGATTGCTGTGTTTGATGCACTTACGTTGTCATTGATTAAATTGTATGGTGATGTATTGATTGACATCGTTTATTTGGGTTTCAGCAAAAGTATTTTGGATATTATTTCTGTAACTGTTGGTAAATTGCATATAGTCTGTCATTTATCTAGCACAGTAGAAGTAAAATGTCTCATAGGGCGGAAGTGCATGAGTTCCTCAACCAGCAGCCAATGGCAAGTCACTCAGATGGCGCTGTTAGTGTTATCACTCTTGTCTCTGAGTCGGATGAAAATACTAATATAAATGAAAGGGAGCAGCATGAGCTGGACGCAGAGGATTTAGTAGCCCATGTAGGTAATTAAGAGTGTCAACAAACTGATAATGAAGATAGAATGATATCTGAACAGATTCAGTAATTAAAGAACTCAAGAGCTGGTAAATTAGGGATATTAACCAAGAGACTCAGAGTCTTAAAATCGCTCATTACGAATATTTCTGATGCTGAAGGAGTTAGGTTTGCAATAGAATGTGTTAAAGCCTCTGTTGTAAGTCTTGAGGAATGTAATGAACATGTAGACCAAGCTAGGAGCTGGTTGATGCGGAAAGAAAATGCTGGGTCTAGTGTGGCAGACCCTTGAAGGCCTGATATAACAAATTCGAGGGCCTCAAGATCAATGATCATGGTAGTGCAAAAGCATCCTCAAAGAATTCTCCGTTTAAAAGGAGTGCTATGGCACATAAAGCTGTGCAGCAGGCCAAGCTTAGGAATGTTGAAGAGATTCTGAATAAGCTGCAAGAGCTTGAGTTAGAAGTACAAGAAAACATGGCAGCATGGCAAAAGAAGATGCGGGAACTTGAGTCTGAGGAACAGGAACACAAGTTAGTGCAATGTATAACGAAAGGGCTGAAACTGATTAACAGAACAGCTAGGATGGTCACTACCACCAGAAACACTGTCTTGAGTCTCTGTTGGGATATTAAGACAGTCACTTAGAACATCTGTTCAAAAGTTTGTTTAGGATTAGAAATACCTGGTTCACTAGGAGGCAAATTAGAGGGAATGCTAGAGGTAGCCAAAACTTGTTCAGAGCCTCTTTCTTTCCCTTTAAGCTTAGAACAGTCCCTAATGTGATGACCAGGGTGTTTACAGTAGGCGCAAATCAAAGTGGATGTGGATGAGTTTGGGCTTTTACCTGGTTCAGTCTTACCACTTACAGTACTCCCAGAAGTTAACTTAGTAGATGGCTGGAAGCCACCAGAACCATTCCCACCACCTGTTACGTGAGTTCCACAGCTGCCTCAAGAACTGCCTGCAAGGTCGGTCCCCTTCTGCTTCTGCCTGACATACGAGTCACCGTGATTCAACCTGTAATTTTCCGCTAAGGCGGCTGCCATGTTTACATTACTAACCTCTCTTTTGTACATATAATTTCAAGGAATATGGAACTTTGCAAACAATTTCTTCAAGCAAACTCAACTGACAAAGTTGTTCTAAAGTAGATACTTTACTAGCCCTCAACCAAGCACTGAAGAGCCTTTCCTTTTCTTTGATGAATTCTAGATATGTTTGTTTCTCTCCCTTCTTCAGATTACGGGAACTCTGTCTATGTGTCTCGGGAACTTGATGATAGTCTTTTTTAGATGATCATAAGTCATAGCTAGGCAGATTAGGGTAAATCAACGTAGCTTTACCTCCAAAAGTTGTTGGAGCAAAGAAACTCCATTGGTCGTTTGGCATTTTAAGTTGTTTTCCACATGGTCAAAGAGGTTGAAGAAATTCTCCACATCATTCTCATCAAACTGAGGCATAAATTTTAAAGTGTTTCCAAGATCAGAGATAGATTCATTTGCATTAGCCTCTCTGCCTTTCATACCTTCTTCATCCTTTACTTTCAACACTTGAAGTTCATGTAAGTGCTCTTGAGCTTTCCTCCCTTTCATGCTGTCGCTTCTCACTTTCATGTTCTCTGTCTCTTTCTATCCTCAAATTCAAACTTTGTTATCATAAGCAAAGATGCACTACCTCCAACACCAGAACACAGACTATATGCTTCAAGGGGTAGCAACTCATCTTTTACCATTCTATCGATCACACTCTTGTTTATTTCAGCTTTTGTCATACTCTTACTGCTATTGTGAGGAACATATTTGGCTGCTGACGCCATCCAGTCATTGTTTTTTTTTAACATGAGAAACAACCAAAGTGCTTAAAAGGTTTCTAACACAAATAATCAATATTAAACTCCATATTTAATTCTATTCAGGGTAAACAGTATTAGCAAAAGATGGAAAGTTCAAGAGAGCAAAAAAAAAAAAAAAAAATCATAGAAATCTCATGCCAAGCAAATTCCATCCACTCATATGCAGATGACTCAACACTACATAGTTCATTCACACTCAGACACCCATTTACAAAGTCTAATATCTCTACGTCTCAACTCAATACAGCCATCTCCATAAATCAAGACCTATCTACGATCAGTGAATGGGGACAAAACAACCTTGTCTCATTAAATGCTAGTAAAAGTAAATATATACAATTTGCGAAAAGACAGATATTGCCAGATTCGTATATTACCTTCAGTGCTACTAATATTCCCATCTCCAAAAGTATTGAAATTCTCAACGCCTCAATTAACATTGCTCTCAGCTGGACCTCTCATGTCAGATCACTTGCTAAAACCGCCTCAGAGAAACTTGGATTATTGTATAGAGTCCGTAACTTCTTCATTGAAGAGCAGTTACCTATAATTTATAAGAGTCATGTGCACTCTCAGCTTGAATATTGCTCACCTTTGTGGAATGGATGTGGAGAGGTTGCATTAAAACAACTAGACTAATTTCAGAACAAAGCTGTTAGAATTATTAACAACCCCGCCATTACCAGTAAACTACCTCTCCTACAAGTAAGAAGGAATGTTGTCTCCCTTGCATTATTTTATAGATATTTTTATGGCAAATGCTCAGACGAAGTTCCGTCCATGGTGCCACCTCTCCATGCCTTCCCTCGTACTACACGGGCATCTGGTAGCGCTCATGATTTTAATGTCACTCAGCCATACTGCAGAACTTCTGCCTATCAGAATTCTTTCATTCCCCGAACTGCATCTCTCTGGAGCTTGCTTCCTCAGAGTTGTTTCCCTCCAAACTTCAACCTACAGCTGTTCAAGTCTAATTGTTACATATATTAAATGAACAGAGGACACCAGTAAACTGGTGTATGGATTATTTTTTTATTTCCTTGTTTTTCCCTCCCCTGTTCTCTTGTTTAAAAAAAAAAAAAAAAAAAAAAAAACAGTGTGTCCTGGCTTCACACAATTACTTTCACCCATCTAACCACAGACTTAGGTACTTAGTTGCTGTATAAAAGGAATGTTCCCAGACATGCCCCCACGTAATGTTACGGACTAGGGTTCAAACCCGTAACATCACAGAATAATGAATACCTCTCATCAAAAGGCAACAAAACTAGAATT
The DNA here is from genome assembly GCF_032717465.1 of Coenobita brevimanus. Taxonomy (NCBI): domain Eukaryota; kingdom Metazoa; phylum Arthropoda; class Malacostraca; order Decapoda; family Coenobitidae; genus Coenobita; species Coenobita brevimanus. The sequence continues at coordinate 11,130,438 of NC_136988.1, read as the reverse complement.
TCCACGTTACCAGGAGAAGGGAAATTACCACGAAAAACACAGACTACTTCTTCCTTCACCTTTATCATTCTTTTTCTGTATCTGCCCCCCTCTATTCCTATTTCTCCCATCTTTCTTTAACATTTTATTATTATTCTTTCCATTTCAGGTGGGTTTACATTGAGTGACGAGCCTAATGGTTTCCTGTAGGCGAAGAAACCATGTACAATGCTGGGTGGTAACCATATAACCAACCCACACGTGTTCCCTGCGTGTAAACAAGAGAGTTGACGGAGGGTTAGTGCCTCTCCCCGTAAAACAATTAAGTCAGAGTCAAACTGCCACCCATTATGAGATTATGGGGTCTAGCTAGAGGTAGATAGATAGACTTTCTATATGTATGTCAGTTGCTTCATTACTCTAAGTGTGCGTTCACACCTCTCTCAAACATGTGATTGACAAGTCCATCCAACGTTTGGTGTCGGATATTGCAACAGCTGTAACCCGGTGCTTAGTTCATCATGTCAGTCACATGTTTTGAGAAAATGTGGCCGCACTCATACTCACACATTTCAACAAAAGCTTCTCCGAAGTAGGTGTTTCTTTAACAACCGTCACCTTTCTTCCTTGGTGCATGGTGCTCATATGTTCCCCTTATCCCTCCGTTTTGTTTCATTTCTTTTCTAGTTTTCATTATTTTTAAAATTTTCTTTGTGTACCCTTTTACAGACTTTGTGTCAACTCTCTCTCTCTCTCTCTCTCTCTTTCTGTGTGTGTGTGTGTGTGTGTGTGTGTGTGTGTGTGTAATTTCCTGGAGTGCCTTCTGAGTGAGGTAGGAAATATAGAGATTTTGAAAGAATTCACATGACTTTAAAATACAGCAGGATGTGGCCTGGAAGTATATTGGATGGCTGGGATTTAATGGTCACATAATGTAATTCTCGATGACAGATTAAATTATTTGTTCGTGCCTTACTACGTTCCTCTTCGGGAAATAAAGGGATGTGTTATGATATTGATGGTGACCATGATGATGGATACTCGTCACTACTGTAAGTTACCCTTCAATCCAGGTTCCTATGACTCACTCAGATGGACATAAATACCTGGCGTTCGCTGGATCAGAATAGGAGGATCATCCCTGCCGTGGAGATGGTTACTACTGATCGAATAAATATTATATGACTCGTGTGGCTAATACTCTGTTAAATACAGTAACACTGCCTTGCGTTAGCAGATATAATGGAAAACAAGAAAGGACGCGACCATCAGGAGATAAGTGAAGAAAATAGCATTTCGAATTTTTTTCTGTTGCTTACAGACACTACTATAATCGTGTTGGCCAAGGGCGGAAGGAAAGGCATAATATTTGAACGACTTCTTATTTACGTAATATAATTCAATTATGTAACTCTTTTACAGCCTCTTCTTGTATCATATTTAATTTCAGCCAACATCAGACTGTTAAATTCAGCTGAGTGTGGCACACAGGATCCTGAGAGTGATAAGAGAGGTAGACTTTGCTTAATTCATTAGATTAACGGTGCTGTTTATTAGCACCTCATAGGTCCATCAAGGTTTATAAAACTCATTGCAGTATACTTATAACAGCATGGAAACACTTGGTAAAATGTTCGTCAAAAAATATGAGCTTAGTGGAAAGTGGAAAAGATGAGAATAAAAATATTTAATAAATAATATGAGATATATTCTTCGAAGATTATTGGGGTATTGTGAACACGAATTAAACTCTCACCATTACTCCATACTACGAACCAGCTTCATATATCTGAAAAATGTCACAACACTCTTTGTATAGCCTACTTTTCTAAAAAAAAATTGAAATATTTTATTATGCCACTATACTTTGAACAGATTCGTTTCCTTATTTTCCTTTTTTTTCCTTCTTTGTTCATTTCCATTTTTGTCATTACGTGTTGACACTAAAAACAGCAAACATATACAAAATTAGGATTCAAAGGAAGGTAGGAAACACACACACACACACACACACACACACACACACACACACACACACACATTCTACACATCGATTTTTTTTTTGTGTGTGTGTGTGTATGACCACATATTTAGGTTAGGGGGAGTCCCACAAGTGAAGAGGTTCAAAATGATCTCCCAATCCCCGAGAGGAAAAGGTGTGTTTTTATACATTTCATTCTACAGCGAGACCATTGTGTGTGTGTGTGTGTGTGTGTGTGTGTGTGTGTGTGTGTTTAGGGGATTTCTCAGTTGGTTAAAAGGACACATACAAAGACTCCTTAAACATTAGAATACATTTTTTTTTTTTTACTGTGTTCTTACTGCGACTAGTCAGTACAATGCAATTTCCATTTTTCTGATGACAATGTTACTAATTAAAGCTACACTTACCTTTTCAGATTTTTTTTTTTCCTTGTTACAGTCAGACGATTTCTTGTGTCTTCAATTCAGATGAAGGTTAATGAGGGATAGAATCGATCAATGCAGTTCAGAAAGTCTCTCATTCGATGAAATGCGGCCATCAAAAGGCACTATGTGATTAGGAAGCCAAAAAGTTTCCTCTAACCCAGAAAACGATTTACTACACTTGGGAGTAACCATATAAGCAAAATCAGTGATGCCCGGTGGTCTGGTGAGGTAAGGCACTGCAACGGGGTGGAGAATATAAGGGATTGTGGGATGATGGGGGTTTACAGTATTGCTCACTTAATGCCACTCACGAACGGGCTTGGCTGGTCGTCCTTGCCATAAAAAATGTTGGGACTGAGTAGACAAGACCTGGACCACTGTGCTCTTGATGGGGTTAAAAAGAAAAAAAAAAATGGATACATTATTATTATTCCTCTACCCACCTGTAGTGGAGGAGGCATTTAGTGATTGGTCTGTCCGTCCAAGCGTGATTGGGAGCGTCCATGGGTGCGTGAGTCCGTGTGCCTAACACTCCTGTGGGTGTTGTATCTCCTGATCCCATTGACGGATTTCCACCAAACTTTTGTCAACGATGTTGTATGAGAAAATGAACTGATTAGGTTAGCTAGGTCAAGAGGTCAAATTTCAAAGTCACATGGGGCCGACTCAGTTTATCCTTGTAGGCGTGATATCTTCTGAACCCCTTGACTGATTTTGACCAAACTTTTGTCAGTGGTACAGTATGAAAGGACGATGAAGTGATTAGGTCAGCAAGACCAAAGTCTTACGGGTTTGGGCGCGATATCTCCTGACGCCCTTGAAGGATTTCTACCAAACTTTTGTCAGTGACACTATATGAAGGGACGATGAATTGATTACGTCATCAAGGTCAATGGGTCAAAGGTCAAGGTCGTATGGGTGTGGGCGCGATATCTCCTGAATGCCTTGAAGGAATTCGACCAAACTTTTATCAGTCATACAGTATGATGGGATAATGAACTAATTTGGTCAGCAAGGTCAATGTCGGGTGTGGGCGCGATATCTCTTGAATTCCTTGACAAATTTCGATCAAACTTTCGTCAGTGATAGAGTATGGAGGGACGATGAACTGATTAGGTTAGTAAGGTCAAGGTGTCAAAGGTCAAGGTCATATGGATTTAGGCACTATTATCTAATGAACCACTCAATGGATTTCAACCAACCTTTTGTCAGTGATACAATAGAAAGGGATGATGAACTGATTAGGTCAGCAAGGTCAAGGCGTCAAAGATAGAGTTCACATGGGGTCAGTTTTATTTATCTTCAGTCTCATTTCAACCCACGAGAAACCCTATCAGGGAGCTCGTATGGCGAATCCGTGTTCTAGGCTCGGTGAAAGCATGTCAAGCAATGCTTTGTGTCGACAGCTTGGGGCCAAAGCTCTAGACATTTCATTATTATTATTATTATTATTATAGTTGTTGTTGTTGTTGTTATTTGTTACTGCACATCACATAAATATAAATTCTCTTATTTTGTGACTTGATATTTGGTCTGTAGTGTTTGCTCTAGTTGCCTTTTTGTTAGGTAAGAAAGTTGTGCTTCAACTAAGGAAAATAGGAGGGCCTTTGCTTGTATTTAGTTTATACATGTGACTCCTTTTTTTATATGGACAAATGCCAGTTGTTTATACAGGAGAGGCTGAGGCAGACCACCCTCCTAACTTGAAAGACGTGTGTTGGGAGCTCTGTGAATTCCTGGCGATTAACCAGCGACTGAGCGCTGCTACAGTCTGTAAGTACCTCATGTTAGTCTGTGAAGTATCTGTGTAACACCTGATACTGATAAAACAGTGTTATATACTTTACATTGGTGTAAAAGTTAGGTTAAAGTTGATGAAATTCCATACAGTTGTACCAGGTTGGGGGTCTGTGTATGGGCCGCCCCCCGAGGTGAGGGGAGGTGGACAAGATTTATGACGTGGTTTGCTATGCAAGAGGCCCTCCGAAAGGAAGCAGGGGGCGATACCAACTGTGAGATGAACATCTAATAAAGAAGTCTCATGGTAAGAGATAAGGTGTTTTATAATCCCTACCTTAATGGCGAACGTCTTTGGACGTTACACGTCGAAGTACAAATATTTGCTTCATGTAAGAAGATCGCCACCCTGGGTGAGGTGATTGATTGATGTATTCTGGCCCCAGGACCGCCATTTTGTGTGGAGCCCCACCCAGTGTACGAAACTTTGGACCTACTGAACATCACAGGGAAAACATTAACTGAGCAGCCAAGTGATATAACATCATTGGCCTTATACTATCCATGCCTGAATGGCACAGTTTGAAAATTTTTCCGTTTTAACTTGTGATAAAAGAACAGAGTTTACTGGTGGGAACAGAGGAAATTCAAACTGCCATTACATTGTAACAGCTACTTAGAATGCTGTACTGTAGCATCACTGTGATACACCTTAGTATTGTTTGAAGCACGATAGCATGCTTAAAGAAAAAGTATTGTACAGTAGTTAAGACTGCTGTGTTGGTGCTGTGCAGTAGTTAATATTGTTGTGTTGGATTTTGAGCAATAGAAAAGATCACTGAGTAAATTTGCAATTACTTGCCTTGACGTGCTTTGTTTATTCATTTTCAAAATTGTTCTTCCTGTGCATTACTTACTGAATTGCTGTTGTGAATTATTATTTGTGCAGTACTGATTCCTGTGTTTGATGCACTTACGTTGTCACTGATTAAACTGTATGGTGATGTATTGATTGACATCGTTTGTTTGGGTTTCAGCAAAAGTATTGTGGATATAGTTTCTGTAACTGTCGGTAAATTGCATATAGCTTGTCATTTATCTAGCACTGTAGAAGTAAATTGTCTCATAGGGCTGAAGTGCATGAGTTCCTCAACCAGCAGCCAATGGCAAGTCACTCAGATGGCGCTGTTAGTGTTATCACTCTTGTCTCTGAGTGGGATGAAAATACTAATAAAAATGAAAGGGAGCAGCATGAGCTGGACGCAGAGGATTTAGTAGCCCATGTAGGTAATTAAGAACGTCAACAAACTGATAATGAAGATAGAATGATATCTGAACAGATTCAGTAATTAAAGAACTCAAGAGCTGGTAAATTAGGGATATTAACCAAGAGACTCAAAGCCTTAAAATCGCTCATTACGAATATTTCTGATGCTGAAGCAGTTAGATTTGAAAAAGATGGTGTTAAAGCCTCTGTTGTAAGTCTTGAGGAATATCACGTGAAGCTCACTGAAATCCTTCACTCTCACCAAAATGAGGATGAGCAGTCTTTGGCAGAATCTTACCTTGACTTCACTAGGAAAAGCGCTTATGAATATGTAGACCAAGCTAGGAGCTGGTTGAGGGGAAAAGAAAATGCTGGGTCTAGTGTGACAGACCCATGAAGGCCTGATAGTGCAAATTCAAGGGCCTAAAGATCACTGATCGTGGTGGTGCAAAAGCATCCTCAAAGAATTCTCCATCTAAAAGGTGCTATTACACATAGAGCTGTGCAGCAGGCCAAGCTTAGGAATGCTGAAGAGATTCTGGATAAGCTGCATGAGCTTGAGTTAGAAGTACAAGAAAACATAGTAGCAGGGCAAAAGAAGATGCGGCAACTTGAGTCTGAGGAACAAGAACACAAGTCAGTGCAACAAAGAAAATAAATCGAGTTGAAATCAGAATACATGGCGCTGCAAGTTGCAGCTGCTGCGGCTGTTGCTGCCAAACAAAACTGAGACGACTATGAAGATAGGAAGTCCAAGGGAATGGCTACAGAAATAAGGAAAATAGGAGCAAAATTGAAATCAGCACTTGAGAGCGTCCCATGGAACGACAAGGTTTGGAGTTCAGCCAAGGATAACAGACCCAGGAGACTCGATCCTTATGCTGAATCATGGCACACAAGTGGTGAGGAGAAGGATAAAAGCACCAAAGTTGAGTCATTTCGGCCATCTAAACCTCCTGAGTAGATGACATCTCAGCCAGAGTACTGATGCCATGAGGAACCTCCTCCCATGGAACCATCCAAGAGAAATGATTAATTTATTGGTTCACAGGCAGAAGGCTCGAAGTGTGATCGACCATGTTTCAATGAAATGCTTGAACTACTGAAGATAGAAATAAAAGTCTTTGATGAAAACCAACTCAATTACTGGCGATCCATAAACAACTTTGATGAATCCATCGGTAGTGCTTCATTTAGTCCTGCAATTAGGAAGAGCCAATTGTTGCAGTTGTTGACTGGACTTGCTGCCAAAGCGGTGTCATTTTGTTATATGATGAAAGCTGAAGAAGGGTATAAAAAGACGAGGCACATCCTGGAGGAAGGGTTTGGTAATGAGGTCACAGTATCACAAGCCTAGTTAAACAAGATCATTCAAAGCCTCCAGGTATGTCCAAATTATAAGGCTGGGCTGCAAGAACCTGCGAATAGCATCAAGGATTGCCTGGAGATGCTAAAAATTATTGGAAAGAGAGACAGATTGGGCTCAGAGTACAGTATCGTCAAAATTGTTGAGAGGTTGCCCTTTGATTGTAGAAGTAAGTGGGTCAGTGAGGTGGTCCATTTCAAGGGGACTCATAAGGAATACCCTGATATAGAAAAGCTTGCTGATATCATTGATGATACTGCAATGATAGCGAACAAATTACAGTATGGAAACTTAAGATACCATACAGAGAAAGGAAGGGAACAAAACCAAAGAAGGAAAATGCGTCTAATAAAGTTTGTTTCAGCACTGAAGTTAGTGATAGGGACTCTGCCACCACTTCGGTTGAGTCCACAAAGACCAAGAGTGAAGCTGGAGATATGAATGCAAGGAAACGTGGTGTCAGCTTTGTAATTAAGAACATTGGTTATCAGACTGAGAGAGGTTCCAGAACTTGACATCATAGAAGAAACTAAGTTTTGCCCGAAACAGGGGACTCTGTTACAACTGCCTGAGTGGAGAACATTGGGTGGATCATTGTAGGTAGTGGTCTACCTGTGGTGTAAAGTTTTGCGACCTATGGCATTCAAAGCTACTGAATAAGGCATTTCAATGTAAGGACAAGAAGAGTAAGGAAACCAGTGGAAGTAATGAAAACACATCGAAGTCGATGTTTACTCAGAGAAGCTATGGATGCAGGGCACCAGGGGCTAACGACAAAATAGCCTTGTCGATAGTTAGCGTTTTAGTACAAGACAAAGGTGGGCCCAAGACTGTTCGAGCTCTTGCTTTGGTAGCCACGGGAAGTAACAGGACATTTTGTTTTCAGTCTTTGACGGAAAAGTTATACCTTGAAGGTGAACCAAAAAATAAGTCCCTTGGGGAGGCGGTGCCTCAATTGGTAGAGAGGTGGCCTGCAATCCTAACGGACCTAGGTTCAAATCGCCACTGGGACAGGGAACAATTTAAGGATCTGAATCTCATAAACTCAGACTTTACTGATATACCAAAAGACCTGCTAACATATCATGAAAATACCCCCACTAATACCTAAACACGAGTCCTGCATGTGACAGCCCTAGCATGTATGTAATATGGACGGTGGGTGTTAGCACCTAAGTGGTGACATGTGGAGGTGTATGGTATAGAGGATGAATACTGGGCCTTGGGAACAGGCTGTGAAGCTTATGCCCATAGTCAGTCACATAAAAAAAAAAAAGATCAGTGAGCCAGATGCAGATGCAGCGACAGTTTCTTAAGGACTGAAGTTTGCCAGTCGTAACAATAAGCTAGTAAGCCTACCAGAAATGCTTGCAGTGAAAATGATCCGTGTTCTTCATGACAGTATAGTTCTTCTAAAGGATTTTGAGCAGTGGGAGCACCTACAATGCCTCAAAGTACCCAACATGAACAACATCTGCATTGAAATGATTATTGGTCAGAACCATCCAGAGATAGTACCACTATGCTATCCGCACAAGATTAGGTTGCATGGTTAGCAGACTGGTGAATAAAAACTCTGAAAGAGAAAGGTTCCTCTCCAACTTCATTTGCTCTATGACAGTGCCTGAAAGAAGCCTAGAGACTCAGGTGGAAAGGTTCTGGGCAGTAGATGGAGGTCAACAGTTAAAGGAGAAGCCAGCAATGTCTGCAGAGGGCCAAAGGGTTTTGGACCTTTGGGCTCAATCAGTTGTCTTAAAAAACGGTCATTATGATCTACCAACACCATTCAGGTCCAACCCGCCTGGACTGCGTGATATTCGTAGCATGGCAGAGAAATCCCTTTGATCCCTGAAGCAACCTATAGCTATGGATGATAGACTGCTGGAAAACTACAGACCTAAAGTGAATAACTTAGTGGCTAAAGGATATGCTGAACGAGTGCCTGAAGAAGAAGAAATCAGTGCCTTCCCAGGAATGACTTGGTATCTTTTGTTTCATCCAAGGAAGAAGGAACCAAAGGCTGAGGCTGCAAAAACGTTCCTTAAAAAAAAAAAAACAATACAAAAGAGAACCAAATTGAAGATCCGTTCATTTCGAGATCCCTGGACATACTACGTTTGAAAGACAGGAGATCATAGAAAGTAGGAAATAAAGACAGAGGGAGAAACTTCCAGAGTTGACCTGTTGCATAAATGAAGGACTGGGAGTAATGGTTAACTCTTGCATTAGACAGCTGGATAGAAAAGGGACGAGGGATTTTGCGAGACACATGTAAGGCACTCATCGTAGAGGTGGAGGGATGGAAGCAGACAGTTTAGAGGAGCAGTGACTATTGAAATAGCGATAAAGAGGCAACAGAGCTGCGAAGAGACAGAGGTTGAAGGGAGTCAGTAAGAGGAGGAGAGTTGATGAGAGGAAAAGCCTTTGACTCCACGCTACTGAGAAGAGTTGTATGTGGGGACCCTCTCCACATATGAGAGTTGTACTCTAAACAGGGGTGAATAAAACCCGTTTATAAAGTCAACAACTGTGCAGGGGTAAAGATGGCACGGAGTCGGCTTAGCACACACAATCTCTTGGAAGCAGATTTTATAAGAGATGTAATATGATCTTTCCAAGATAAGTCCTGAGTGAATGAAACCCCATGCATGTTCAAGGATGATGCAAGATTAAGCTGGATATTATTAAACATTAGTGTGTACCCATGTGGAAGATTTTGATGGGTCGATAGGTGTAAAAACTGAGTCGTTGATGCATTAAAAACAACGATTATTTTTACATCAGTCAGAAATACGAGCCAAGTTAGACACTAGGTGTGCCATACCCTCATCCCTTGTTTGTTGAAGTAACTGCTGAGATGGACGTTGTGGAAACCGAATGGAAAGGTGAAGGGTGCAATCATCAGCGTATGAGTGGATAGATGTACAGCTTAGAAGAGCATTGATAAATAAAAGAGTTGGTGATATGACAGAGCCGTGAGGAACACCACTGTTGATAGATCTAGGAGAAGAACGATGGCCATCTACAACAGCAGCTATAGAATGACAAAAAAGGAAGCTACAGATGAAGGCACAGATAGAAGGATAGAAACCGCAAGAGGCCAGTTTGGATATTAAAGATTTATGCCAGACTCGATCGAAAGCTTTGAGATGTCAAGTGCAATGGCAAAGCTTTCGCCAAAGTCCCGAAAGGAGGATGACCAGGAGTCTGAAAGGTAGGTGAGAAGATAGCCAGTGGAGTGTCCCTGACAGAACCCATACTGACGATCAGAAAGAAGGTTGTGATAGGAAAGATGCTTTAAAATTTTTCTGTTAAGAATAGACTCGAAAACTTTTGAGACACAGGATATTAAAGCAATTGGACGATAGTTAGAGGGTTGGGAATGGTCACCTTTCTTTGGGATTGGCTGAATGAGAGCAAACTTCCAGCAAGAAGGAAAGGGATAAGTTGAAAGACAAAGACAAAAGAGTTTGCCTAGACAGGGTGTAAGTACAGAAGCATAATTCTTGAGGACAACAGGAGGGACTCCATCAGGCCCATATGCCTTGACAGTATTCAGGCCAGGAATGGCAGAAAATATATCAGATGAAAAAATTTTAATGACATCCATGAGGAAGTCAGAGGGGGGAAGTGATGGAGGAATAGCACCAGAATCGTCTAAGGTGGAATTGGAGGAGAAAGTCTGAGTGAAGAGATTTGCTTATCTGTAGAAGAAAGAGCTGCAGCACCATCAGAGTAGGAAAGAGGAGGGAAGGATGATGAGGTAAAATTGTTATAGAAAGGTTTTTGGCAAGGTGCCAGAAGGAACGGAAGGAGTTCGAGTTGGAGAGTTGAGAGCATTTAGTACAGATGAAATTATTTTTAGCAGAGCGAAGAATAGACTTGGCACGATTCCGGGCAGAAACATAAAAAAGATGTGATTCAGGGATGGGTTAGCTTCAATGCCTTTCATAGGCCCTGTCCTTGTTGCAGACAGCATTAGAACAAGCATGATTAAACCAAGGCTTTCTTGCATTAGTCAAAGGATATGAGAAAGGAATGTATGCTTCCATGCCCAAGAGAATAACCTCTGTAATGCACAAGGCACACTCAGATGGCTCCTGGCCATGGAAGCAATAATCATTGTAGGGAACATCAAAGAAGTACTGCCTGAGGTCCTCCCAGTCTGCAGCTCCAAAGTGCCACAGATGACGTGTCTTTGGAGAGTCCATTGGCTTTACCGGAGTGATAGGAAAGGTTAATGTAATAAGGTTATGATCGCAGGAGCCTAACTGAGAGAAAAGATTAACAATGCAAGCAGAAGGCTTAGTTGTAAGGAAGAGATCAAGTATGTTTGAGCTCTCTCCAAGGCGGCCAGGGATATGGGTAGGGTGCTGTACATGCTACTCTAGGTCATTAGGATAGAAAAGATGTAGGCTCGTTCACCAGGTGAATCAGTGAAAGGAGAGGAGAACCAATGGTGGTGGTGAGCATTGAAATCTCCTAGAATGGAGATTTCAGAGAATAGAGAAATGGATAGAATGTGTTCCATCGTAAAAGAAAGATAGTCAAAGAATTTTTGATAGTAGAAGTAGGAGATAAATAGTGTAGATATATTTAGTCAAAGAATGAGAGGAGAGCCGAAGCCAGAGAGTAGAGAATTCAGAAGAATCAAGTTCAGGAACACAAGAGCAAGATAGGTCGTTGCATACATATGCACAACAGCCAGCTTTGGCTTTGAAATGAGTATAGAGAAAGTACGAGGATACAGAAAGGGGTTTGCTGTCAGTTGCCTCATATAGCTAAGTCTCTGTTAAGAAAAGAAGGAGAGGTTTAGAGGAGGAGAGGTGGTGGTCAACAGAGAGAAAGTTAGAGGAAAGGCCGCGAATGTTGCAGAAATGAAGAAGTGAGTCAGACAGTGGTTACAGGCACGTTGAGTCATCCCTGGAAGAGGGGCGGATGGTGGGGGCATTTATGGTCAAAGGTGAAGGTCACGGGGTAATGCAAACCTTCAACCCATGTGTCTCTGAGTTAACATTACAAGTGAAACAGCTATAATCAAAGCAACTCTTGGTGGAAGGGTTGAAGATTTCCCAACTGGTTGACCTACTGTATCTACGAACAATAAGTCAGAGGTGAAAGTTACATGGCAGTGTCAGATTAAAAGGTTTTATCTGATTAATACAAAAGCTTGTGGAACGGTTTAGAATAATACGGGTATGAAGAGATTAGTTTAGAACACTCAGTCAAAGACCAAGGTCACCAGCAGAGGTCATATATCAGTTTCGCTAGGCTAAATCCAAGCAAGCAGTTTTGACCTGATTCGAGCCAAACTTCCTGGAAGGGTTAAAGTTTAGACAGCATGAAGATATTCTATTTTGAGAGTAATGGGTCGGATGTCAAGATTACATAGCCCCTAGACACACTGGTGGGAGAGAGTGTTGAGTTCTGAGTGGCACTTATTCTTATTCTTACAGCATTCTTATTCTCATTATTATTATTATTATTATTGTTATTATTATTATTATTATTATTATTATTATTATTATTATTATTATTTTCTGGTCAAACTGCTAAGCAGTTATTAAATAAAATATTTACTCATTAACATGAACAAGTTCAGCACATTAGAACGAGAAAAACTGAAACCAGTTATCAAATAATATGTCTAAAGAAATACACTTGTAAACTGTCTGCTTTTATACCTGCGCCACTGACGTGTTTGAGAGAGAGAGAGAGAGAGAGAGAGAGAGAGAGAGAGAGAGAGAGACAGACAGAGACAGAGAGACAGAGAGAGAGAGACAGACAGACAGACAGATAGACAGACAGATGCACTGGTGGGTTTATACCTCCAAAGTTTTATGCTGAGAATTCTCGTTCTCTCTCTCTCCGATTTAATTTACTTTTTCTCCTCGACAGGCAACTTGGAAATTGAAACAGGACTTCGGTCAGAGGGAGGAACTGGAAATAGCTTTTGTATTTTTTGTCTCCCTCGCTCCATTCTCATATTTTCTGCTGTGTTCATATTTCCCTCATACCTGGAGAGTTTATCTTTCTATTCTTTTCTTTCCTTTCAACTATATCTCACTCGCTGTATTTGAACCTCAGTCAGTATTACTTCTTCATTTTCGTCATTTCATCACATATCTGCCCATTTCCGTGCTTCTCTTTTTTTCTCTCAGACGTTTCAATATATCTTTTCCTATTCTTTTTGGTTGTCTTCCTTTTAAATATTACACTAATTATTTTCCGTTTCTATTTACGACTTCTGTCCTTTTCATATCTTCCTTTCGCTGTATAGTTCAGCTTAACATCATATCATTTTTTACGTTTTGGCAGGTTATGATTCAGTCTGTTTGCCCGTCTCTCTCTCTCTCGCTCTCTCTCTAAATATATCTACCCATATATATATATATATATATATATATATATATATTTATATGTATATATATATATTTATATATATTTATATATATATATATATATATATATATATCTACCTATCTATCTATATACATAGGGTGGAGGAGCTTCTGTGGTACAATGGTTGGTAAAGTGTGCACTCTAGTACACTGAAGAATGAGAGTTTGTGCCCCGCCAGGGTAAAAAACTTTGGGAGCGTTCTTCTGGCCACATACTGCATTGGCGGACACAAGGGGTGCTGCGGTTGAACCAGCGTTGCATACTATAAAGTATGCTTGCACCCAGTCGGCTTGCGCGGGCCGATTACACTTGGGTCACAGGCTACACACACATCCAAAGCCATTCCAACACTACAATTACACTTACAAGCACTTCTCACCCTACATACAATCTCTACTAGACAGCCTAAGCCACTTGGTAGAGATACACTTCGGTAGGGATAGGCCGGTCCTGCAGTGGACACTCAAATGGCTGATGAGATGAGATATATAGGGTGGAAACCAAGTGATTGTTGGTAACGAGCTGCTCTCCACACCCACTCCCCTCCAACACCAACACATATGCGACACACAAAGGAAAGCAAACAGCAACTAACTTTCACACTCACAAATCATGGAGGATGGGGTAGGAAGGAAGCATTTATATAAAAGTCTACACAATCGTCACACCAGTTTCAACCTGTTTTAACCCGAGACGTCCCGTCAGTGTATGGATACGTTGCAACATTTTGCAATTGCCAATCCCGTCGATGTACCGGTACGTTTTGCAATTGCAAGTTGCATAATTTCCACAATTTTCAAAATTCGCACTTGATTTTTGGTACGTAGTGTCGCACGACCTTCCCCTACCTGCCACCAGGCAGGGACACTTGGCGACCCAGCGCGACCCGCACTCACCTGCGGCTCGGTCACTCACCTGTTAGCAACGGTCCCGCTCAGACATGGCGCATAAAGGTCTCTCGGAGGGGGAAATTCAAGTCACCCTGGATGCCTTTACTGGTGATAGTGATTCATCACTCGATGACGAGATGGACAAAGATTATGTCCAACCAGAGGATGTGGAATGCAGCACCAGTGATGAGGAAGTCAGGCTGCACAAAAACATGCAAGATCCTCTAGCCAGCCCCTATGTGACATGGAGCCCAATTTCGAGGACGAGGACGAGGACATAGCAGTGGGACGTGCTGCCACGTGGTATGGCCGTGAAGTTATTACTCATCGCAGCCAGGAGTGCACACCACATCGTTCTAAGAGGTATGGGCCTAGTGTTTTGTTTGGGGATGGCGAAAGTGGCATTGAGGGAGTGGGGAGTGAAAGAGAAAGTGTTGGGAGGAGTGTGGAAAGTGAGAGTGGCAGGAGTGAGTCACGTGGTGGTGTGAGGCGGCGGGGCTTATCACTTGGGGCAGTGAGGGTGGGTGGTGAGTCACATGGTGTGGCGATGGAGCAGGGAGGTGAGGAGGAGCCAATCCCCAGCACGTCTTATGCTCCCCAATATTCCCGGGTTTCCTCCCCACAGCCCCCTGATGTTCCCCAAGGCCGTAAGGGTAAGGGAAAGGGGAAGGGTAAAGGCAGAGGGAAGAGGAGTGCTAGTCGGGAAGCCCTACGCACTCCTCTTCCCCAACCTCCCCTACCATCATCTCCCCATCCTCATGAAGGCGAGGATGGGCACGATCGGGACGAGGAATTTGTGTCTTGGAACTGGGAGGATGGGAGTGATTTTACTCCCCTCATTCACTCATTCACTGAGCAGGGGCGTGCTGGATGCATTGTTCCCGGTATTCACCCAAATTCAACCAGGCTGGATTTTTTCCAACTTTTCTTCAGTAAGGCTTTTATGGAGGAAATAGTGGATCAAACAAACCGGTTCGCTAACAGCCAGCTGCGTGAGAGTGAAAGACAGGGCAATAGGAGCAGGCATTCAATCCTCTATGATTTCCCAGTCTCCCTTGCAGAAATGTTTTGTTTTTGGCCTTGATACTTTTGATGGGTATTGTACAAAAGAACCGAATTCCTGCATACTGGACAAGGGACCCTATTATGTTTACACCAATATTTGGCCAAGTAATGAGCCATAATCGATTTCAGCAAATTCTAAGCTGCCTACATTTCTATGATGCAGCTGATCCTGCAAATGCTAATGACACAGATAAGATGAGGCGAATTAGATTGGTTTTTGATCACCTAAGGCAGACATTCCGTTCCTCACTTTATCCCTATAGAGACCTTGTCATAGACGAGAGTCTCGTGTTGTGGAGAGGCGATATTTCATTTCGGCAGTACATACCCAGCAAAAAGCACCGTTTTGGGTTCAAGATCTTTGTTATGTGTGACTGCAGGACTTGGTATGTGCAAGACATAGTCTTGTACACCGGTGCACAGACAGACATAATAGAAGATCGGAGTATTGGTCTGTCTGGAGCAGTGGTAAAGACAATGATAGAAGACTATCTTCATCGTGGTCACGTCCTTTACCTTGACAATTGGTACACGAGCCCTCTTCTCGCTCGATATATACACAAGCATGACATGGGGATATGTAGAACCATCAAGGTGAACCGGCGTCACATGATCAAGGTGGGGCGGAAACTTGACAAGAATGAGGTTGTCTTCTTCCAGGCAAACAGTATCCTTGCAACTGTGTCAAACAACAATAGAGAAGTCCACCTCTTGTCCACGGTTCACCGCCCCTTGATGCACCGTACAGAGTCGGTAGATTATCGGAGCGAGAACAGGCACCATGTATGGAAACCTGAGTGTGTGCTTGATTATAATATCAACCTGCGCCTGGTGGACCAGTCAGACTCCATGATATCGATGGTAGAGTGTGCCAGGACCACGATGAAGTGGTACAAAAAACTATTCTTTCACCTGCTTGTCATTACTGCCCTGAATTGCCACCACCTTCACGCCATGACAACAGGAGTTCAGGAAACCTTTGAAGGGTTTGTGAGGGAGCTGACACGAGAGAATGTTGCAAGATATGCGGTTGAAAGACCCCAACACCGCACCCGCACAGCCCCAGGTGCCCACCCTCCCCTGAGATTATCCGCCCGCCATTTCCCCACTCCCATACCTCCCCAAGCAAATAGACCTAGGCCCCAACGCAGGTGTCACGTGTGTGGCAATTCCCGCGTGAGACCCACCACTCAGAGAAAGGACACCCGCTATGAGTGCATTCAGTGTGACGTGGGTCTGTGTATTCACCCATGTTTCAGTGAGTTTAACATGCTCCTGCACTTCTGATAAGGTGTGAATGCGATAGGACGCTGATACTCTGAAATAAATGCGACAAACAGACGCTCAGTGTAATTATAAGGCCCGTAGATCTGTAAATAGTAGTATGGAAGTGAATATGGGTGTAATATAAGTGGAAAATTATTAGGTAAGTGTATGAATATTATCTAAGTGGAAACATACCTAGCGAGGGTATTTTGATGCGATATTCAGACGCTCAGTGGAATAAATAAGGCCCGTAAATATGTAAATAGGAGTCTACAAGTGAACACGGGTGTAATATAAGTGGACTAGTAGTATGTAAGTGTATGAGTAATTTCTAAGTGGAAACATACCTTGCGAGGGTATTTTGATGCGATATTCAGATGCTCAGTGGAATAAATAAGGCCCGTAAATATGTAAATAGGAGTCTACAAGTGAACACGGGTGTAATATAAGTGGAATATTACTATGTAAGTGTATGAGTATTATGTTGGTCGAAACATTCATTGCGAGGGTATTTTCCTGCGATATTCTGACGCTCACTTTAATAAATAATGTCAGTAAATATGTATAGTGCAGAATAGGGTGTAAATGGGTGTAATGTAAGTGATAAAGTACATTGTGATTGAAGAAATAAAGCAAAAGTGGAAACACGAGTGTTAGAGAGTGTGGTTGCTACGAGATTATGCGCTAGCATTTCGCTAAGTGCCCTCGTAATGAATATAAATATTTGAAAACGTTTATAGCGGTGGAGGAAAGGTTCAATGTAAAGAAGAAAATATTATGAAAGTGATAAAACAATGTTGTATGTTGAAATACGAGTCGTAGCGAGTGCGCTGAGTAAGCATATGTGTGCTATACTTATGGTACATGTCATCGTAATGAATGAAAACAGCTGAAAACATTTACATACAGTACAAAATGGTAAAATGGCATTGAAACAGTAGTATACAAGTAGAAAAAATGATATGTTGACTGAAACAAGAAACTTAGCACATAGATTTTTACCAATCGGACCAAACTCGCTACGCTCGCGCAAAGGTACAATGCTTATTTTTCATATATATGTCATTGAAATTCATTATATTGTCATTCTTATTGTTTATTAGTTCAAATTCAATAAATGTAGAGGTGTTGTTTGTTGTTTCTCCCAAAATTACCTACCATAGAAAACATGAGCGCCTCACACCTCTATGATTGAATACGATACCTGGCGCGGGGGACCTCACCTGTTCTGACCGGTTGCGGACCACGGTATGCACTTTCTTTGTGATTTTCCTTTGTTTCTCAACATAAGCGGAAGTTTTAGCCAAAATTTTTATTTTCCAAAAGTGGTCAGGGCTGGGGGATGTCATAGGTGCGAAAGTGGTCGGGACGTGACGGATTAACAAACCTAAGAAGTGTGTGAGCGGGTGGGTTAGGGCGGATGTATTAGGACAGGTAGTGTAGTAGTTTCAGTGGGAGGTCAGCAGGTGGAAGAGAAATATCTGATACCATGCTATTCTTGCTCTGGGAGTGTTCCTAATGTATGGATTATAATAGAACATGTATAGTCGACCTATTGATGATGGTGAGGTTCGAGTAATACAACTGATAACAAGTGGTGCCTGGCACAACAAATCTCGCCCGACAGCAGTTATTTCATTGCTGTTAAATAATAAATCATTTGTGTCATTTAGTGTCAGTGCACAATTAAAGTCTAAGGTGATGGTGCAAATTTTTTCAAGTTACATACTCTGAAAATCCGTGATCTAGAATTTGCCCTTTCAGGGTCACTCATGGTCAAAGCTCATGCTGCCAAATGAAAGCCCATGGGAGACTTCAATCCTGGTAATAGTAAATATCTTTATTTTCAACAAGTTTCGAGTTATAGCCCCCTGAATATCCATCACCTTGAACTTGACCTTTCAAGGTCGCTTATGGTCAAAGGTCAAGACACTAATTCAAAACCGATATGGGATTTCCTATATGTTGATAATAGTAAATATCTCTATCGTCAACCATTTTCGAGTTATAGCCCCTTGAATATGCATGAACTTGAGTTTGACCTTTCAAGGTCATTTAAGGTCAAAGGCCTTGGTGCCAAATGAAAGCCCATATTTCGAGTTCCTGTATGTTCCAATAGTAAATATCTCTATCTTCAACTGTTTTCAGGTTGTAGCTATCTGAAAATCCCTGACATTGATATATTGATATTGACCTTACAAGTTCACTCATGGTACCAACATAATTTATTCAGTTTCTCTGGGGATCAGTGTCCAGGTATCCTGAGAGTTTCATGTAATTTCATTAAGCCATATTTCAGTAATGCTTCTAAAACAAACAAACAAACAAATAAACTTGACCAAAAGCAGTACCTCGTTGGACTCCGTCCAGGTTGCTTATTGTATGTGTCAGGCTACGAATGCTATACAAGTTTATCTATTAATAGTTAATATATCCCAGACATATGAAATAATGTAAGCGGAGATCTTCTCGTGGTCACTGGCGGAATTGTATATTTTGTCCAGATACCGAATAGCAGAGACATATTGCCATTGGTATGGAATCTGGTTACGCCACATTTCGTTCAATAACTGAAGGATAGTCTCTCGGTTTTGTTTTTATGGGTAGTGCAAAATACATTTGAACCGTTTTCA
The DNA here is from genome assembly GCF_032717465.1 of Coenobita brevimanus. Classification (NCBI taxonomy): domain Eukaryota; kingdom Metazoa; phylum Arthropoda; class Malacostraca; order Decapoda; family Coenobitidae; genus Coenobita; species Coenobita brevimanus. The sequence goes on along the minus strand of NC_136988.1, from coordinate 11,111,424 downwards.
TGTTTTACATATGGCTTATCAAATGCATTTGTATTGTGCTTCATTAGACTGTTATAATAAACCAATGTTTGGTATTTACCTTTTTATTTGTAAGGGATACATTGAGTGAATCGATGGTCAAAGGATGAGTAAAAGGGTGTAGCCTACAGTATACGTGTGATATGGAACACGGAAGGAGACATGGACGTGAGCAACATGGAAGGATACTATGAGGGAATGCGTGAGGGAGGTGGGCACTGGATGGGATGGGAGTGTGTTGCTGGTGGGAGACTGGCAGGCAAGGGAATCTAGTTGTCGTGGTCTCCCAAGGTAGGCTCTTTATTGTGGATGGCTCAAGAGAGAGGGATATCCCCCTGTTTTGTTTTATATTCGATACGGCTATCGGTATCCCCACACGTTTCTTATTATACGTAATTCATCTATTATCACCAGAATCGGAATTAAGTGAATTATATTGGTTTGCTGCCATAACAGTGGCATTGGAAAGGTCTGCAATACCCTACTTCATACAGTAGATGTCACCAACAGGGTTCCTTACAAGAGAGGGTTAGTGGCAGCAGTCAGGTGATACACCATGTCCGTTTTATGAATTATGGAAAGTATCTCGATTACGTAAATGATGCAATGTTCGTATGCTACAGTGCTATGTGTGACCTTTGTAACCATTGTGTTTGCGTAATTCGAACCTGTGCTGCGGCCATCAGCCAGCAAAGATGGACCGAGTCCTAGAAACGATACCGCTGCACCACAGTGAGCACAATTAAACTGATCAAAACTAACCTTTTATGTGCTGAATATATTTTCAAGTGGTCATCACTTGAATATATTTTTGCTTGCCGTTTGCTTTTTATTGCCTTATAGTATGCTTGCTGTGGACTGGATTAACAATATAACGTAAGGATGACATGCCCAGTTCATAATTATTATGGAAACATCACTATGATTACTTCACGATGTAGAAGAGAGATTTGCTGGTATATAACATTTTCTTGTAAAATATATACTGTACAATATATGCTATACATTGCTACCGCATATAATATTGTCCAGGGCCACATATCCCATCTGCTATTAAAATCAATGTTGTAAAGCATAAATCCATAGACAGAATGTGGAAGAAAACATCATGTGAGGAGGAGCCTTTAATGAAACGTTTCGCTATTGCTTCTTCAGGTCAAAGGCACCTGTAACAACACCGGTTCGCTTAAGCATCACTCACAGAATGGGAAACGGGAAGCGGGGGCGAGGACAAAGGGTTTATAGGGCGAGGGTTGGGAGGTATCTCGGAGGCAGGGGTGGAGGAGTGCTCAATGTGGTGGGAGGGTAGGGGACAGCGCTAATTAAAGAGAGAGAGAGAGAGAGAGAGAGAGAGAGAGAGAGAGAGAGAGAGAGCTATAAGCGGGTCTAGTGACGGCAAAAGCCAATGACAAGGACAGTTTTTTTAAAAGAAAGATAACAGTAAAAATCGTAATACTAATATACGTAACATGCTATCATTGACCCTAATGATATACCGGTATATTAACAATATGACTCAAATTTTTCAAGTTTATACTGTAGTGTTATATTATTAATAACGAGGAAATAATCATATTCTATCTACCTATATACCCAGACTACTTCCCCCAAAGAAAGGGAGGTAGCCAAGACAGGACGACGCACTCCCAATTTACTCATCCACACACACACATTCATTCTCACTTTAGTCCCAAGGGGAGAAGAGACAGATCCTCACGACACCACACCGCACAACGGTCAACTGTGCAGTGCACCAGCGACATCCACAGCAGGGCCCAACAGCAGAGCTAGTTTACCACTGCCGCATCATAATGGACCCATCTTACCCGCACCTAACCTGATCAGTTGATCAGACCAGATGGGGGAGTATATCCCCTCAGTGCTGCCTCATCATTTATTCATTCACAATTCCTCTCCAATCATTTCTATCACACACAGCCGCCCTTCCATGCTCGACAGACATCCCTTTCGCATCCAACACTCTCTTATTAATAAAATCAATGACAGTGATAAGAATGATGTTAATAATACAGCAAGATACTCAACTGCCCCGGTGCTAGTTTACGTGGTGGGAAGGTAGTTCAGGTAGCAGGAACCCGCCGTCCAACAAGGATGTAACGCCGTGTGGACTCACCACCGAGAGTGGAAAGTTTTGGCCGTAATAGTACACACATACACACACTGATATGCATAAATTTAACTAACCACTTTTGAGCATTGTCAGCAGTGCCTCTTGGCAAATATTTATGCAAGCATCACAAATTAGGCGCGCGCGCGCACACACACACACACACACACACACACACACACACACACACACACACACACACACACACACACACACACACACACACACACACACACACACACACAAATTCACGGGACAGTATGAGCTTGACTCATTCCTGTAAAGATACAGTTAGGTGGGTAAGAACACAGTCATCATGTAGCAGGGAGTCAATAGATGTTTCTCGCAGGTCAGAAAGGCACTTCTTTATTTGAATACAGCGTACGTTTTCGGAGGTGTAGCACGTACACATACACTAAAAAGAGGGACATGTTTGGATGTACTGAGTTATCTCTTTCCTAACGCTCACCAACTTTTACTATATTTTTACCACAAGCAGAAAACCTCACTCAGCTTAAAGAAGACCATTGTTAACAGCCGGGCAAAGAAAGTCTACATATTACTTGGGTAATGTGAAATATATAGGGATGGCTGGGGTGGTGGGGGGATCAGTGAGGCAGGGAGGTCTATGAGATGGGTGGATAAAAGTTTTTGTTCCTTCATCATCAGACTCGGGGAACTATGCTCAGCTTACCATCACCTCACACACTGAGCACAAACACACTCATACTTACTACTTTATATCATTTTCTTTTTCGATAATGACTTACACCATCATCAGCTAGGTAAAACAATCATGTGAATGATGATGACAAGGAAGATGGAGACATATATTCCAGTTGCATATTTTTTTTCCTTTGCCAATTTCTCGTATGGAATTCCTTTTAGCTTCCAAACTGGTTATTTCACATTAATATACAAAGAGTGATTTCACAGTAATATACAAAGAGTTATTTCACAGTAATATACAAAGAGTTATCTAGATAGGTGTTCAAACAACCAGGTTTTTGTAGCAATGTTAAGAAAAATATACAGTTCATCTCCCATGTTGACGCTGACTTAGGATACATGTAGAATAAAGACAATTAGTAGCTGTATATATATCATCCAAATGCTTTCAACTTTCCTGGGAGCAGACTTCTGCTCCTGGTTAAATACTATTATACTCTTGCCAAAAGGCCTTAGCAAAACATATAGAGTTATGTCATATATTCATGACATTTCGCAAACTATGTACATTATCAAGTGACTGAGAGTAAAGGGAAGAAGAGCGGTCATATACACACTTTATGTGGGTCAAGGAATCAGGTAAACATGCAATTGGATGAGGGAGATTATGCAGAGGGAGATAAAGTGTTGTAACAAACAAATAGGAGTAGGGGGAATATAAGGGATGTTGTCACTCCGTCCGAGATTTCGAATGGGGAGGAACAGGTTGGTGTGATGATGATTGCGAAATCTCTTGCCTGTAGGTTCATCCTGAGGGCCCTATTCATGGTGAAGAAGGCTTCCGATACCTGCAGGCGTCTCGTATCTGGAGCACCCCTGATGACCTGTGTGTTCTCTTTTATTTGTCCGGTCAGATGGGTATTCTGGCAGTGTCTTGTGTGTGTTTTGGAGGTACAGTTCTGCAGATGAAGTGGTATTCTTCGGCTAAGTCTGGTGGTTGAATAGCTTATAGATGAGGAGGGAGAGACTCATAGTTACACAAGATGACTCTTCTGCAGGTACAGTGTTTGATTTCTAGTTGCTTTTCAAAAGTAGGTTAGAAATTTTCTTTTTATTGTAAATAGTGAAGTTGAGGGTGGTCTTCGCACCTGATTGTTTGACATATCTTCTGGTCAGTTAGTTCATAACTCTTTTTGTTGTGTACTCATGGTGGATGTGGACTTGTAAAATAATTTTATTCGTTGCCCATCATGGTTTGACTTTCTAATATTTTCGGTTTGATGGTAACATTTCTCCATTTAACTTTGTACCATCCTATCATCTTCTCGGCTGGCATACCCATTGTTCACAAGGACTTTTTTGGCTCTTTTTGTGTCTTGGTAAGTGGCGCCCCAACTACTTGATTGTGTGAGGCACCTCCGCCCTGACGGTTGAGTCCTTGAATCGCTGGGACATTCACATTTCCACTGAGGCACAATCCTGGGTTTGTAGGTTTTGTGTATACGCTTGTGTGGAATCTGCTGAGGTTCTGCAGGACAAACGCATCCAGGAAGGGGAGCTTTCCTCAGGGGTGGATCCAGGAATTTTTGGTGAGAGGGTCTGATTCGCTGATTCAACCAAAGACTTGACGGGACATACTGATATTTCAATGTTGAAATTGCCTTTTTATTCAATTATGCATGGCCCGTGGGGGGGGGGGATGCATCCCCCATCCCCCCCCGTGGATCCATCCCTGGCTTTCCTTGAACACTGGATTCAGTAGCAAAACTGAGCCCAGACATCTGGTTTCTCCTTCAGGCTTTCTAAGCTTTCTTTGCAGTTCCTATTGACGTCAGTGTACCTGGCATGTATGTCTGGTATGTTGATGAAACTGAAAGCATGTTTTGCATCCATTCCCATGAAGAAGTTAGCGTAGAGGACTCCCAAGGTGGAGCCCATAACAACTGCATCCATCTGTTTGACCATCTTTCCACTGGGACATAGGAAAGAAGCTTCCTTTGTGCGGGTTTCCAGGAAGGTTTTAGAAACGTCTTTTACGGGTCAGGTTTGGACACATCCATGCTTTATAATATTAAAATGCAAAGTATTAATTAATTTTCAGAATATAAGGACACTTGTTGCGCTGTACTGTGGAAAAGGCATAACGTATAAGAGCCAAATCACACGCTCTACACGTAGTGCTAAACATGTTGCTTGAGCATAATAGCAGCCAGAGTGAAAACAGACCTTTTTCCTTATAATTTTGCATATTCGCATTAAATAAATTATTTATTTTCTTGTGTTACTACGAAACATACAAGATACTGAAATAACATTTACAAAGACCTGCCAAGGAAAAAATGTTGCAGTCACTCATTTACATATTTTTCTGTCACTACGAAGGTCATTTTCTCTCTCTGCCAGTACTTGTTTTTTATCGTTTGATAAGATCAAAAATAAATACTGACAGAGAGAGAAAATGACATTCATAGTACTGTAAAAGATAGAGAAATACATAAATAAGTGACACCAAGAGTTTTTCCTTGGCAGGTCTTTGTAAATGTTATTTCAGTATCTTGTACGTTTTGTAGTAATAAGCGATAATAATAAATGATTTATTTATTGAGAAAATGCAAAAATTATAAGGAAAAAGTTAGGTGATTTCACTTTAGCTGTTATTGTGCTCAAACAACATGTTTAGCGCTACATGTAGAGCATGTGATTTGGTTCTTCTAGGTTATGTCTCTTCTAAAGCACAGTACAGCAAGTGCCCTTTTTTTTTTTTTTTTTAATTAGTTAATACATTGCATTTTAATATTATAAAGCATGGATGTGTCCAAACCTGACCTGCAGATGACGTCTCTAAAAACTTTCCTCGAAACCCACACAAAGTAAGCTCCTTTCCTTTGTCCCAGTGGAAGGATGGTCAAACAGATGGATGCAGTTGTTATGGGCTCCACTTTGGGAGTCCTCTTAGCTAACTTCTTCATGGGAATGGTTAAAAAACATGTTTTCAGTTTCATCAACAATCCAGACATACAGTACATGCCAGGAACATTGACGTCAATAGGAACTGCAAAGAAAGCTTAGAAAGCCTGAAGAAGAAACTGTAGGAGATGTCTGAGCTCAATTTTGCTACTGAATCCAGTGTTCAAGGAAAGCTCCCCTTCCTGGATGCGTTTGTCCGGCAGAACCTCAGCAGATTCCACACAAGTATATACACAAAACCTACGAACCCAGGACTGTGCCTCAGTGGAAACGTGAATGCCCCAGTGATTCAAGGACTCAACAGTCAAGGCGGAGGTGCCTCACACAATCAAGTGGTTGGGGGGCCACCTACCAAGACAAAGAGAGAGCCACTAAAGTCCTTGTGAACAATGAGTATGCCAACCAAGAAGATGATAGGATGGTACAAAGATAAACAGAGAAATGTTATCATCAAACCGAAAATATTAGTAAGTTATACCAGGATGGGCAACGAATAAAATTATTTTACAGGTCCACATGCATCGAGAGTACAAGACAAAAGCAAGAATAGGTGGAGTAGACTGTAGCACCAGTCGAACAGGGCAGTACTCCCAAGGTGGATAGCAAGCTGGTGATAGGGAGAGCTGGAACTCCCGTTTCACCAGCCCTCAGGACTTGATCCTGACCATCCCCCTTTGCTGAATATTTTCAGTGCTTTCATTTACACAGAGAGTAGGCCAGCATACTCTCTTAATACCTCTGTCTTCAACTATCTACACTACACTACATGCACATAAGACATCACACCTCTATTCCACTCTCTTAGCAATGGCCGCTGCAATTTTACTTTCAAAATAGGTGGTACCTCGGATTTCCACCACCGGCAGGGTAGGGCTGGCGGCACAGGGTCCTCCCAGTCGCCATCAAGCGACTGTGCCAGCAGCGACTAGTGCGATTTCAGGCCATGCTCGTCAGCAGAGAAGTGAAAATGCCGCCTTATTCTTCACCAACATCCGTGGGCTTAATACCAACTTAATTTCAGTCCATTTTTTCGTACAGTTCATATCCCCTCTGGCCCTGTTCCTCACTGAACCACAAATCTCACAGTCTACTGAGATATCCCCATATTGTTTTCCTGGTCACAATCTCCTCACAAACTTCCGTAATAAGGGTGGCACCTGTTGTTATATAAAATCCCAATATGCAGTTGATACCATTTTAAACTTCCCTTAATGCAGTTTTGATTACTCGCTGCATAAACTAAACTATCAAAATATCACCAAATATATCTGTGTAGTTTATCGCTCCCCCAATGCTTCTTCTGAACCCGGTGTATTTGATTCCATTTCCACACAGTTGAGTAACCTTAATCTTGCCCGTAACACCGAAATTACCATCTTCGGTGATTTTACCATACATAATGTGGAATGGTTATTGCACTCTGCCAGGACTGACGATGCTGGTCTCGAGTGCGAGCTGTTTGCAGAATCGTTTAAGCTCACGCAACTGGTAAAGCAACCAACCAGAATACCAGATAATCCTGACCATAATGCCCATCTTTTGGATCTGTTCCTGACAAATTGTCACGGGGTTTTTATATTATCACGGTAATTTTGATATAAATGGTTAAATATTATTTAATTTGATAATAATATTCAATAATATTGAAGAGCAAAGACAATGATTGTCTTGCTACATCAAGCAACGATTACTTTACGCTGACTTGCTAAGATTCTCAAGAACGAGAATTTATAAACTTTCTCAACAGTACACAGCAGAGACTAATTACTCACAATTGCTGAATTACTGTACTGTTAGCCTCTGGAGAAAGTTACATCACCCCTGACAATAAATAACTAATACTAATAATAATAACATCAGGTTCTTGCTGATGCATTAACTCCTGGCACAACGGATTTTAAGTTAATACAACAAGACTGGTCTAAGTACCAGTTATGAATAGTAAAACGTTTATGCAAGCTAGGAGTTATGTGGGAAATAAGCTTAATTCGGAGAAATGAAACACGAGTTTACTTTACATGAAGCTCAAGGAAAAGAACTGTTAAATTTATTAATTACAAAAAAATAAATTTAACGTTACATTTCAAATCAAATCAATGAGACGCACTCACTCACTCTCACAAAAGCTAAATACTTACGCCTAGGGAAAAACACCTTAACTAAGCTCTTAAAACTACAAAATACACAAAAGAAATACCAGTCGATGAATACTATGTATCACCACTAAGGTGGGAGTACCGGGATTAACTGTACTAATGGAGCTTGGGGTGCTAGCTGACCTCTCCACTTCTGAGCACAGACCCTTTCTCCGTCACAGCAAACACAAGACTCAGTTCAAATCGTGGGAAAGAAAGGCGGAGCACTAAGCCGTATTTTCTAACGGTCGAGTGAACGAAACGCGCCCAAAACAATCGCTCATCGGAAGCGCTAATGTCTCACACAGAGACGATCACGTATGACAATGGAAAACTGATTTGACAAAGCTTCCGTCCGAATGAGCGGTTAACTGAACGAAAAACAGTGAGTTTTCCACTAATAGTTCGCGGCTTCTCACAAAAGGGAAATGTCGCGAATTGATTCGTGACATTACGCCCCATGAAAATTAAATCTTTCTTCCTTCAGAAGAAAGATTTCAATTTACATACATATAAATCCTAACTCAGTCACACAAGATTCACACTGTGGTGTGTGTGCTATCCTGCTACAGGAGAAAGTCGCAGTCGTCAGTGAGCGGAAAAACCTCGTATTTACGTTAATAGAAGCAAGCTTGAGGGAAAAACTCCGTGACGACGGTGAAAATCCTGTACTCAGGTCAAACTGAGCGAAAAGTCGCTACATTTACACTGACAACTAATTGTTGTGTAGCGTGGTGTATGTAATACACAGTGTAGGTGTGACAGTTGTAGTGTAACTGTACCTACGTGTAAAATGACACAGTAAATAATATGGCGACGACGAAGGCAGAGGAGAAGAGGCGGCAGCGTGCGGCAGACGATCAGCTGGTCCGCACAGCAAAACTGCTACACCCATTGCTGAACCTGCAAAACCAATTGAGGTGGAGCATCAAAAGTGTCAATGAGACAAAATTCTTATTAAGTTGCAATTACTCTCTCTGCCTAGCAGTCAGTGCTACGACGTACATTCGAGGTCGCCATTAATTATAGCACACGATTATGGTCGGCAAGTTGAGAATCCCTGTGCAAACTCGGGTCTTCCATAGCCTCGAACCGCACACGGGTCCTCAACCTGTGCCTCAACCTACAGTACTTATATTAATATCGGAGAGCTGAGAAACCTTGTGCAAACTTGGGTCTTCCATAGCCTCAAGTCGCCTCTGCGGAGTTCTCTCTCTAACTTCCCCCTTTAACCTACAGTACTTCTATTAGTACCGGGAAGCTGAGAATCCTTGTGCAAACTTGGGTCTTCCATAGCCTCAAGTCGCCTCTCAACTTCCTCCTTAACCTACGGTACATACATTAGTACCGGGAAGCTGAGAATCCTTGTGCAAACTTGGGTCTTCCATAGCCTCAAGTCGCCTCTGCGGAGTTCTCTCTCGAACTTCCCCTTAACCTACAGTACTTCTATTAGTACCGGGAAGCTGAGAATCCTTATGCAAACTTGGGTCTTCCATAGCCTCAAGTCGCCACTGCGGAGTTCTCTCTCGAACTTTCCCCTTAACCTACAGTACTTCTATTAGTACCGGGAAGCTGAGAATCCTTATGCAAACTTGGGTCTTCCATAGCCTCAAGTCGCCTCTCAACTTCCCCCTTAACTTACGGTACATATATTAGTACCGGGAAACTGAGAATCCTTATGCAAACTTGGGTCTTCCATAGCCTCAAGTCGCCTCTGCGGAGTTCTCTCTCGAACTTCCCCCTTAACCTACAATACTTATATTAGTATTGGGAAGCTGAGAATCCTTGTGCAAACTTGGGTCTTCCATAGCCTCAAGTCGCCTCTGCGGAGTTCTCTCTCGAACTTCCCCCTTAACCTACAGTACAATATGTATGTACAGGCCCTGGACATAATGTGTCCTGTGGGGCCAATGGGCGAGACATCAGGTCTGCACCCACTTCACCACTACCCTGTCTCTCAACTGTCTCAGAGATTACAGGTGTAGTTACAAATGGCACAGGAAGGGCATGTCCCTGATTAGTGGTGATACTTTGGCACACACTGCAAGAACGGACAAAACTATCTATGTCCCGCCCCATCCCTGGCCAGAAAAAGTCAGCTCGGATACGGCCCTGGGTCTTCCTTTTGCCCATGTGACCTCCTGAGACTGAACAATGACCCCATTGTAACACTGCTAGGCGGTACTTGGCGGGAACGACAAACTGCAGTCGAACCTCGCCCTCGGGTGTTCGTGACTCACGGTAGAGCCGTCCTTGTTTGCGAAGGAACTTGGCTCGACCTCCCCGTGAATACTTAATCACTCGACCCTTTTGTTTATTCCGCACGGCAGCAAGTGTCGGGTCAGAATGTTGTTCTTGTACAACAAGTTGACTGCACATCAGATCTTGCGGCGATTCAATGATCACTGGGGTGACACAGTCTGGAGCCTCAGTCATGGCTCGTGTCACCGCAGCAGCCGAAGTCTGAGTAGCGCCATCATCGGAGCAACTATCCTTGGCTCCTTGAATATTGCCTACTATCAAGTCAAATAGAGGCTCTGGCATGACAACTGCAAGTGTCATACCAGTATAAAATGGAGATGTCACCTGGATACATGCCTCAGGGAACAATCTCACTGATCCATCAATAAGCTTTGCATGGATCTGTCGACCTGTATACTGCTCAGGCCGAACTAAACTCTGCTTGACAGAGCAACCTGAGGAACCATTGTCTCTCAGGACCTTCACAGGAATGCCTCCCACAAACCCTGGCTGTACAAGGAAGGTACTGTCACCTGTGGAGGAAGCAGCTAGCCACTCATGAGGCTGCTGAATTGATGTGGCAAACATTGTGCCTTGTGAGTTATAAGATGGAACATTGGCCATCTGTGGAGGGGGGTTCACTGTCACTGTGGGACTAGTGAACTGTGGGGAAGTACCCACACTGGTAGGGACGTGACCTCCAGGCTGCTGCTGAGGAATGAAGGCTGCATTCGCTTCCTGCCTCTTTTGAGCTGGTGGTGAAAAAGTTTGTCCCGACGGTCGGTTGCGTGGCTGATACTGCTGTTGGTTAGGGTACTTGTTGTATCTTTTCCACTCAGGTTTCTGAGTGTTTTGCCCCTGGTCCTTCCACTGCGGTTTTGGACCTTGGCCATTACTCTGAGAATGGCCTTGTTGCTGGGATTCAGTCTGAGACGGCTTCCCAGACTTGGCAGTATCTTTTCTGCTCCAGGTGCACCTGGCAGATCTTAAGCTGTGCTATGAGCTCAGCAGGCCACGACCTCTCTAGCTGTGTACGCAGCATTAGGTCAATTATCCCCTCACGCGTGGAAAGAGTTTCATCTTTCTCCATCCACTCATTTAAGTAAGCTGTGAGACGATCAAGGAACTGAACAGCTGTCTCCTTGTCTTGGAGACGGGCTCGCATGAACTGAACTTTGGCGTCGTCTACTGTGAGACCATACGCCTTAATGAGTGCAGCTTTCATCATCTCATATGTGAGATATGGATCCGCTTAGCTGCCTCATCCAGTTGATACATGTCTGCCATGTCCTCAAAACGAGCTATGTACGGCTCGATTCGCTCGCTTTCCTTGTATGAAGGAAGCTTGATGCGTGGGGTCGCCAGGACATGTGCAGGGAGAACGCTCGTGGAGCTTTGACCAACTGCACCAGACGTGTCTGAAGCCAAGGAATCTCGCTTGAGCTTCAGCACTTCAAGTTCATGTTCTCGTTCTTTGTCTCGTTGTTCACGCTCGTATTCGCGCTGTTCTCGCTCGTGTTCGCGCTGTTCTCGCTCGCATTCGCGCTGAATCCTACGCTCTTCACGAGCATCTTTCTCACGTTCTTGCTCGTAATTGAACCGTGAGAGAACGTAACTCTGTATTTTCTCTGGGTCTGTGAGACCAATATCTTTGGCTTCCTGTACATATACAGCTGTAGCCATGATGCTAGCTCAATTTACTAAGTAACCGAAATTGAGCACTGACTGCTTAGCGACGAATACTAATAAACACAAGTAAAGAATACAGACACAAGCTAGTGGTGACCAGTCTTATCTAGTTAACTGGCAAAGAATAAATCAAAAATGTAAATGACTGGGAAGACTCAATAATAAACACAATGGGTACGGCGACTACCCAGGAGCGAATAAAATTGTCTGGCGTTACCAAAAATAAACTAGAGTTAAGTATTCTATTGATTAATAAAGCAAAATTCACTTGCTAAATTAAGGGTAAACACCAGTAAGCTTGTGTCTATAAACTTTAATGATAAATACCTAAATATGAATGAGTGAGCACTATCTCGTGAATAGCTTTAGAGCTAGGAGTTAATATCCTGGAATGAGATCGCCAATTGTCACGGGGTTTTTTTGAATATTACGGTAATTTTGATATAAATGGTTAAATATTATTTAATTTGATAATAATATTCAATAATATTGAAGAGCAAAGACAATGATTGTCTTGCTACATCAAGCAACGATTACTTTACGCTGACTTGCTAAGATTCTCAAGAACGAGAATTTATAAACTTTCTCAACAGTACACAGCAGAGACTAATTACTCACAATTGCTGAATTACTGTACTGTTAGCCTCTGGAGAAAGTTACATCACCCCTGACAATAAATAACTAATACTAATAATAATAACATCAGGTTCTTGCTGATGCATTAACTCCTGGCACAACGGATTTTAAGTTAATACAACAAGACTGGTCTAAGTACCAGTTATGAATAGTAAAACGTTTATGCAAGCTAGGAGTTATGTGGGAAATAAGCTTAATTCGGAGAAATGAAACACGAGTTTACTTTACATGAAGCTCAAGGAAAAGAACTGTTAAATTTATTAATTACAAAAAATAAATTTAACGTTACATTTCAAATCAAATCAATGAGACGCACTCACTCACTCTCACAAAAGCTAAATACTTACGCCTAGGGAAAAACACCTTAACTAAGCTCTTAAAACTACAAAATACACAAAAGAAATACCAGTCGATGAATACTATGTATCACCACTAAGGTGGGAGTACCGGGATTAACTGTACTAATGGAGCTTGGGGTGCTAGCTGACCTCTCCACTTCTGAGCACAGACCCTTTCTCCGTCACAGCAAACACAAGACTCAGTTCAAATCGTGGGAAAGAAAGGCGGAGCACTAAGCCGTATTTTCTAACGGTCGAGTGAACGAAACGCGCCCAAAACAATCGCTCATCGGAAGCGCTAATGTCTCACACAGAGACGATCACGTATGACAATGGAAAACTGATTTGACAAAGCTTCCGTCCGAATGAGCGGTTAACTGAACGAAAAACAGTGAGTTTTCCACTAATAGTTCGCGGCTTCTCACAAAAGGGAAATGTCGCGAATTGATTCGTGACACAAATAATCCAGATTAATACAGGACAGAGGTATTGTCTCCGCTTGGATCCTCTGACCACACTCTCATCAAAGCCTCATTACGAAGTACTTAGCCCCCCCAAACCTCCCCATTCTGAACCTGTCAGGGTGACCTGATGGGACTTTGATAGGGCAAACTGGGATGGATTTAGAAATTATCTTGCTGACATTCCATGGCAGTCTTTCTTCTCTAGTGATGTCAGTTCTACCCAGTCTCACATTTGTGATTTAATACTAGCTGGTATGGATTTACTCATACCAAGTCAACAATTCACTAAAAGATCGAACTCTCCAAAATGGTTTGATAGCAACTGTGAGAGAGCAACAGTCCAGAAGTCATCATCATATAACTATTACTTGAAATAAAAAACATCTGAATCACTCTCTCAATTTAAAATTGCTAGAAACCATGCAAAAGCTGTAATAAATCTTGCTAAATCAAACTTTCTTCAAAACCAAGCATCAAAACTACTTAACAACCCTAATGACAATAGAACATTCTGGTCAACTCTCAATTTTTTCAATAATAACCTTAACAAATCATCATCCATTCCCCCACTAAAATCTCCAGATGGCAATATTAAAAATGACCCGCGGGGGAAAGCAGATATCTTTGCCAGCACATTTGCCAGAAATTCTACCTTAGAGGAAGCTAGCCAGAATGTCCCAGCACTAGAACTTGCCTCTCCCGACGTTGTTCCACTTAAGATACAGACAAGGTACGTGAAATCCATCCTAGACAATTTACCTACCAACAAAGCTCCAGGCCCAGATGGAATCCCACCAATTGTTTTGAAAAAGTGTTCCCCAGAACTTGCCTCTGTTCTTGCAAAATTTTTCAGACTATGCATACGTACTTCTTCATTCCCTAATTCATGGAAAGAAAGGAAGTTCCTCTGACCCCTTTGATTATAGACCAATAGCTGTCACATCTTCTCTTGGTAAGGTTTTTGAAACTGTAATTAATGAGCACATAGTTAAACATCTTCAATCCAACAACTTAATTAGTGATAGACAATATGGTTTTCACCAAGAAAGATCCACCATTGACATACTCCATCCATCAATCAGTTGACCTACATGGTGAAACTCATGCAGTAGCCCTGGATATTTCTAAAGCTTTTGACAGAGTGTGGCACCGTTCCCTGTTGTCCAAACTCCCTTGCTATGGACTAAACTCTTTTGTTCCTTTGATTTCCTCATATCTCAGCAATAGATAAAGAAGAGTAAAAACAGATGATGTATATTCCACTTTCCACTCAGATAACGCTGGCATGCTGCAGGGATCAGTTCTAGCACCAACCCTGTTCCTCGTTCATATTAATGATCTCTTATCTGTCACCCACAATCCCATCCATTCATATGCAGATTACTCAACACTTCATAGTTCATTCACACTCAGATATCCATTTGCAAAGTCCGATATCTCTAACTCTCACCTCAGTACAGCCATCTCTTTAAATCAAGACTTATCCACGATCAGTGAATGGGAACAAAACAACCTTGTCTCATTTAATGCTAGTAAAACTAAATATATACAATTTACTAATAGGCAAGTATTGCCAGAATCGTATATTACCTTCAATGCTACAAATATTCCCATTTCCAAAAGTATTGAAATTCTCGGCGTCTCGCTTAACAATGCCCTCAGCTGAACCTCTCATGTCAGATCACTTGCTAAAACCGCCTCAAAGAAACTTGGATTATTGGTCACTGACGAACAGTTAGTTATAATTTATAAGAATCATTTGTGCTCTCAGTTTGAATACTGCTCACCCTTGTGGAGCGGATGTGGAGAGGTTGCATTAAAACAAGTAGACAAAATTCAGAACAAAGTTGTTAGAATTATTAATAACCCTGCTATTACTAATAAACTACGTCCCCTACAAGTAAGAAGGAATGTTGCCTCCCTTGCGTTATTATACAGATATTTCTACAGGAAATGTTCAGACGAAGTTGCGTCTATGGTGCCACCTCTCCATGCCTTCCCTCGCGCTACACGGGCAGCCGGCAGCGCTCATGACTGAAATGTCACTCAGCCATACTACAGAACTTCTGCCTATTAGAATTCTTTCATTCCCAGAACTGCATCTCTCTGGAACTTGCTTCTCCAGAGTTGTTTCCCTCCAGACTTCAACCTACTGATGTTCAAGTCTAACTGTTACAGATGTTTAATGAACAGCAGACACCAGTAATCTGGTGCATGGATTTGTTTTTGTTTTTTTTGTTTGTTTTTCCTTCCTCTGTTTGGTTATTAAAAAAAAAAAAATGATCAGAAGTTATGCCAAACAACCAGGCGTGAAGACCACACTCAACTTCACTATTTACAATAAAAAGAAGAAAATTTCTAACCTACTTTTGAAAAACAACTAGAAATTAAACACTGTACCTGCAGAAGAGTCATCTTGTGTATTAATATACTTACCAGCAAAGAATTATGAGTCTCTCTCATTTCATACATACGCTGTTCAACCACCAGGCTTAGCCGAAGAATACCACTTCACCTGCATAATTGTACCCCCAAAACACACACAAGACACTGCCACAATACCCATCTGACCAGGCAAATGAAAGAGAACACACAGGTCATCAGGGGTGCTCCAGATACGAGACGCCTACAAGTATTGGAAGCCTTCGCTCTACTAAAAATAATTTCATCCATACTAAATGCTCTCAACTCTCCAACTCGAATTCTTCCCGCTCCTTCTGGCACCTTGGCAAAAATCTTTCTAACAACTTTACCTAATCATCCTTCCCTCCTCTTTTCTACTCTGATGGTTCTGTAGCTATCTCTTCTACTGATAAAGCAGATCTCTTCGCACAGACTTTCTCCTCCAATTCCACATTAGACGATTCCGGTGCTGTTCCTCCATCACTTCCCCCCTCTGACTTCCTCTTGTCTGACATTTAATTTCTTCAGCTGATGTATTTTCTGCCATCACTGGCCTCAGTACTAACAAGGCATATGGGCCTGATGGGGTCCCTCCTGTTGTTCTCAAGAACTGTGCTTCTGTGCTTACACCCTGCCTAGGCAAACTCTTTCGCCTTTGTCTGTCAACTTGTACCTTTCCTTCTTGCTGGAAGTTTGCTCTCATTCAGCCAGTCCCAAAGAAGGGTGACCACTCCCAACCCTCCAACTATCGTCCAATTGCTTTAACGTCCTGTATTTCAAAAGTTTTCGAGTCAATTCTCAATAGAAAAATTTTAAGGCATCTTTACTATCACAACCTTCTTTCTGATCGTCAGTATGGGTTCCGTCAGGGAAGCTCCACTGGCGATCTTCTCACTTACCTTTCAGACTCCTGGTCATCCTCCTTTCGGGACTTTGGCGAAAGCTTTGCCATTGCACTTGACATCTCAAAGGCTTTCGATCGAGTCTGGCATAAATCTTTAATTTCCAAACTGCCCTCCTATGTTTTCTATCCTTCTATCTGTGCCTTCATCGCTAGCTTCTTTTCTGGTCGTTCTATAGCCGCTGTTGTAGACGGCCATCGTTCTTCACCTAGATCTATCAACAGTGGTGTTCCTCAGGGCTATGTCTTATCACCAACTCTCTTCCTTTTATTCATTAATGATCTTCTAAGCTGTACATCTAACCCTATCCACTTATACGCTGATGATTCCACCCTTCACTTTTCCATTCGGTTCCCGCAACGCCCATCTCAACAGTTACTTCAACAAACAAGGGATGAGGCTATGGCACACCTAATGTCTGACTTGGCTCGTATCTCTGACTGGGGTAAAAATAATATGGTTGTTTTTAATGCATCTAAGACTCAGTTCTTACACCTATCAACCCGACAAAATCTTTCACAGGTATACCCACTAATGTTTAATAATATTCAGCTTAATCCTGCATCATCCTTGAACATGCTTGGGGTTTCATTTACTCGGGACTTATCTTGGAAAGATCATATTACATCTCTTGTAATATGTGCTTCCAAGAGATTGGGTGTGCTAAGCCGACTCCGCTCTTTCCTTACCCCTGCACAATTGTTGACTCTATTCAGGGTTTTATCCTCCCCTGTGTGGAGTACAACTCTCATGTGTGGGGAGGCTCCCCACATACAGCTCTTCTCAATAGGGTGGAGTCAAAGGCTTTTCGTCTCATTAACTCTCCTCCTCTTACTGACTCCCTTCAACCTCTGTCTCTTCGCCGCACTGTTGCATCTTTATCTCTTCTCTATCGCAACTTTAATGGTCACTGCTCCTCTGAACTGTCTGCCTGCATTCCTCCACCTCTACGACGGGCGAGTAACACCCGTCTGGCAGCAATTTCTCATCCCTTTTCTGTCCAACTCTCTAATGCAAGAGTTAACTGTTACTCCCAGTTTTTCATTTATGCAACAAGTCAGCTCTGGAACTGTCTCCCTCTGTCTGTATTTCCTGCTGCCTGTGATCTCCAATCTTTCAAACACAGTGTGTTCAGGCATCTCAAAATGATCGGATCTTGAATTTGGCTCTCTATTGTATTTTGTTTTTCTCTTGGAGGAAACTGTTATTGCGGGCTCATGGCCTTTGGTTCCTTCTTCCTCGCATTAAAAAAAAAAAAATTAATAGTCAACAGCCTAATTTTGGTTGATTAAAAAAAATTGGAGAAATTAAGATATCAACTATGGAGCGAGCGAGAGAGAGAGAGAGAGAGAGAGAGAGAGAGAGAGAGAGAGAGAGAGAGAGAGAGAGAGAGAGAGAGAGAGAGAGAGAGAGAGAGAGACTGTAGTAGAACTGAATAAATATTATCAATTGGATGAATGAAACCGAAGAAAGAGACAAAATAAAATATTCTTAAAGTGACGAGAAAGAAAATAAAAGAAGACGGCCATCAGATGCCTTAAAGTAACTGAGAGACTTTCACAATTAATGGGTTATAACTACCTTGATCAAGTTGTTAACTATTTACATGCCATTTATCATTATTACTGACAGCATCTGAGAATAGTATTCATGAGAGACCGACCTGGCTATGTGAATGGCTTCAAAACAATCTGGACTAATTGCCTTAGTCCCTTCAACTCAAGTATATACAATGTATTATGTTCTGTCTTCATCAGGCAACTTTATGAAACTATGTGTAGTGAAAATAATAACAATGGCGCCTCCACTATTGTAAACGCGAGTCCAGGTCTCTCATAAAGTGCAGTAATCGTTACTCTCTCTCTCTCTCGCTATATATATATATATATATATATATATATATATATATATATATATATATATATATATATATATATATATATATATCCCATTGGATCCCAGGGGTGCTGGGCAAGGCATCGCCTGGGAGGGTACTAAGCCTACCGCCCTCCGCCTATCGGCTCATAGTTGCGAAGCTCATAGGTCCCCACCCGGGGGTTCCCTACTTTATAAAGACTTGAAAATCCCAGTTCTGTCCAATACTCTGGACACTGGGCTCCAATGGGTTAAAGAGACTGATAGGTTTGCCAGTCATTAACCCACTGGATCCCAAGGATGCTGGGCGAGGCATGGCACTGGGAGGGTATTAAGCGTACCGCCCTCCACCTATCGGCTCATAGTCGCGAAACTCGTAGGTCCTTAGCCGGGGGTTCCCTACTTTATAAAGACTTGAAAAATCCCTACTGTATATATATATATATATATATATATATATATATATATATATATATATATACATATATATATATATATATATATATATATATATATATATATACTGCTTCAACAATGTGTGACCTTCAACCGTGTTCATAAAAGGTATTGTTGCATTGCTCCAGTCCTGTCGTTCATGGTCATACTGCCAGTCACTATCCTGGCTCTGCTCACAGTGCTAGTTGTCTTACCCTCCCTATCTGACTAGAAAGCCTCCCTGTGACCTTGATTCCCGCATCTCCGTACGACGGTCGCGAGGTGGACAATTTGCTACACAGTTTACTTCTCAAAAATCTCCTTGTTATCTTAATGTATTCTCTGTAACAACTGCACTTGGTTGGGATGCGTTGCCCATTGCCTTGACAAACACGCTGGAACTGTACTGAGGGCGAGATTGAGCTGAGACATTTAAGATTATTGGGGCAGATTCCTAGCAGAACTAAGGGAGGAGGGGAGTGGGTTGGGGCCGAAGGGGAAGAGCTAGAAGTTGGATGAGAGGAATGATGAAGATGGAATAGTGAGAAAAGAGATGATGAGAAAAGTGTGTGTGGGGGGAAGAGGAGGGTGATGGGAGGGAAGAGTGAAAAAAAAGGTGATGAGAAAAGTGTGGTGGGGGGGAGGGGAGGGTGATGGGAGGGAAATGGTGGCGGCGAAGAAGGGTGGAGGTGAGATATGTTCAGGGGAGGGAAGGAGGAGGCAGAGAGGTTTCTTGTTATCGGCTTAAATGAAAACTAAAAATTCAGGCTGATATTGGTTCATGGAATGTTGGGGGTTAGATTAGTCAATTACCAGAGCCTTGAGAGAGAGAGAGAGAGAGAGAGAGAGAGAGAGAGAGAGAGAGAGAGAGAGAGAGACAGAGACAGACAGACAGACAGACAGACAGAGACAGACAGACAGACAGACAGACAGAGACAGACAGACAGAGACAGACAGACAGACAGACAGACAGACAGACAGACTGAGAATGCACATTATAAATGCGATAACTTAGGAAGCAGCCGTTAATTCAAGCATCATTGAACAATTAACTTTTATAGTTAGGTCAAGAAAGACATTGCTTGGATACTGACAGTGGCTCAAGGAGTTGCGTCGTGCTGTTGTTTCAGTTTTTTCAGAATTCTGGCCTACTGTTGTTTCTAGCCATTACTTATTCATTTAAATGATTTTACCCAGAAGCATTATGCGACTGTTCTTCCTGTCCAGAAAGACTTAGTCGCATGAGTCTGTTTAAGTCTACAGGATCATACTGCCAGCCAGTATATCTGCTCAACCCACACTACTAACTGCCACAGTCCTTCACTCTGATTTAAAAGCCTGCCCTGGCATTAGTCACTGTCCTAGTGTCCTTGGCCAACTCAGTCGTACAATGGACGACAACAGACAATAAGTCAGCCGCTTTCCCAGGGAAACGTTGCGGTCTACTGATATCATGAACGAGTAAATGACGTTGTATTAAGCGAATTCCGCGACGTCACGAAATACATCCAAAATATACGTGCTGTGTATATGAATGTCAAAAGGAATATATAAAAGATAGATGAATTAATTGCTTATGCAACTACCAAAGACCCTAACATAATTATGATTACAAACATGGTTAAACTCTCGTGACAAACAACCTCGTTGCAAAGTTTCGTTACAGAAATACAATTTTTTATTAATATAAGCGACGCGTCCTAACATGAGAGAAAGATTCAACATTAAAGACTTAATCTGTCTATCTACTGCCAGACGCCTCAATCCCATACGGGGTGGTCACAAACAAATCGCCTCCACGTCGCCCTGTCCTCCGCCATTTCACTGCCCCTCTCCCAACTCACCAAACCGCCCTCTCTCATGTACGTACCTCTCCACTCCATCCCTCCATCTCATCCTCGGCATCCCCCCCTCTCCCCCACTCCTCCTCACTCACATACACTCTTCTCGTCAGTCTCTCACCCTCCATCCTCTCCACATGGCCAAACCACCTCAGTGTGTTCCTCCTAACGCTTCCTATCACATCCACATCCACACAACAATGCGCTTTTATATCCTCATTTGTCAGCCTCTCTCTCCATGTGACTCCACAGGCTTCTCTTAAATAGCTCATTTCCACTGTTCTCACTCTTGACTTATGTCCTTCCAACAATATCCAAGCTTCACTTCCATACGTTAGAGTTGGTATCGCAGTACTGTCATGTGGTAACTTTTTCACTTCCATGCTCACTTCCCTGTTTCTTATCACTGCTTTCAAGGAACCAGCAACCTTTCTTCCTTGCTTTACCCTTTCAAGCACTTCACCCTCTAAACTTCCATCCTTACTCATCACACTACCCAAGTACTTAAAGGTACTCACATTTTCCATTTCCTCCTCATCCAACCTCACTGTACATTCACTGACTTCACCTCTCTCGAAGACCATGACTTTACTTTTCCCTACATTCACCTTTAGATTCCATTTCTTACACACTCTCCCAAACTCATCCACCAAGCCTTGCAGCTCCCCTTCGTCTTCACTTAACAACACAGTATCATCTGCAAACAACAGTACAGTGAGTTTCCAAACACTGCCCTCTCTCACTAGGGCCACTCCAACATCCACTGCCCTACCTTGTACCTCTTTTATTACCCCATCCATGTACAGATTTAACAACCATGGAGACATGACAGATCCCTGTTTCAACCTAACCTTCAAAGAGAAAAATTCACTCAGTTCACCATCCACACGCACTGCAGCTTTAGCACCCTCATACATACTCTTCACAGCATTCAACAACTTCCCATCTACTCCATGTATTCTTAATACTTTCCACAATCCTTAATACTAACTTGTATTGATTTATTCAAACCAAGTCAACAGTTTACTAAAAGATCGAACTCTCCAAAATGGTTTGATAGCAACTGTGCCAGGGAAACAGCCCAAAAGTCATTAGCATATAACTCTTTCTTAAAATAAAATAAAAATTTGAATCACTCTGTCAATTTAAAAATTGCTAGAAACCATGCAAAAGCTATAATAAATCTCGTTAAATCAAACTTTCTTCAAAACCAAGCATACCAACTACTTGACAATCCTAATGACAATAGAACGTTCTGGTCCGCTCTAAATTCTCTCAATAATAATTTTAACAAGTCATCATCCATTCTCTAACTAAAATCTTCAGATGGCAACATTACAAATGACCCGCATGGGAAAGCAGATATCTTTGCCAGTATATTTGCCAGAAAGTCTACCGTAAAGGAAGTCAGCTAGAATGTCCCAGTACTAGAACTTGACTCTCCCGAAAGTGTTCCACTTAGAATACAGACAAGATACATAAAATCCATCTTAGACAATTTACCAGCCAACAAAGCTCCAGGCCCAGATGAAATTCCTCCAATTGGTTTGAAAAAGTGTTCCACAGAACTTGTCTCTGTTCTGACTAAATTATTCAGACTATGCATGCTTACTTCTTTATTCCCTAATTAATGGAAAAAAGCCAATATCCACCCAATTCCAAAGAAAGGAAGTTCCTCTGACTCCTCTGATAACAGACCATTAGCTATCACGTCTTCTCTTGGGAAAGTATTTGAAATTATTATTAATAAGCACATAATTAAACATCTTGAATCCAACAGCTTAATTAATGATAGACAATAGTGTTTTCGCAACGAAATATCCACCATTGACATACGCAGTCTGCTGACTCATACCATCCATCAATCAATCGACCTACATGGAGAAACTCATGCAGTAGCCCTTAATATATTTAAAGCTTTCGACAGAGTATGGCACTGTTCCCTGGTGTCCAAACACCTATGCTATGAGCTAACATCCTTTTTTTTTCCTCTCCTTTCCTCATATCTCAGCGACAGAAAAATAAGAGTAAAAGTAGATGATATATTTTTCAATTTCCACTCATTTAACGTTGGTGTGCCGAAGGGATCAGTTCTGACACCAACCCTGTTCCTGGTTCATATTAACGATCTCTTATCTGTCACCCACAGACCCATCCATTCATATGCAGATGACTCAACACTTCATAGTTCATTCACACTCAAACACCCATTTTCAAAGTCTAATATCTCTAACTCTCAACTCAGTACAGCCATCTCCATAAATCAAAATTTATCTGCGACCAATGAATGGGGAGAAAACAACCTTGTCTCATTTAATGTTAGTAAAACCAAATATATACACGTTAGCAGGGGAGTGAAATATAAGAATGGTAGATTACTAGTGGAGAAGGGAGAAAAAGTGAGCAGATGGAGAGAACACTTCAAGGAATTGTTGAACGTAGAGGATGGAAGTAATGCGAGTATAAGTGGCTGGGGAATGGCTGGGAGAAGGAGGGAGGTGAGAAGACAGGAAGAAATCAGTAGGATAGAAGTTGTGGAAGCAATGAAGAAAGTTAAATTGGGGAAAGACCCAGGAATTGATGGAGTGTGTGGTGAAATGCTGAAGCATGGGGGAGAGATAGTAGTAGAATGGATGTGGAAGATGTGCAGATTGGCCTGGGAGGAAGGTAGAGTCCCGGAGGATTGGAAGTCAGGTATAATTGTTCCCTTGTACAAAGGAAAAGGGGAAAAAGAAGTGTGTGGTAATCATAGGGGCATTTGTCTTCTTAGTATAATAGGAAAAGTGTATGGTAGGGTACTTATTGACAGAGTTAGAGAACGAACAGAGAAATTAGTTGGAGAAGAACAGGGAGGCTTTAGGAAGGGAAGAGGTTGTGTAGATCAGATATTCATTCTTAGATCTTTAGTGGAAAAGTTTCTAGAGAAGGGAAAAAAGTTGTATGCGGCTTTCATGGATTTGGAGAAAGCATATGACAAGGTGGATAGACAAGGATTGTGGAAAGTATTAAGAATATACGGAGTAGATGGGAAGTTGTATGCTGTGAAAAGTATGTATGATGGTGCTAAGGCTGCAGTGCGTGTGGATGGTGAACTGAGTGAATTTTTTTCTTTGAAAGTTGGGTTGAAACAGGGATGTGTCATGTCTCCATGGTTGTTCAATCTGTACATGGATGGGGTAATAAAAGAGGTACAAGGTAGGGTAGTAGATGTTGGAGTGGCCCTAGTGAGAGAGGGCAGTGTTTGGAAACTCACTGTACTGTTGTCTGCAGATGATACTGTGTTGTTGGGTGAAAACGAAGGGGAGCTGCAAGGCTTGGTGGATGAGTTTGGGAGAGTGTGTAAGAAACGGAATCTAAAGGTGAATGTAGGGAAGAGTAAAGTGATGGTCTTTGAGAGAGGTGAAGTCAGTGAATGTACAGCGAGGTTAGATGGTGAGGAATTGGAAAATGTGAGTATGTTTAAGTACTTGGGTAGTGTGATGAGTAAGGATGGAGGTTTGGAGGGTGAAGTGCTTGAAAGGGTACAGCAGGGAAGAAAGGTTGCTGGTTCTTTGAAAGCAGTGATAAGAAACAGGGAAGTGAGCATGGAAGTGAAAAAGTTACTACATGACAGTATTGTGATACCAACTCTAACGTACGGAAGTGAAGCTTGGACGTTGTTGGAAGGACACAAGTCAAGAGTGAGAGCAGTGGAAATGAGTTATTTACGAGAAGCCTGTGGAGTCACATGGAGAGACAGGCTGATGAATGAGGATATAAAGGAGTGTTGTGGTGTTGATGTGGATGTTATAGGAAGCGTTATGAGGAACACACCGAGGTGGTTTGGCGATGTGGAGAGGGTGGAGGGTGGGAGACTGAGGAGGAGAGTGTGTGTGAGTGGGGTAGGGTGGGGGAGGGGGAGGGGGGCCGAGGATGAGATGGAGGGATGGGGTGGAGAGGTGTGTGAGAGAGGGGGTGTATCTGACAGAGCAGCGGTGGGTGTAATCAGACTGTGCAAAAAATATACCCTGAAAGTAATACAAGTATATGCACCAACTTCTCAAAGCTCAGATGAAGAAATAGAAATACTCTATGATGACATCTCCCAGATTGTGGAAGAAGAAAAGACCATTTATACTGTACTCATGGGCAACTTGAATGCAAAATTTGGGAAGTTGAAAAATGCAGAAGCATGTATGGGAAAATTTGGAGTGGGAGAAAGGAATGAAAGAGGAGAAATGCTGGTAAATTTTGCTGAAATGTTTAACCAACTGCATGCCTGTACCATTTGAAAACGGTCTGACGTAATGTTGTGGCCAGTGCCAGTGCCGTTTTAAAATGGTCTAAAATAAAAAACTTCACTGTGACCGCATTTTTCAAGATTCGTGGGTAAAAATTGGCAGGCATGTAAGGTAACTGTTCCTCTACCATCTCCCAGGCTGTCAAGGCCATGCACTCACTCGCTTCCCCCCTCACACTCGCTCTGCCTCACTCTGCCAGTGTGCCTTACCCAGTGCTGTACATTATGAAGGCATTTTGTAAATATTTTCATGTAATTGTAAGTTGTAAATATTTTCTTGTAAATGTAAGGACTATAGAGTGAAGTCAAGTTGTAAATACCTTCTTGTAAGTGCCAGGACTGTACGTAATGAAGTCAGGTTATACCTATCTTCAAGTAAGTGTAAGGTAATGCATTGACAGTGAAAAAGACATGCAAATTGTGATAGATGCTGAAGTAATAAGTGATCAGAAAAGTGTACTGAACATTGCCATACCTTCCCAGCTTAAATACCTGAGTATAACTTACATAGAAAACGGCTTTCTCTCACGTACGTTGTGAGCATGAGAGAGTGGCTATATCTGTAGACAAGTATGCAGGACTTAATAAAACTCATTTCCGAACCTCAGTGAGCATTTTAATGGCGAAATTCGTTGTTACCACATCAAAATCTATCATTTTAACCAAAAAAAGAATGTTCAAAAAATGGCCGGCATTGGGGTGACCCAGAGAGCTAAAAATAGCCGGCACGCGGTAGGTTAACATAAGAATAATGAACACGTTCTTTCACAAAAGAACAGGGAGAAAGTGGACCTGGAAAAGCCCAAATGGAGAAATGAAGAATGAAATCGACTTCATTATTGCAAATTATAATAACATGAATACAAATGTCACAGTTATCAACAAAGTAAATATAGGAAGTGATCACAGAATGGTGGGTTGCACAGCCAGATTCAGTTTCAAAAATGAAAGAAAGATGATGATTAAAGATAAAAAGATATGCCCAATAATAGTAAACAAAAACAAAGCAGCCTTTCAGTTGGAAATAAGGAACAAATTTCAGGCTCTAAGTAATGCTGAATGTGACATTGATGAGCTGAATGACAGACTAACAAAAGTACTAAGAGAATCAGCAGAGGTTGTAGGAAAATCTAATACAACTAATGCCAAATAATATTCAGAAATGACACTAGAGCTTATGAAAAAAACGAAAGGAAATGAAAAAAAAAATAGAATGAATGGAGTTAAAGAGAAGAAAAAAGAAAGAGAAACATGGATCAGATCAAAGAAACCATCAAAAATGGAAAAAGTTTGAAACACGTCCGAAGTATAATGGCACTAGCAAAGCAACCAATGATATCACTGAAAGAAAAAAAAAACACGAAATCATTAAATGCAGGGATAAGATGAAGAGAGTTAATGAATTTTATAAACAACTGTCTGCATCAAAGACAGTAGTACCAATAGCTAACTTTTCAGTTGACACAAGTTAAATACCTGAGGTAACACCAGACGAAGTAAATATTTGTCTTAAAAATATGAAAAGAGGGAAGGCTCCAGGAGAAGATGGAGTAGTAACAGATTTACTGTTGGATGCAGGAGCAGAAGTACAAAATAGGCTTGCTCACTTATTTGCCCACTGTATAAACAGAAAAAAATTCCTAAAACATGGTGTAATGCAATTGTTATTTAACTCTACAAAATAGGTGACTCAAAATATTTTTGTAACTATCGACCCATTAGCTTATTTTCAGTCATTTACAAACACTTCACTAAAGTCCTTACGAACAGAATAACAACAATTTTGGAGGAAAACCAACCTCATGAACTGGCAGGATTCCGAAGTAGGTATTCGACCACTGATCATCTACACACAGTGAGTCAGCTAACTGAGAAATCTACAGAATATAATAAAATATGCTTAGGTTTTGTTGATTACGAAAAGGCTTTCGATTCAGTGGAGCACATAGCAATTATAAATTCATTGCAAGAACAAGGAGTGAATGAGAACATTGTAAAACTGCTCAAAAACATATATAAAGAGGGAACTGCTACAGTTAAATTACACAGGGACTCAGAGAAAATTAAGATTGAGAATGGAGTGTGTCTGGGAGATACAATTTCACCAAAATAATCTAGACTGGGAAAACAAAGGAGTGAACGAAGATGAAGAAAAGCTAAACCATTTAAGGTTTGCAGATTACATTGTCCTAATCTCAGAAACAACAGAGGCATTGCAAGAAATGTTAAATGACTTGAACAGAGAAAGTCTCAAAGTAGGGCTGAAGATGAACCTGAGTAAAACTAAAGGAATGTTTATTCCACAAACACTAAAGAGCGTCATCAGAATATGCGATGAATTTCTTGAAAAAGTTGAGAAATACAACTACTTGGGACAAATACTCAAATTAACGAAGGATCATGATAGCAAAATAAAAAGGCTCATTACATAGGGACATTATTAGAAGTAGCTTGCCAGTTTGTGTAGAACGAAAAGTATATATATAACGAATGTATAATTCCAGCTATGGCGTATGGTTGTGAGACCTGGAAACTGAAATAAATCAATGGAAAATAAATTAATCCATTCTCAGAGACCAATGGAAAGGTCAATGTTGGGAATATCTTTAAGATATTGTCAGGCGGGACATTATTTATATACCACCAATTCCTGCACACAGCGGCAATGATCACCGCTTTCGGTTCATCCTAGCGACCGAACGAAGCCTGGCGAAGTTCCATACCTATCAGTGTTACCAGATGCGGCAAGCATTACATCACCTCGCTGGTAGACGGAGTGTTTCTGTTTGATATGTCCGCAACTGTACGTAGGCATAGTTTGAATAATTAGAACACAGATAAGTTCCGGGGAACACTTTTTCAAAACAACTGGTGGAATTCCATCTGGGCCTGGAACTTTGTTGGTTGGCAAATTATCTTGGATGGATTTTAGCCTATGTATCTTGTCTGTATTCTAAGTGAAACTTTTCTGGGAGAGTCTAGTTCTAGTACTGGGACGTTCCAGCTGACCTCTTT
This sequence comes from Coenobita brevimanus, assembly GCF_032717465.1. Taxonomy (NCBI): domain Eukaryota; kingdom Metazoa; phylum Arthropoda; class Malacostraca; order Decapoda; family Coenobitidae; genus Coenobita; species Coenobita brevimanus. The sequence continues at coordinate 11,083,389 of NC_136988.1, read as the reverse complement.
TAAAATGGTATAATTTCTGGCAAATGTACTGGCAAAGATATTTGCTTTCCCACACGAGTCATTTGCAATGTTGCCATCTGAAGATTTTAGTAGGGAATAGATGATGACTTGTTAAAGTTATTATTGAATTAATTTAGAGTTGACCAGAATATTCAACTGCCAGTAGGGTTATTCAGTAGTTTTGATGCTTGATTTTGAGGAAAGTTTGATTTTGTAAGATTTATTACAGCTTTTGCATGGTTTCTAGCAATTTTAAATTGACAGAGTGATTCAGGTGTTTTTATTATATGAAAGAGTTATATGCTAATGACTTTTGGGCCATTGCTCTACCACAGTTGCTATCAAACCGTTTTCTAGAGTTCAATCTTTTAGTGAACTCTTGACTTGATATGAATAAATCCGTACCAGCTAGTAATAAGTCATTAATGTAGAACTGGGTAAAACTGATGTCACTAGAGAATAAAGACTGCCATGGAATGTCAGGATGATAATGTCTAAATCCATCCAAGTTTCCCCTATCAAAGTGCCGTCAGGTCACCCTGACAGGTTCAGAATGGGGAGGTTTCGGTGGCTAACTAATGAGGCTTTGATGAGATTGTGATCAGAGGATCCAAGTGGTGACCGTACTTCTATCCTGTATTGATCTGGATTATTTGTCAGGAGTGGATCCAAGAAATGGGCATTATGGTCAGGATTATCTGATATTCTGGTTGGTTGCTTTACCAACTAGGTGAGATTAAACAAGTCTGCAAACAGACCAGCCTCATCAGTCCTGGCAGAATGCAATAACCATAGAATATTATGTAAGTTAAAATCACCCATAATGGTAATTCCGGCGCTAAGGGTAAGGTTAAGGTTACTCAGACGTGTGGATATGGAGTCAAATATACTGTGTTCTGAAGAAGCACTGGGGGAGTGATAGAATACACAGATATAGTTGGCAATATTTAGATGATTTAGTTTATACAGTGAGTATTCAAAATTAGTGGAAGGAAAGTTTAAAACACTGTCAACTGCATATTCAGATTTTATATAACAACAGGTGCCACCCTTGTTACGGAAGTTTGTGAGGAGATGGTAACTAGGAAAACAAAATGGGGATATTTCTGTAGAAGGAGAGATTTGCGGTTCTGTGAGGAACAGGGCCAGAGGGGATATGGACTGTAGGAAAAATGAACTGATTTCAGATTGGTGCTGAGACCACGGATATTGGTGATGAGTCAGGCCGCACCTGCACTTCTCCGCTGACGAGCATGAATGGAATTTGCAACAGTCGCTGCCGGCACAGTTGCTTGATGGTGACCGGGAGGACCCTGTACCGCCAGCCCTGCTGGTGGTGGCATTCGTAGATACCACCTCATTTGCTAGTAATAATGCAAAGGTCAATGCTAAAGAGAGTGGAAATAGAATGTGTGATATCTTACATGCATGTAGTGTGGTGTAGACAGTTGATGGTAGAGGTATTAACAGAATATACAGTCCTACTCTCTGTGTAAATGAAAGCATTGAAAATGTTCAGCAAAGGGAGATGGTCAGGATCAAGTCCTGAGGATGCATTAAAGCATCCTCAGTAGGTGGGAGGAGCATGAGAAGAGTCTTCTTGTCGGTTGAAATGTTTTGAGTGCGAATCTCACCCCAAAAAACATCTGACATATTGGCATTCTTTATGTATACTGTGGCAAGTATCTTTCTGGCCTGACTGATAACATTTTCATTTATGATAGCATTCCGTCACTGCCAAAGTCTTTCAAGGTATCCAGCCGAATTTTCTTACTGATAACCATTAATTTTTGCTGATAAAAAAGTGACTGCTGATGGTATCCCTGCCACTTGGACTGTGAACAAATGGAAGCGAGAGGCCAGTGTGTGCTTGCAGTGCTTTGGCAATGTCATGTATGGGAATGTAATTGTCTGTTGCTGTCTTGGGTCAAAGTTCAGGAAGGTCTTTCAACATGATGGGAACATAAAACAGTATATATAGAGGACAATAACATCTGTATGACATGAATGAACAATAACCTGATCAACTTTGTCTACTTGAAAACTGTGCAGGGCATGCAAAATGATACGAGTGTCTGCCTCTTCATTGGTTTAATTCAAGGACAGGGACTGCAGTTACACTTCAACTTTGCAGCATTACTTTGTTTCTTCACTGAAACCACCCCACAGATAAATTTTGATGCTACTAGGCCTTGAAGACTGGAGTTCATCTTGACACCATCCATTACACAAGTAAGGAAGTACCTGTGTTTGTAGAACAAACAAAGAACTCCGAAGGATCTGGTGCTTTGTACTGGTGTGACACATCAAGTATATTTACTGTTTTTGGCTTGCCAGTCCTTATTTGTCTTGTTTCTCCTTCATACTTGGACTTCTGTAACGATCAAAGCACAGGTGAACAGCCACTGCATTGGCTGGGACTTCGCTGAGAACTGCATGTTTGCATCTAGATACAATGACAGAACTTTTCATCTTTCACAAATGACAGACGATGAAGTCATTGCATGACCTCGATTGCTACATGAACTTCATCAAGGATGCTAGTACTTTCAGGTCATTACAGTAATGTACAAATATTACATTTTTGATAGATGAGGGCGCTCACCATCCACTCATTCGATGTAGTGCTCTTCTCGGGTGTCTGCCCTTTCCTCTCCTCCATCCTTCTTTCCTTCCATCCTCTTCTGTCTTTCTTTCCTTCAGTTTTTCCTCGTCCTTCTGCTTATGGGTGACTGCACTCCCTCTTCCGTCTTTCTTTCCTTCATTCTTTCCTCTTCCTTCTCCCTGTGGGTGATTGAACTGTACACTGAGTGACAAGCCAAATGGTTTCCTGTACACCAGGAAACCATTTACTGCGCTGGGTGGTAACCGTATAACCAAATTTTGGCGCCTGGTGGTTTAGTGGGTAATTACAGCGCTCCAATCGGATGGAGTCGGGAAGGTTTATATCCAAGGGATGGTTAGGGTTTATTGCTCATGTAATGCCACTCAGGGATGAGTGAGGCTGGTCACTCTCATCTTAAATGTCAGGATCAAGTTGCCTAGCCCCGGGCTCCTACGCTCCTCATGATGCAACGTAGGATTGGATGAGGGATGGATGGATAAATATTTCATCAGTAGTATTGATGTATAACACGTCAACCACAAAACAACGAATTTATATGAAAAGACATCGGACAAAATCAGTTTCTAGTTCAACTGTCATATAGAAATTACGGGTAAAGATGTGTCAAATTGCTCTGAAATTATTTAAAAAAAAAAAAAAAAAACGAATTCTTTGTCCCTGAAAACCTCAGAAAACTTGTATTACATTTGAAATTATTGCGAATTATGACCTACTCATGAATAATTATGGATATGGCAGCCACCGTCTTTGCCATCATGGATTCCCAGCTTACAGAAGTTGATTTTCAAGGTTGTCACCTGGATATTGTTTCTGGTGGTCCAAGGATTAAACTGATATGCCACAACCTTTTATAACAATCCATGACTGCTGAACCCTACTTGGCCCTTGGTTAAGTCTCAGGATACATAAAGTCTGCAACGAGTCCCTGAACTTTAAAACAGATCTGACAAAAGGAGCGTGTACATCCCAGCAGAATAAAAAGACACAACAGAAAAAATATACAAGCAAAATTTGTCAAGGGATAAAAACAGGAAGGTGTGAGAGGCTAACAGAATAACAGGAGGGGGATGCAGGTAAGTTGAAGTTCTGATTTCCGGTCCAGTAGCAACGGAGGGATCGTGGCGAGGTGGACAGGAAACATAATCATGAAAGATATAAAAAGAATTGGGGAGAAAGATTTTGTGGGTGAAGGAAGAGGAAAAGAGACAGACTGGAGTGAAGAGAATAAACTGGAAAGAGTGTGTGTATGAGAGAGAGAGAGAGAGAGAGAGAGAGAGAGAGAGAGAGAGAGAGAGAGAGAGAGAGAGAGAGAGAGAGAGAGAGAGACTGGTCGGAACAGAATGAAGTGGAACTGAGAGGGACTGTAAGGAAGCAGAAGATAGTTACTAATAGACTTGGGTGAAATATACAGTTAGAGGATGGCTGAGAGAGATGGTGGAGAGGTCAGGAGTGAATCGAGAGATAAATGGACGAGAAACAGGAGTACTTCTAGGTGAGAGTAACTTCATACTGAAAGATTTGTGAAATAAAAACATTCGAGAAACTGTTGGAAGGAAGTGATGATTGAAGTGCAATAAGATGATATCTTGTATTGTCACTACCAGCACAGTACCCACCACATTGTCGCACTACCTATCCTACTCTCATGCTGTTCACACACTTTCACCCGACCCAGCACACCCTTGCATTACGCTAAACATTCATATACTATCCAACACACCCTCACACAAACTGACATACCCTCACAACATCCAGCACACTTTTGCACTACACATCACATCATCACACTACGCAACACATCCTCACAATACCCAACACACCCTCAAACCACCAGCATACTTCACACTACCCAGTACCCTCATACTACGCAACACATACTCACACTACCAAACATACCTCAGATCACGCAGCATATCATCACGCTACCCAACACACCTTTGCATTACATAACACCCTCACACTACCCAACACACTTTAGCCCCACACAAAACACCCTCAAACTATCCAACACGCCTTAACATGACCCAACACACCCTTACACAAATACCCTCACGCTTCCCAACAAACCTTTGCACTACACAGCAAACCCTCACACTACCAAACACAGCTTAACACGAGCCACCACACCCTCGCACACATACGCTCACACTACCCACCACACTGTCACTTTACCCAGCACACCTTTACGGTACAAAACATGCCCTCACACTACACCCTCACACAACCTAACATACCCTCACACTACTCAACACACCTTCTTACTGCCTAATGCACCTCAGATTATCCAACATGACCCCACACTATCATCATACACTCCCACTACTCCTCCAATCCTCACACTAACCAACACAATCTCACACTGAAAAACAAAAATGGAATACACGTATCAAATATCTGCTCACTGTATACTGAACATCCTCACACTATCTAGCACAACCTCATACTTCCCAACACACCCTCACAGTTTCTAAGAGACCCTGATACTGCACAGCACACCCTTGTACAACCCAGCACACTCTCTCACTACCCCACCCACCTTCACATTACCTAACACAGTGTCACATTACTGTAATTAACACACTTAGACTGTTCTCTGGTACTTGACAGTATCCTAAACATCCTCATACTACCACATAGTATTCCCCACACACCAACACTTACTACCAGAAGCCTTTCACGACATCACATTCTCCCCATTTACCCTTACATTCAGACCATTAGCTTTACACCCCCCCACACTACAACATATGCACCTCACAAAGAGTAGCATTACCTTACACACTCTTACTCTATATCCCAAGCACTTAGCAAACCCTAGCACTACGTCCCACACCCCCACACTACATTACAAGCACCTTACAAACCCTAATACTACCCCACATACCCTCACACCATTCCACATAGACTTTACAAACCCTAACATTGCCTTACATTCCCTCGCTTAATACTACAAACACCGAAGAAGCCTAAACACTATCTCACACTATACCATAAACATTGCACAGGCCCTAACCTTGTTTCACGCTCCCTCACAGTATAGGCTACACAAACCTCACCCAGTCTCACACTACACGATAAGCGCCTCATAAACTGTGACACTACCTTCCAAATACACAATGTATTACTAGCAATGCGAGACTCCAAAGCCTACATCACACTTCTTCACACTAGACGGCAAACATCTCACGCACCATCACAATATATCACAAATACCTCACACATCGCAATACTATCCCACACCCCCGCACACCCTCTAACGGTTTAGTACAAACACTTCACATACCCTCGCAATTTACAGTGTCACAGAACCTCACACACACCTGTCACATCAACTCATTCACCCGATATTCACTTGCAAAATTACTTTCAAACTTCACACTATACTGTACCATAAACACCTCACAATGTCTAAAACTTCCTCGCACATCCTAATACTATACCATGAACACCTCACAGATTCTCTTAGTATACCACAAACACTTTACTCACTCTCAAACTATCTTTCACATACCCACACACACACATACTCACCCACCAGCCTCTCCACCCCTTCACAGCTCCTCACATGGTACTGCAGACCTTTCCCAAATGCCAACAGTACTTCACACATCTCCACATCCCATTCTGCTAGAGTACAATCACATCTCACACTCTGACACACTGTTACTCTGTCACAATCATTTCGCACAACATTACACACCCTCATCTATAATAACAATAATTTAAACTCGATAACAGTACTTCACACTCCCACAACTTGTCACGCAATATTATGCACACATTACATCCATCACACACTCATATGTATACCTGTCATACCCTCACATTACCTCCACATGCCCATGAATTACCCAACACCTTGGCGCTGGCGAGGAGCCTACACTACACAAAGTGACTCTGAGCATCCTGGGTGGATCAGCTGCGGCGTCCGACCGGGAGCCACTTTCCTTAAATTTGCTTGCACCTCGCCGTAGGAAAGACCCTGGTCCGACACTGATGAGGGGGTGCTTACCAATGATGGGGGTGCCTGATCTCTTCACGGTGTATGTACTATACTGTACCTGTAGTACGGCCCCACAGAAGCAGTTTATTACCTGTGGTTGTCAGGTCTGCTCGGCCACACTAACTGGGTTTAAACAACAGCAACACCCTAACATACCCACACACCCTAACACAGGACAACAAGCAACCTGCTTCAAATCAAGCCAGCCTATCGGTGAATGTACACTACATTTCCTGTGAAGGTGTGAATGAGATATTAGCTAGGGGTGGTAGGGGGGGCAGGTAGGGTAAGGAAGGTGAGGTCCAAGGTCAAGGTCCATCCTTGTGCTGTGATCTGTAATCCCTTTCCCCTGGACCTCACCTTCCTTACCCTAACTACCCCCCCCCTACCACCTCTAGCCAATACCTCATCCCCCATCACACCCCCACTGCCTTCTGTTATATTTACAGGAAATGTGGTGTACATGCAGCAATTGTATTCTGAGGAAGCCATGAGGCGAAACTTTAATACACACTAAGTCCCACATCAGTATTTCTTTCTCCTATTAGTCAGCAATCAGTGAATCAATCATTATGCATTATTATACAGATTTATAATGGATTAGTTATAGGAGTAGCAGTAGTTGTATTGTGAGGGAAATCAGACACAGTCAGTGGGAAAAGAGGGGTTAGTAGTTGCAGTGTCAATAATGGCCCAAAGGCGACAAACCTAGTACAGTGCCATGTGGCCATATGTGAGATGAGTACAGGGGAAACTGTGCCACGCAGGACACGCTGTCGAGCTATAGCAAATTAACACCCACTAAAGTGTGAATGACGCATGAGAATAACATCTAGGTTATCATCTTCCAACAAATGTTTACAAGTGTCCAGTAATGTGTGTCCATGTAGTATTAAATCAGAGACAAGAGGACATTGCAGGCAATAATGGGCAAGGGTGTTGGCACTGGGTGCATCACACAGCTTACAAGAGAAGAAATGAGGTGAGTTGCCTGCCCCAGCCACCTGCCATACAGGTCGGTAGCCCAGTCCGAGGCGGGCACACACCATGTAATGTCGACGAACCATAAGACCACCGCGACGATATCTATGGGGATGAGAAAGAAAGTGGTCATAATGTTGGATGGACGCACTGTGAGCCCTCTCAGCATTTCTACAGTGGAGAATAGGAGAGTGGGCTGCTCTGCGTATATTATCTGCTTGAAGCAAATGGGGGAGGCATTAGTAGCATCCATAGCAGGAGGACCCAGTCCACAGGCAGTCCTCGCAAGGAGGTTAGCGGTGTTGTTAGCTGTGAGACCAAAATGAGAGAGAATCCACAGAAAGTGCACCACCAGTGAACGATCGCTGGCAGTGGCCAATTGGTGGAGTATCTGTGTAACGAGGTGTTGATATGCAGGCTTGGGAAAGGAGAGGGCATGGAGGGCCAGATGTGAGTCACAGATGATCAAGCAGCTGTTGTTCATCCATATTAATAAAGTAACTGGATTCAGGAGTCCATGTAGTTCGCAAGACGTAGAGCTTGAAGAGGTTGGCAGTCGACGGCCCAACCAGCCCCCAATGAGGTGGGTCCAGACTTGGGAAAAATATAGCACAGCTAACACTGCCATCCTCCTGCAGGGAGCCATCAGTGTAGATATGGTGAGGCGAAGGGAGGGAAGATGACAGCCTGACGATGGTCTCCAAAGCTAGCTGTCTCTGAAGCTGAGGCAGGTAAGTCTTGGAGGCCAGAGTGTATGAGATAGCAGGCACAGAGGTCTGCCAAGGTGGAATGCCATAGTCCACCTCCTCGGCAAGCACCGGTACGTTGATGTTTAACCCTCGGTCATTTGAACAAACAGTATTAACTAGTGTGCGGCCATCACTGCGAAGTAGAGGCCTTGGTTCAGTGGGATCAAGGGAAATCCGAATGATGTGAGAGTAATGGGGAGAAAGATGAGGAGAATGCAGGCACTTAATGCTGAAGCATGTAACCATGGAGTATATTCTCTCAACAAGTGGTGGAAGGTTGAGTTCAAGTTGCATGTTGACAATTCTGGTTGAGCCAGGGCAGCCCAGGATGAGTCTCATTACTGCATTTGGGAACTTCTCAAGAGGTTGTAAGGCTGTTCTGGAAAGTTGACATAGAACAGGGGAGAGATAATCAACAACTGATCGAATGAAAGCTATGTATATGGTACATGCTACAGGAATAGACACCCCTGCAGCATAATTAGTGAGCCACTTTAGAGGTGTTAGGCATCGCTGTAGCCAGGTCAGCAGATCCTGAACAATCGGATGCATGCGTTGTCTTGCAGGAATAGAGGGAGAAATCCGTACAGGCGCCCCCAGATAAAGGTACTGTGTGGACAATGGGATAACACAATCCCCGACAGAGAATACAGGTAGTGTTCTTGCTGGATGGGAAGTGAAGATTCTACCCTTTTCTGAAGGGATAATGAATCCACATTTGGAAGCCGACTCGTGAAACAAGTGAAGGAAACGATGGAGATCTGCTGGGAAATTTGAGTGAATGCAGATGTCATCAGCGTAGCAAATAATCGTGGTTCCAGGGATGTCAGGGACAAGGGTGAGTAGACGATGTATGAGGATATTAAACAAATAATGGTAGTAAGATATTCAGCAGTCTTGTGCTAACGTTGTTTGTGTGGGAATGATGATGTGGCAATTAATGAAATACAGTAGGGGTTATAGGACCGAACAACTACAAACCCCCTATGAAATATGGCAGTAGGCAGTACAAGGACACCGGGAAGTAAGAGTAACAGAAGGGTAGAGACTGAAGGAAAATAATGCACGGATGAGGTGACGCAACAGTTAAAGCCTGGATAATGAGACGGAGCAGGGTACCAAAGCCGTATCTTCGTTGTCCGATAATATTTTATGCTGTTTACTTCTAAGTCCATCTGGTTCTAATTAATTATTGGTGAATGCTCTCCACTGCCCATCACAACGTGGTTTATTCGTGCACTTAAAATTGTTTTAACATTTATAACTATCTGCACAGCTTCTATGGGAATCAGCATTAATTCCACAATCATACTATATTATAGCTTTAGACAATCCAGGAATAACATATTCACAAAAATTGTCACTGAACAGTCGCAACTTATATACAACTGACCCGGTGATTTATTTGTATGATGAGGATCCGAAACAGATGGGTCGTGTCTGTACCAGTTTCAAAGGACTCCGTTATAGCATAGTCTATGTTATAATATATGCTATGTATGTTACGAATGGATAATGTTTTGCAGGAGAATAGCATGGAAATGTTTCGAATCCAATTTCATTAAGTTTTTCACCATTCCTCTCGTAGCTCAGTACCAAATACCAATCATGGTTCTCCGTTCACCTGCGCTCTCTCTAACCCTGACTTCCACTTCTTTCCACCAAGAGGGGCACAGAAACTTTGGCACATGGGTGTACAACAAAGGACTGCTACACATGCCACTGCTACAGCCTCTACTCCCATCACTTCAGACACTTCTTCCAAGTCAGGACCTGATCAACAAGGCTCAACGTTGTTGGGAAGTGGGACAAAATCAATGAAGCCGGAAGTGACAGTGGGAAAGGGTAGGGTGCATGGGAGGGGGAAGAAAAAGGAAAGTGTTTTCCCGTACCTCGACTTATGTCAGTGTGACCTACCATACCTCGACCCATTCCACTGCCACCTATGCTAACATCAGATGATGAACAGGAGAGAGTGGTTATCCGTGGCAGTGATGACCCGACCCAGGATGAAATTAAGTCTGACACGGAGTGACATTGCACTGATGGCTCATTATATTCACCCAAACAGTTCACCTTCAATGTTACCCACGGTGGGGTGAATGCACCTGGGCTGCAGCAAGTACCTCTCCTGCGGATTCTTTCTATTATTTTTCCCCAAGGGACACTGTTGAATTCACTGCAAATCAGACAAACATTCAGCATGGATACTGACAGGCATAATAAATGTTCTCAGAAGGATCAAGGATGTTCGAGAGGCATGATGTTACAGTAAATGAAATGTCCACATTTCCCATGACGGTATTGTTGATGGGGATGGTGACGAAGTCAAGCATCGTCCGGTATTGGGGTACTGACGCTCTGATCATGACACACTCCTTCTCACAGATCATGGGACGAAACAGGTTTTAGGAAATCATGGGAAGCCTGTCTTTCTTTGACCTGCTCGCCAATCCCATCAACAACGATGCCATGTGCAGGAAAGGAATATCTTTGATCACCTTTGTCAATGCTTCAGGGATGCGTTCATCCCTTACAGGAACATTGTCATCGACAAAATCCTCGTGCTTTGGCGGGGCAATGTCAACTTCAGCTAGTATATCCCCAGCAAGAGGCATTGCTTTGAATTCAGATTGTTCATGCTGTGTGACTGCAAAACCAGGTACATTCAGTATATGATCCTGTGCATGTTCAAAACAACAGACATTGTACTGGATCGAAACCTGGGCCTGTTGGTGCAACGGTCAAGACAATGTTAGAGCCGTATCTGGATCAGGGACGTTCTTTGTACCTTGATAGCTGGTACATGAGCTCCTCCCTTGCTAAGAATATGCACAAGAGGAGCACTGGGGTGTGTGGTACTGTCAAACGGATCCACAAACATATGCCCCAGTTACCAGACAATGCTAAGCAAGGTGACATGACATGTTTCATAGGCAACAACATCCTTCCCTTCACCTGGGAGGATAAACAGACTGTGAATATGCTCTGCATAACCCCGGTATGGCGCAGTGCAACACCTATGATTGCGTCATACAGACGTATGTCACGAAACTCAAGGCGGGGTTGGATTACATCACAAAAATGAGGCTTATTGACTAGTCTGACTCCATGAAGTCAAGTGTGGATTGTACCAGGAACACCATGAGTTGGTACAAGATATTACCATGCTGAACGCTTTTGTCCTGCACTGGGTGGTGACTGGCAGCCATTACACCCTGGAGGATTTCATGGTCATGGTTGTGAGGAATTTGCTGGCGATGCGACATGAACTACATAGACAATCAAGGCCATAAAAATGGATCAGAGGAATGAGAGAAACCTCTACATCTTACTGCTCGCCACTTCCCATCCTCACTACCCCGGTTAGAGACAAAAGTAGGCAGAACGTGACATCATTTGTGCCGCAATACTTCACAGCATCTGCAAAAAAAGAACAGACACCACCTACTTCTGCCGCCTGTGTGACACTGCCCTTTGTCAAGAGCCTTGCCTTGAGGAATATCACACCGAAATGAAGTTGTAGAGTGAATATTTGTTGTGTGATGAGACTGAAACTATGATAAAGAGAAAAATCAATTTAGAAAAATAATATAGATAAAGAGTTACTTAAAGTCGCATACTGCATCAATTGTAGCCAGATTTAGTGAACTGTGCTATTGAGTATTATGTAACGAGATATATATACATCCAATAATGATATCTGAACAATATATAAATGTTCTAGAGGGAATATGTGGTAGTATGATGGATAATGTGAGACTGAAACTATAAAATGGAATAAAAGAAATAGAGAAAAATGATATAGATAACAAGTTTCCCAAAGTGACATACCATATCAAATGTAACCAAAGTTAGTGAACTGTGCTGTTGAGTTATAAGTGACGAGACCTTATTGACTACATCTAATAATGTTACCTGAAGCATTTTATTCTTTCTTATTTGTTACGAGCAAAAATATCCCCAAAATTTAGAATAAGGTACTGAAAAAACAAATAAACCCACATAAACCCAAATGCATGCAACTGCACATGCACCCAAGGGTCAAAACATGTTTTAGGTATCCCACAGGAGCAAGATCAATCACATCAAGGCATGGCATACGTCAGGGGGGCTGCGAAGTCCGACGGAGGTCGTTTCTGCCACGACCCCTTCCGATATTGCGCCGATGATTGACCGACTTCCTGTTGTATTTGCCTACTCATTTTTAGGTGAAATATGTTCATCTTTGGAACTGATTACAAAACTAAAATAAAAAAAATTGCCGGGGTTTTTAGCCACACACATAAAAAGTGGCTGCCACGGTACGGGTTAAAATACTCTGCACAATAGGGTGAGATATTTCTAAATTCTGTTCTAGTTTCCCACGAACAGACTTATTTTTGCTTAACCGTGATTTTCCTAACAACAGTTCATTCTCATTCATTTGGCAGAGATTTTCATCCTTTTGCGGCCTGTTTCCCATACCTTATGACAGCTTAAGACTACAGCACCGTATCATTTCCAAAGCAATTCGTAACTAGCACCATATTCTGGTATCGGTCTCCTGTGATAGCACACAAGTGAAAATGAAGATACAGCAGTTTTACGTTCAGTTAAAGTGAACAGATTAGATGAGGTTAGAATTAGTCATCATGAGTCACGGGGATCCCTTTTAAGATTACTAAAATCCTCTGATGCCGTCTAGTGCTTAATAAAGAGGACATCCATAGGATAAGTGAAAAGAGGACAATACTGCTGAGGGAAATCGTAACACAGTCCGATATAAATGGTGTTCTTTAACCCTTTTCATGGTGCATTTTTATTTACTTCTTGCCATTCCGAATGATATTATAAACTTTTAAGCGACACCTTGCAGTACAGTGACATATACTTAATTTCAGTCTTGGTGTCTTGAAATCATTTTCAAGGTTTAAGGAAAGACGTTTTGCACTGAAGGGTTAGCGAAGACTATATTCAGTCCCTACTCTTCCGAAATCCCTCTTCTGTACTACAGTATTCAATTCTCTGTCTGTCTGTCTGTCTGTCTGTCTCTCTCTCTCTCTCTCTCTCTCTCTCTCTCTCTCTCTCTCCATACGCGGAAACCTGTTGAGTCATCTTTCCTGCAAGGCCTCGGGGTTTGGCGTGGTGAGTCTATTCATCGAGGGCAACCGAGGGCACTGGAAAGGCAAGGTTAGGTTAGGTTAGGTTAGCTGGCTGTCAGTGGCAGTCGGTGAAAAGACCAACCCAGTTACGTGGCTCTCGGTGGCTCTCGGTTAAAAAACCGGCCCTTCTTTACAATTACTATTTTTCTGCAGACAAGACGTCTATATTGTTTTCATGTGATTTATGTACCGAACGTCTATGCCGAAAACACAAAACGAACATACAAGAGAAAAATAAAGTGGCTCTCGATGGTCCATGGCAAAAAAAAAAAAAAAAAAAAAAAAAAAAACGAACCACCGTTTCACGGCAAGAGATGAGACGTCACTGACAGCAGTGTATCCCAATCAGTGGTGCAGGAAAATGAGCGGAACTTTATGGGAAGTGGTATTTACTTTGACGCCCCTCACTGGCTACGGGCGCAGTGGGAGAAGACTGCACTGGGTGAGTACCGGATTGGCTGAAAGAATATTTGCCACTGAGACCCATTCCCAGCTATGATGATTAAGCTGAATAAGGCCGTCTGTAGATAGCAATAAGATAATACTAATGACGTCATTGTGCTGGGAAGATTAAATCTTACACCCAGTTTTCATTTAGCTGTTGCGAGACATTTTATGGCTTAGGGATAAATAAATGTTCTATTCAACTTTCCCAGTTCGAAAAAAGTTTACCAATAAAAATCGTTTGGAGGTAGTACCATAAGCCTATTCGTATATTACCTCGTCACTGGAGTGAAATGGTAAAATATTATAAACATATTAAAACAGAAATCGAAGTGTAGAGTTTAGTGTCTTTCTTTAAAATCTCATAGTGAGATCCGCTGCTTTAATATTGGCAGCAAAAATAATTCAGAAAAGTGAGACCGTCTAATTAATAATGCAGATTCTGCCCGAATGCTAAAATTCCATCCTGGGATGCTTTTGTGCTGGGGACCGGGAGGATTCGGGTTCGAATATTTTCTGTTTTCAGTTTCACCTGCTTTTTATCATTTGGCAGATTAAAAATTAACAAATTCAGTTTGGGAACCTATTTCTGTTTTATTGATAATTACAGGGGATAGTATTTATCTCAGCAGAATCTACATGAAGTGAAAGTGTTACATATAATTTTCAATAACCTTCGCAATACTAGAATCATTAACCTCCCCCCCCCCAGATATATATATATATATATATATATATATATATATATATATATATATATATATATATATATATATATATAAACATCAGAAAAGAGGAAGGAAAAAAGCGAAAAAAAAAAAAACATACACTAGATTGGTAGCGTCCTTATTACATATAATACAGTACCTGTAACAGTTGAACTTGAACAGCTGTAGGTTGAAGTTTGGGGGGAAGCAACTCCGGGGAATCGAGCTCAAGAGATATGCAGTTCAGGGAATAAAAGAATTCTGACAGGCAGAAGTTCTGCAGTATGACCGTGCGACATTCCAGTCATGAGCGCTACCAGATGCCCTTGTAGCACAATGGAAGGCACGGAGAGGTGACACAATGGACACAACATTGTCTAAGCATTTCCCGTAAAAGTATCTGTAAATATAATGCAAGGCAAGCAACATTCCTTCTTATTTGTGGGGGAGGTAGTTCATTCATAAAAGCAGGATTACTGATAATTCCAAGAGCTTTGTTCTGAATTTTGTGTAGTTGTTTTAGTGCAACCTCTCCACATCCATTCCACAAGGGCGAGCAATATCCAAGCTCAGAGCACACATGACTCTTATGAATTATAGCTGAATGCTCTTTGGTGAAGAAGTTACGGACTCCAAGTTTCTTTGAGGCGGTTATAGCAAGTGATCTGACATGAGATGTCCAGCTGAGGTCACTGTTAAGTGAAACACCAAGAATTTTAATACTTTCTGAGAAGGGAATATTAGCAGCATTGAAGGTAATATACGAATCTGGCAATATCTGTCTATTAGTAAATTATATATATTTGGTTTTACTAGCATTAAATGAGACAAGATTATTTTGTCCCTATTCAGTGATCTTAGATAAGTCTTGATTTACGGAGATGGCTGTACTGAGTTGAGAGTTAGAGACATTAAACTTTGTAAATGGGTGTTTGAGTGTGAATGAACTGTGAAGTGTTGAGTCATCTGCAAATGAATGGATGGGATTGTGGATGACAGAAAAGAGATCATTAATATGAACTAGAAATAGGATTAGTGTCATGACTAATCCTTGTGAGGATTGGTGTCATGACTAATCCTTGTAGCACGCCGGCATTAATTGAGTGCAACCTGGAATATACATCAGCTACGTTTATTTTTCTGTCACTGAGATATGAGGAATGCAGAGGAGCAAAAGATGTTAGTCCACAACAAGGGAGTTTGGGCAGATGGGAACAGTGCCACACTCTGTCAAAAGCTTAGTAATACCGAGGGCTACTGCATGAGTTTCTGCATGTTTGTCAGTTGATTGATGGATGGTATGAGTCAGGAAATTGAGTATGGCAGTGGTGGATCTTTCGTGGCGAAAACCATATTGTCTATCACTAATCACGTTGTTGGATTCAAGGTGTTTAACTATGTGCTTATTAATTATAATTTCAAACACTTTACCAAAAGAAAATGTGACAGCTATAATCAGAGGGGTCATTGGAACTTCCTTTCTTTGGAATTGGGTGGGTATTGGTTTCTTTCCATGAATTAGGGAATAAATATATTTGCATAATATGAATAATTTAGCTAGAACAGTGGCAAGCTCTGGGGAACGCTTTTTCAAAACAATTGGAAGAATTCCATCTGGGCCTGGAACTTTCTTGGTTGGTAAGTTGTCTAAGATGAATTTTACGTATCTAGTCTGTATTTCAAGTGGAACAATTTCGGGAGAGTCAAGTTCTAGTACTGGGACGTTCTGGCTGACTTTCTCCACGGTAGAATTTCAGGGAAATGTACTGGCAAAGATATTCGCATTCCCATGCGGGTCATTTGTAATGTTTCCATCTGAAAATTTTAGTGGGGTAATGGATGAAGACTTGATAAAGTTATTATTGAAAGAACTGAGAGCTGACCAGAGTATTCTAATGTCATTAGGGTTGTTAAGTAGCTCTGATGCTTGATTTTGAAGAAAGATTGATTTGGTGAGATTTATTACAGCTTTTGCTTGGTTTCTAGGAATTTTAATTGACAGTAATTGAGATGTTTTTTTATTTTAAATAAGAGTTATATGCTAATATCTTTTGGGCTGTTACTCTGGCACAGTTTTTATCAAACCATTTTCGAGAGTTCGATCTTTTAGTGAACTATTGACTAGGTATGAATAAATCCATACCAGCTAGCATTCAGTCATTAAAGTGGTACTGGGATGAAGTAACATCACTAGACAAGAAAGACTTCCATGGATTGTCAGCAAGATAATTTCTAAATCCATTCCAGTTTGCCCTACTGTATTAGAGGGTCAATGCGACTGGTTCAGAAAGGGGAGGATTGGGGGGCTGACTAATGAGGTTTTGATGAGATTGTGGTCAGAGGATCCAACTGATGACAGTACTTGTATCCTGCACTGATCTCGATTATTTGTCAGGAATGGATCCAAGAGATGGGCATTATGGTCAGGATTATCTGGTATTCTAGTTGTTTGCTTTACCAACTAGGTGAGATTAAACAATTCTGCAATGAGCCCAGCCTCATCAGTCCTGGCAGAATGCAATAATCATTCAACATTATGTAAGTCAAAATCACCCATAATGGTAATTCCAGCGCTAAGGGTAAGGTTAAGGTTACTCAGACGTGTGAAAATGAGTCAAATACACTGGGTTCTGAAGAAGCACTGGGGGAGTGATAGACTACACAGATATATTTGGTAATATTTATATAATTTTAGTTTATACAGTGAGTAATCAAAATAAGTTGAAGTGAAGTTTAAAACAGTGTCAACTGCATATTCAGATTTGATATAACAACAGGTGCCACTCTTGCTATAGAAGTTTGTGAGGAGATGGTAACCAGGAAAACAAAATGGGGATATTTCAGTAGGAGGAAAGACTTTTTTTTTTTAATGCAAGGAAGAAGAAATCAAAGGCCAGGAGCCCACAAACCTTTCTTCAAAGAAAAAATAAATAAAAGAGAGTCAAATTCACGATCTGTTCATTTCGAGATGCCTGGACACACTGTGTTTGAAAGACTGGAGATCATAGGAAGTAGGAAATGCAGAGTGAGGGAGACAGTTCCAGAGTTGACCTGTTGCATAAATGAAGGACTGAGACTAACGGTTAATTCTTGCATTTGAGAGTTGGACAGAAAAGGGATGAGAGTTTGCTACTAGACGGGCTATCACACCCGTCGTAGCGGTGGAGGGATGCAAGCAAACAGTCCAAAGGAGCAGCGACCATTGAAGCTGCAATAGAAAAGAGATAAAGATGCATCAGTGCGGCGAAGAGACAGAGATTGAAGGGAGCCAGTAAGAGGAGAAGCGTTAATGAGACGTAAAGCCTTTGACTCTACCCTATTGAGAAGAGCTGTATGTGGGGAGCCTCCCCACACATCAGAGTTGTACTCCACACAGGGGCGAATAAAATCCGTGTATAAAGTCAACAACTGTGCTGGGGTTAAGAAGGTACGGAGTCAGCTTAGCACACTTACTGTAATCTCTTGGAAGTAGCTTTTACAAGAGATGCAATATGATCTTTCCAAGATAAGTTCCAAGTGAATGAAACCCCAAGCATATTCAAGGATGATGCAGGATTGAGCTAAATATTATTAAACATTAGTGGGTACTCCTGTGGAAGATTTTGACGGGTTGAAAGGTGTAAGAACTGTGTCTTTGGTGCACTGAAAACAACAAGATTATTCTTACCCCAATCGGAGATACAAGCCAAGTCAGACATTAGCTGTGCCATAGCCTCATCTCTTTGTTGAAGTAACTACTGAGATGGACGTTGTGGGAAACGAATGGAAAGGTGAAGGGTGGAATCATCAGCGTACGATTGGATAGGGTAAGATGTGCAGCTTAGAAGGTCACTGGTGAATAAAAGGAAGAGAGATGGTGATAGGACAGAGCCCTGAGGAACACCAGTGTTAATAGATCTAGGAGAAGAGCGATGGCCGTCTACAACAGCGCCTATATAACGACCAGAAAGAAAGCTATAGATGAAGGCACAGATAGAAGGATAGAAACCGTAAGAGGGCAATTTGGAAATTAAAGATTTATGTCAGACTTGATCGAAAGCCTTTGAGATGTCAAGTGCAATGGCAAAGCTTTCGCCAAAGTCCCGAAAGGAGGATGACCAGGAGTCTGAAAGGTAGGTGAGAAGACTGCCAGTGGAGCGTCCCTGACGGAATCCATACTGACGATCAGAAAAAAGGTTGTGATTATATTTTTTTCTTTTAAGAATTGACTTGAAAACTTTTGAGACACAGGATGTTAAAGCAATTGGACGATAATTAGAGGGTTGGGAATGGTCACCCTTCTTTGGGACTAGCTGAATGAGAGCAAACTTCCAGCAAGAAGGAAAGGTACTAGTTGATAGACAAAGGCAAAAGAGTTTACCTAGGCAAGGTGTAAGCACAGAAGCACAGCTCTTGAGGACAACAGGAGTGACTCCATCGGGCCTATATGCCCTGTTAGTATTGAGGACATTGATGGCCGAAAATACTTCAGCTGAAGACATTTTAATGTCAGCCATGAGGAAGTCAAAGGGGGTAAGTGATAGAGGAACAGCACCGAAATAGTCTAAGGTGGAATTGCAGGAGAAAGTCTGAGCAAAGAGATCTGCTTTATCAGTAAAAGAAATAGCTACAGAGCCATCAAAGTAGAAAAAAGAAGGGAAGGATGATGAGGTAAATTGTTGGAAAGTTTTCTGGCAAGGTGCCACAAGGAGTGGGAAGAATTTAAGTTGGAGATTTGAGAGCATTTAGTACGGATGAAATTGTTTTTAGCAGAGCGAAGAACAGACTTAGCACAATTCTGGGCAGAAAAAAAAAAAAAAAAAAGTGATTCAGGGGTGAGTTGACTCTGGTACCTTTTATAGGCCCTCTCCTTGTTGTGGACAGCATTAGAACAAGTGTGATTAAACCAAGGCTCTCTTCCATTAGTCCAAGGATATGAGAAGGGAATGTATGCTTTCATGCCCAAAAGATTAACCTCTGTAATGCGCAAGGAACACTCAGATGGCTCCCAGCCATGGAAGCAATAATCATTCCAGGGAAAATCAAAGAAGTACTGCCTGAGGGCCTCCCGATCTGCAGCTCCAAAGTGCCACAGACGACGTTTCTTTGGAGGATCTACAGGCAGTACTGGAGTGATAGGACAGGTTAAAGTGATAAGGCTGTGACTGAAGGAGCCCAATGGAGAGGAAAGATTAACAGTGTAAGCAGAAGGGTTAGTTCTAAGGAAGAGGACAAGTATGTTGGAGCTCTCTCCAAGGCGGTCAGGGATACTGGTAGGGTGCTGTACAAGCTGCGCTAGGTCATTAAGGATAGAAATGATGTAGGCTTGTTCACCAGATGGATCAGTGAAAGGAGAGGAGAGCCAAAGGTGGTGGTGAACATTGAAATCTCTTAGAATGGAGGTTCAGAGAAAGGAGAAATGGATAGAATGTGTTCCATGGTAAAAGTAAGATGCTCGAAGAATTTTTCAGTCAGTAGAATTAGGATATAAATAAACAGCGTAGATATATTTAGTCAGAGAGTGACAGAAAAGCCGAAGCCAGAGAGTAAAGAATCTAGAAAATCAAGTTCAGGAACACAAGAGCAAGATAAGTCATTGCATACATATACACAACAGCCATCGTTGGCTTTGAAATGAGTATAGAGAAATTAGGAGGATACAGAAAAGGGTTTGCTGTCAGTTGCCTCAGACAGCTGAGTCTCATTTAGGAAGAAAAGGTGAGGTTTAGAGGAAAAGTGGTGGTGCTCAACAGAGAGAAAGTTAGAGGAAAGGCCGTGAATGTTGCAGAAACGAAGAAGGAGTGAGTCAGACAGTGGTTCCAGGCATCTCTCAGAGTCGTCACCGGGAGAGGGGCGGATGGTGGGGGTATTTATTGTTCCCTCCCTCCGGGACTCCAAGGCTTGCCTGAATACCGCCATTTTTTTTTTTTTTTTTTTTTTTTTTTAAGAAAGCGTAGTGTGTATTGTGCATGTAATTTGGTGTTGACAGTTTGAGAAACTTGTATTAAAGTAACTTTGTATCAGTAACTTTGTGCTACTGAAACACTGAAGAAGTTCAGCAAAGGGGGATGGCCAAGAACTAGTCACGAGGACTGATGAAACGGGAGCTTCAGCTCTCCCTGTCATCAGCTTTCCATCCACCTTGGGAGTACTGCCCTGCTCGACTGTTGCTACAGTCTACTCTTGGGGTTCTGTGAGGAAAGGTCCAGACGGGATATGGATTGTAGGAAAGATGGACTGAATTCAAATTGTTACTAAGACCACGGATATTGGTGGAAAATAAACCCGAACCTGCACTTCTCCACTGCTGAACATGAACGAAATTTGCAAAAGTCGTAACCGGCACAGTCGCTTGATGACGACTGGGAGGACCCTGTGCCGCCAGCCCTTCCCAGCCGATGGTTGCAATCCGAAATACCACCTCGATTGCTGATATTAATGCAGCGGCCATTGCTAAGGGGAATGAAAATCGAAGGTGTGATATCTTATGTGCATGTAGTGTGGTGTAGACAGTTGAAGGTAGAGATATTAAGAAAGTATGCTGGCCT
Source organism: Coenobita brevimanus (assembly GCF_032717465.1). NCBI lineage: Eukaryota > Metazoa > Arthropoda > Malacostraca > Decapoda > Coenobitidae > Coenobita > Coenobita brevimanus. The sequence goes on along the minus strand of NC_136988.1, from coordinate 11,062,208 downwards.
ACTCTTTGTGTAAATGAAAGCACTGAAAATGATCAGCAAAGGGAGATGGTCAGGATCAAGTCCTGAGAGCTGGTGAAACGGAAACTCCAGCTCTCCCTGCACACACACACACACACACACACACACACACACACACACACACATATATATATATATATATATATATATATATATATATATATATATATATATATATATATATATATATATATATATATATATATAACAAAATGACACCCAGTGAGCATTATCGATCGATAATGTTGCACCTGAAGTACATCAAACGCTAATGCACAAATCAGTCCATTTCTGGTCGGACGATGGATGTCTTCTATCCTTGCCGTGAATAAATTGTTTTTCCAACACTTAAACAGAAACTGTCTTGGTTATTTTTAAGCGACATGTAGCCTGGCAGTAGATAGTGTTATTTACACATTAGTAAAGGCACGTATGCTCGTATTTTGGTGTGTGTGTGTGTGTGTGTGTGTGTGTGTGTGTGTGTGTGTGTGTGTGTGTGTGTGTGTGTGTGTGTGTGTGTGTGTGTGTGTGTGTGTGTGCTCTCATTTCAGAGTTAGTAAATCATGTCAATATTGTTGTCTCATGGGCCAGTACTGCCATACTTCCATGTCCTTTCGTGCCACTGCCATTTTATGCCTGCTCTCATGTTGTCATGTAATGTCATATCAGTGCTGTCATGTTACATGTTATTACATATCACTTCAGTTGACATGTGATGTCTAGCACTGTTATATTTATTTTTAATGTTATTGTTCCTAAATTACACTTTGAATTACACTGATACTTAAATACGATGCATCAAAGCATGAAACCCAAAGAGATGCTGGATTACATTTAATATATATATATATATATATATATATATATATATATATATATATATATATATATATATATATATATGCCAGACTCGATCGAAAGCCTTTGAGATGCCAAGTGCAATGGCAAAGCTTTCGCCAAAGTCACGAAATGAGGATGACCAGGAGTCTGATAGGTAGGTGAGAAGATCGCCAGTGGAGCGTCCCTGGCGGAATCCATACTGACGATCAGAAAAAAGGTTGTGATTATATTTTTTTCTGTTAAGAATTAACTTGAAAACTTTTGAGACAGGATGTTAAAGCAATTGGACGATAATTAGAGGGTTGGGAATGGTCACCCTTCTTTGGAACTGGCTGAATGCGAGCAAACTTCCAGCAAGAAGGAAAGGTACTAGTTGATAGACAAAGGCAAAAGAGTTTACCTAAGCAAAGTGTAAGCACAGAAGCACAGCTCTTGAGGACAACAGGAGTTTCTCCGTCAGGCCTATATGTCTTGTTAGTATTGAGGCCAGTGATGGCCGAAAATACTTCAGCTGAAGAAATTTTAATATCAGCCATGAGGAAGTCAAAGGGGGTAAGTGCTAGAGGAACAGCACCGAAATAGTCTAACGTGGAATTGGAGGAGTGTCTTAACACTCCTTGTTTGTTACACAAGAAATTACCTTAGGGTCTTCAGATCGAGTTCATATTAAACATACTTATATACAAAATAGCAAAGCTTCCTTATTATGGCAACACATTAACACCTGAAGACCACAATTATTTCAGGCGGTTCCCTTCCCCCAGCTGCAATTCAGGGGGGTTTTGGTGACTTTCACCAAGGACAAATTGACTGTGTTCCGGCTAAAGAGGAATAATTTACACAGTTGATGACACAATCTGCACCCCTGTAGGCCTAATGGTTACCACACAATCGCGCGTCAATATAATAGTGACCTCTCGAAAACACTCTAAAACGTGTATGTAGGTGTGGGGAGATTAGTAGGCTGTGGGGAGATAAAGTAGGCTGTGGGGAGTAGGCCTATAGGTATGGGAGTTGGAAAAATAACCAGATTTCACGTGAAAAGAAAACACTTCAGTGTGTTCTGTAACATCTTGGCGGCCTGAAACCTCTCGGGGGTCTGTAGGGGGTGGGAGGATTGTAAGGGACAAGGTGGGAGGGATAGGGTGGGGTTCGGGGGGGACACAAGGCCAGCAGGGTGAGAGGAGGGGCGAGAGTGGGTGGGAAGGGACATAGGTGCTGGTAGGAGGAGAGATGCAGGTGCGTGGAAGGGTGGGAGAGTGACTGGGGACAAGGAGGGGGTGAGGGAATGGGGCAGAGGGAGGCACTGATGTGGCCCAGAGGGTGGGTGCCCCCTCCACCACCCGGGTTGTCCGATCCTCCTTCACGCCACCTCAGGAGTGAGTTCTCATTGGCTTGAAGCCATGTACGTCAAAATCGGGGTGGAGGAAATGCTTCGCAGTTTTGTACAGGCCCCGCTCAATTGATGCGATTAGGCTATTTAGCATCAAACTCATATCGCATCAATTGATGCAGTTAGGCATTAAGGGATTAAAAATATATAAGTAGTTATTATTAGTTTCCACCTGTTCCATAGGGTGTGACTATTGATTTTGCTATTATTATTATTATTATGGTCTCATAGTCTCGATACCCAGGAAAACCACTACCTGCATGAGGAATCAAAAGGGGCCAGGTTATGTGTTCTGGTATGAACCATTGCTGAAAGAAAAAAAAATCCAAATGCTTTATGTGCAGTGGAAGGGCATGTCAGAAAGTATTATATCTGTAATACACTCGAGCCTCCATTTCCTGTACCCCGAATTCCCCGATTATGGATTTCACGGACACAGGCTGAGGCAGGACAATATTATCAAATGCCAGACAAATGCCCGTTCAGGTTCAGGATTCTCACAAGAGTCCGGCCATTATTCTTTCATATAAAACTATATGCAGTCTGCTGCTCAACTCAGTATAATTTTAGCAAGGTTTAGAGAGAATAAAGGCCATTTGTAACAAACATAAAAAGATATTTCCATACATGAAAAGTATCAATACCACCATCCTGCTTCACCCTACCAGTTCCTAACTTGTGATAATATCCCATTTGCTTCTTACCTTTCTCAAATGTCACAATAAATAATTTATTGCACAACACAGTCAAATCTGAGCAAGGCTTGTACACAATAAAACTCATAAGTAATTAAAGAATATATTTTCTTATGGACAAAGTCAATGGTATCCATTCTGACTCACTTAGCTCACATGACTCGGTGCGACTAAACACCGAATCGGCACTTTTCATGGGAAAAATGTACTTAATATAACTTAATTTAGTTTTGAGAGCTGAAATGCACCAATGTTAGCAGATATTTCCCCTTCAGTTCGTCAGAACCCCTTGACAGACTTCTGTTTTGCATAAATATTTATATTGATTGCAAAATACCCGTATCTGCGTTGTAAATCGATATTTATACAAAACAAAAGTCCGTCAAGGCAAGTTGTTAGGCGAGAGTCAAAACACTTCTGCTAACTTTACGAAACTTTCGTTCTGAATCCTGATTTTCTTTTAATAATTAAGTACAAATTTTTGACTGGATTTCAGATAATTAGGTGTGCAAACCTGTATGGTGATAAAGATTAAAATATTTTCCAAATTGCCGATTCGGTCCAAGATCGAGATCGCATTCAGTGATTGCTTATTTGTATCTCAGTCAACTGATGAGTGGTTGGCTCAACTTGTGGTGTTCCATTCCTTGTTCATTTTCCTCCTTTTCCTCAGCTTTCTGATCTTCTTCTATCATATCCTCCACATTCTCGTCAACAACTGTCTAACCAACCATTCTTAGGATTGTAGCTAGCAAAATACCACTATTGTGTTGATGTTATTATTATTGTTATTGTGTCAGTGTTATTATTTTATGTACTGCGTATGTTAGTTATGTTGGAATAGGTAGTCTAAATTGCAGAATGCTCAGAATATTGGAATAAATGCCGGACAGTATTTGAGAATTCGAACAAAGTATGGCAAAACTCAGCGGAATGGTATGTAGGGCCGGACTTTTGCGATTCCCGGTTTTTGGGGATTTCCAGACTGGCCTTCCCCTTCCCGCCTTTTAGTCTGGGAAATGGAGGGTCGAGTGTATATTGTGAACCTGGTAAGGGGGTCGTTTCTGCTGGAGATTTCAATGGGACCTGCACAAGTAATCTAAATTGCATAGTGCCATCGATGATAGAAAAAAAAAAAAGTCCGGATCTCCCCAATGGGGTCAAGGTCATTGTATGAAACAGTAGATTGAGACTAGCGACTGTCCACAGGACAGTTACAGAGTTCTAGGAAGTCTCCACCTACTACATAGGTGGAGACTTTTGTTTTTGCTGGCAGTACTATATTTTGAATCAGAGCTTCAGAACGATTCCAGTAGAACCAGAGACTGTGCAAGAAATCTGAAGGGCCTAGGCTATGAGGCGTGGCATGGGCAATTGCTGATAGAAAAAAAATATCTCTAGTGGGGACAAGGTCATTGTAAGAAATGACAGCAGACATATGGGTCCATCGACATTTTTGTCAAATCCTTTGTTGATGTTACAAGGAGTTACCTTGTTGTCTTCAGGTCTTGTTTACATTTTACATACCCACATTTCCCGAATACTCATATGACGACATTTAAAAAAAATATCGGTGCATTGAGTGAAGAACAAGGTGAAAGATTTCATCAGGATATATAGGAGATGGAGAGAAGATACCAAGGATAACGGATTGTCAATATGTTCACAGACTACTGCTGGATGCTGTACCGCAAAAATCCACCAGAAACCCATAAACAGAGAAGTTCATGGCGCATGAAAAAAAAAAAAAGTAGTTTTGAATGAAGGAGTTTAAAACTTAATAGTGGCATGCATTTTGTTTACTTGTATTCCATGTTTGCAGCTGTACATACATTTCCCATTTTTCTTTGCATGCCTGTTTATGCAAACTTTTTAGTAATTTTCTTCTTTACTTTGGGAGAAAACCTTACGTGATGAAGGAAAATTTGAAGTAGCAACCCAAAATTATACTAAGTAAAAATAGCTAATGCAACTTTCACCATGTTACAGTTTGCTGACCTGTGTAATAAAGAACTACATTTACACTGACAGTGATCTTCACCGGCACTTTGTATTGGGTATTTTATTTGTATTTTTCACTCTTGGAACAGCACCGGAGTGTAAGTATGACCAAGAGAATTAAAACTGAGAGAGAGAGAGAGAGAGAGAGAGAGAGAGAGAGAGAGAGAGAGAGAGAGAGAGAGAGAGAGAGAGAGAGAGAGAGAGAGAGAGAGAGAGAGAGAGAGAGAGAGAGAGAGAGAGAGAGAGAGAGAGAGAGAGAGAGAGAGAGAGAGAGAGAGAGAGAGAGAGAGAGAGAGAGATTGTGTGTGTGTGTGTGTGTGTGTGTGAAAATTATGTTGATCTATATGTATTAAACACTTTGGCTTTTACTGACAGTCTTATTCCATTGGCCTCCCTTCGTTTTCGTCTGTTTGTCTATCTCATTGCCATTTAGTTTTCCCAATTTCCTCTGTCCCTTTCCACTAAGTCTTCCAATCTCCTTCGTCTTTCGTAACATCACTCACTTCCTCTGTTCTCAATCCTCTTATTCTTTTTTTCCATTCCACGGCATGCGAAAGGAGTGGGACAAGACGCATCCCCCTTTCTTTTTATTTAATTAATTAATTATTTATTTTGATGATGATGATGGTGGTGTGAAAGAAAATAGAAGAGAAGGTTGATAGAGATAGCATTGCCTAGTGATCTGCAGCGTCCCGTTACAGAATATTGTTTCAGGGTTATTAGTTGTAGTGTTTTGAATTATTTTGACGACTGTGTTCATTTTTTATGTTGTTTTGTGCTTCTTGGCATCACAGTTTCTTTACCTGCTGGGTTTGCTGTTATTTTTTCCTTAATTTCTTTCGAGCACTAAGCAACCTCCCATCGCCCACGGTCAGTTTCTCTAATTCTCCCCATGCCTTTTTCTTAAGTTACCCAACTCTTCTCATTCCTACTTTTATTTCTCGTTTCTTTCGACGTGTTTTCCTCACTCATATGCCTCTCAGTTTCATCCCTCTCAAAAACTGCTTGAAATATACTGATAAACAGCAAGAATTAGACTGAAGTGAGGTAATTAACATGGAAGCATTTTATAGGAGGTTGTAATTGTGCATTTTCAAAAGTTAACCCAAGATTGAACAGATGAGACTTGTGACTGAGAGCTGGCAGTATCAGAACAGCTACCCTTCCAGCAAAATCCCACACGCAGCAGCATTAGGAAGTACTAGGCTAACCCCATCAGGCTGATGGCGTAGATTTATATTATGATTTTGTTATCGTTAGTATATCAATTTAATTTAGTAGGTCTCCCTTGTATTGGTAAGGTTATTGACGATTGCCCGTAATCATTCCAGTGCAGAAAGACTCTCCTGAACTGAAATAAGTCCTCTGACTGAAAAGGCATCTGATGTAAGCAGAGGTTGGTGGATGGAGTCTTGAGATTCTGTTTATAATGGATCGAATTCTGTTCGTAACGGTAAACAAGTCTCAATTAACGTAGACTGATAGCATTATGTGTCGTATTTTGCCACATTAAATATCATTTTATACTGACTGTGTTTGGTGGACGAATGAGTGAAGCTTATATATATATATATATATATATATATATGTGTGTGTGTGTGTGTATATGTATCTCTTTTATATATATATATATATATATATATATATATATATATATATATATATATATATATTTATGTGTGTGTGTGTGTGTGTATGCGTGTATCTCTTTATATATATATATATATATATATATATATATATATATATATATATATATATATATATATATATATATATATATATATATATATTTTCCATCTTCTCCTGGAACCTTCCCTCTTTTCATATTTTTAAGACAAATATTTGCTTCGTCTGGTGTTACCTCAGGTATTTCACTTGTGTCACCTAAAAAGTTAGCTATTGGTACTACTGTCTTTGATGCATACAAGTCTTTGTAGAATTCTTCAACTCTCTTCACCATCTTATCTCTGCATTTAATGATTTCACCTTTTTTTTTTTTTCTTTCAGTGATGTAATTTCTTGCTTTCCTAGTGCCATTTTACTTCGGACCTGTTTCAGCCTTTTTCCATTTTTGATGGTTTCTTTGATCTGATCCATGTTTCTCTTTCTTTTTTCTTCTCTTTGTCTTTTGTTGATAAGCTTATTTAATTCTGCTCGTTCTATTTCATCTTTCTTTGTTTTTACTTTCCTTTCCTTTCGTTTTTTCATAAGCTCAAGTGTCTTTACTGAATATTTCTTGGCTTTGGTTGTATTAGGTTTTCCTACTACCTCCGCTGATTCTCTTAGTACTTTTGTTAGTCTGTCATTCAGCTCATCAATGTCACATTCAGTATTACTTAGAGCCTGAAATCTGTTCCTTATTTCCAAGTGGGGTTGGTGGAGGATTAGTGCCCCTCCCTGAAAAACAATTAACTCTAAGCCCTTGGTCACCCCGTTTGGGATACATGGTGTCTGGCAATGAATGAATGAAATGAATTTCCAACAGAAAGGCTGCTTTGTTTTCATTTACTATTATTGGGCATATCTTTTTATCTTTAATCATCTTTCACTTCTGATATTGAATCTGGCTGTACAACCCACCATTCTGTGATCACCTGTTATAATTACTTTGTTGATAACTGTGACATTTGTGATCGTGTTATTCTCATAACACCCTTTGAGAGAGGTGAAGTTAGTGAATGTACAGCGAGGTTGGATGGTGAGGAATTGGAAAATGTGAGTACGTTTAAGTACTTGGGTAGTGTGATGAGTAAGGATGGAGGTTTGGAGGGTGAAGTGTTTGAAAGGGTACAGCAGGGAAGAAAGGTTGCTGGTTCTTTGAAGGCAGTGATAAGAAACAGGGAAGCGAGCATGGAAGTGAAAATTTACTACATGACAGTATTGTGATACCAACTCTAACGTACGGAAGTGAAGCTTGGACATTGTTGGAAGGACACAAGTCAAGAGTGAGAGCAGTGGAAATGAGTTATTTAAGAGGAGCCTGTGGAGTCACATGGAGAGACAGGCTGACGAATGAGGATATAAAGGAGCGTTGTGGTGTTGATGTGGATGTGATAGGAAGCGTTATGAGGAACACACTGAGGTGGTTTGGCCATGTGGAGAGGATGGAGGGTGAAAGACTGACGAAGAGAGTGTATGTGAGTGAGGTGGAGGGGGGAAGAGGGAGGGGGAGGCCGAGGATGAGATGGAGGGATGGGGTGGAGAGGTATATGAGAGAGGGGGGTGTGAGTTGGGAGCAGGGCAGTGAAATGGCGGGGGACAGGGCGACTTGGAGGCGTTTTGTTTGTGGCCACCCCAAACGGGATTGAGGCGTCTGGCAATAGATAGATAGATAGATAGTTATTCTCATCTGCTATAATGAAGTCGATTTCATTCTTTGTTTCTCCATTTGGGCTTCTCCAGGTCCACTTTCTCCCTGTTCTTTTGTGGAAGAATGTGTTCATTATTCTTATGTTAAACATTTCTGCAAAATTTACCAGCATTTTTCCTCTTTCATTCCTTTCTTCCACTCCAAATTTTCCCATACATGCTTCTCTATTTTTCAACTACCCAACTTTTGCATTGAAGTCTCCCATGAGTATATTATATGTGGTCTTTTCTTCTTCCATAATCTGGGAGATGTCATCATAGAATGTTTCTATTTCTTCATCTGAGCTTTGAGAAGTTGGTGCATACAGTATACTGTACTTGTATTACTTTTAGGGTATATTTTTTGCACAATCTAATCCTACACCACTAACTCTTTCATTTTCCCTTCCTCTCTAGTAATATAGGTGGTTGCTGTCTTCGAGCTGAATTATTTTTCCTTTTTTTCTGTGGATCTCACTCAGACCTACAATATCCCAACTAATATATTGGGAATGGTATTTTTTACAACGCTTACGAACGTCACCAACACCACTAACAAAAATAACCTTAGTATCACCACTACCACCTCTCCTGCCACAGTCACAACCATCACCACGACCAGCACCACTAACAACCTTACCAACCCCATCACTTTACAACACTGCCACTACACCACCACTGCAAACGTCGTTACCAACACCACCATCACCACCACAATCCCCACGTCTTGGCACCGGTGATGAAGCCTTTAAGGAGTGTAATGACCCCAGCCGGCACAATGGAGGGCCATTAGAGATAAGCAGGATGGTGGAGTATCATGAAGGAGATGGAAGTGAGAGAGAGGTGGAGGGTGGTGGGGAAGGGAAGATGTGGAGCCAGAATGGGTGAGTGGAGGAATACAACAGGTGAGAGCGAGGTGGAGAGTACGTGTGTGTTGGAGGGAGAAGAGGGTGGACGAGAGATACAGGGAGGAAGTCAGGATGATGGGGTTAAATGGGGGGTAGGAAAAAAGAGGTGTAAGTGAGGTGGTGGAGGAGGGAGTTAGGGGTGAAACGGAAAAAAGACCACGTAATGGTGAGGCTGTTGTGGGGGAATAGCCAGAACGGGAGTGATGTGGTAGACGAGGTGGAGGAGAAAGAAAGAGTGGAAGAGAAGTGGTATTATGGGAAGGAGTGGAACTAGATGGATGGCAGAGAGAAAGTGAGGTGGAAGGTGGGGAGGAGGTGGATTATGGAGGGTAGTCAGAGAAGGGGAGAGGAGGAGGGTGGCAAGGGAGAATGGGGAATATGAAAGGCAGGGTGCGAGAGAAATGGAAAATTGGGAAAGAGGGCAAGTGGAGGCAGGAGGTGAGGTAGAAGGGAGGAGAAGCATCTTGTGTAGGTAGGGGTGAGATAGAGGAAGGAAGTTGGTTGGGGCGAGATGGAGGGAGGAGGTTGGTAAGGGTGATATAGAGGGAGGAGGTTGGTAGGGATGATATGGAGGAAGGAGGTTGGTAAGGGTGAGATGGAGGAAGGAGGTTGGTTTGGATGAGATGGAGGAAGGACGTTAGTAGGGGTGAGATGGAAGGGTTAGGGAAGAAAAGCAGGGTAGAAGTGAGGTGGAGAGTGAGGGAGGTGGGAAGGAATTTTATCATTATTTAACTGAGTCAGTGCAATGACGCTTTTATATGTTAAGCTTGTTGATGTTAGACCTATTTATTCAGCACAGAATAGCCCCTCGGTAGTGCCAGGATTAAAAAGGGCTGTATCTAAGCCCCCAGCTAGACAGTCTTCTCTGTGCCAAATAACATAGTGAGAGATAGCAAGAATATGATAAAGATAATGGTCTCTGAGTAATGATGGAATATTGTATTATTTCTCCTGCTGATATAAAATTATACTTAACTAACGGAAACGTCGAAGTTGTGAAAGGAGGAATTAAAACCATATTGAACTTTTCTTGTTCAACAAAACAACCCTAAGCCAATTAAAGTTAAGAAATAAAGGAAAAAAAAACGTTATGAAATAGTGTAAAGTTACTAAATGACAGTACTGTGATACCAACACTAATGAATGGAAGTGAAGCTTGGACCTCCTTGGAGGGACAGAAGTCAAGAGCGAGAGCAGTGGAAATGAGTTATTTGAAAGGAGCATGTGGAGTCATATGGCAGGACAGACTGACAAATGAGGAAGTGAAGGAGCGTTGTGGTTTGAATGTGTATGTTACAGGAAGCGTTAGGAAAAATACATTGCGGTGGTTTGGCCGTATGGAGAGGATGGAGAGTGAGAGACTGACGAGGAGTCTATGTGAGTGAGGTGGATGGAGGGAGAGGGAGGGGGACGGCAAGGTTGAGATAGAGGGAAGGAGTGGTGAGGTATATGAGAGAAGGGGGTATGATCTAGGAGCAGGACAGTGAAAAGTTGTGGAACAGGGCAACAGGTAGGCGATTTGTTTGTGGCCACCCCTTGCGGGATTAAGACGTCTGGCAATAGACAAATAGATAAAAATAAAGCACAAGGTTTTATATATATATATATATATATATATATATATATATATATATATATATATATATATATATATATATATATATATATATATATATATATGTGTGTGTATATATATATATCTGTATATGTGTGTATATATATATATATATCTGTATATCTGTATATATATATATATATATATATATATATATATATATATATATATATATATATATATATATATATATATATATATATATATATATATATATATATATATATATATATATATATATATATATTCTGAATCATGGTGACCCAAGGATGGTTTTAGGCAGGTCAAAATTCAGATCTGGGTCTTTAAAGTTACTGGTAGAGTATCCGCCTTTTTGGCACGGGCAACACCAGGTACCTCTGCAGCCCAATTTTTGGCATGGAGACCCACATGACCTTCAATTCGGACATACAGTAAGCTATGTGAGGTTGACCTCCACGGTCATTTGAGGTCACCGGTAATAAACGCTCGAACGACTGGACCAAGCTGCCCAATTTTTGGCATGGAGACTCACATGACCTCCAGTTACATCATGGGCTATGGGAGGTTGACCTCCGAGGTCATTTGAGGTCACTGGTTGGAGGTCATTTGAGGTCACCGGTATAGGTGTGAACAAATACTGTGCGTTAGTCTGTGAAAGCTGAAATAGAAAGTTCCTGGACCTCTTATAATCCCTCCTCAAAAGCATAAGAGGAATGTTCTGTGCATGATCTTCCTGGAGAAGAAAGAAAGATTGAACTAGAACAAATAGGATTAGAGTGTTCGCCTTTTTGTCTCGGCAATGCCGGTTACCTCTGCTAGTATCTATCTATCTATCTATCTATCTATCTATATCTATCTATCTATCTATCTATCTATATAAGCAAAATAACTATTGCGTTATACTATGCCCGGATTTTTTTTTTAATACATCGAGTAAATAAGTGAGCAAGCCTGTTTTGAACTTCTACTCCTGCATCCGACAGTAAATCTGCTACTCTTCCGCCTTCTCCTGGGGCCTTCCATTTTTTCATACTTTCTAGAGAAATATTAATTTCGTCTGGTCTTACGTCTGGTATTTCACGCGTGTCACCTGAAAACTTATTTATCAGTACTCTTATCTTTGATGCATACAGTTCTTTGTAAAATTCTTCAACTCTCTTCACCATCTTCTTTCTGGATTTAGTATCTGCACCAATTACTGTATGTCTATCAGTGATATAATTTGTTGCTTTCCTATTGCCATTTTGGTGTGAACTTGTTTTAGAGTTTTTCCTTTTTTCATGGATTTTTTATCTTCATGTCTCTCTTCTCTGTCTCTTGTTGATAAGCTTATTTAATTCCGCACTTTCTATTTCTTCATTTTTTTTTCAGGTCCTTTCTTTTTTCATGAGCTGAATTGTCATTTCTAAATACATATTGGCTTTGTTTACATTAGCTTTCCTTACCCCCTCGACTGATTCTCTCAACACATTCGCTAGTCTGTCATTCAACTCATCGATGTCACACTCACCATAACTTAGAGCCTGATATCGGTTCATTATTTCTTACTGAAAGGCAGCTTCGTATTGGTTACTTTTATTGGTCATATCTTTATATTTTTCATCAGTTTCTTTCTTTCACTTGCTAAACTGAATATGGCTGTGCAACCAGCCATTCTATGGTCACCTTCTATAGTTACTATGTTGATATCTGTTATTCTTCCGTGCTATAATGAAGTCGATTTCATTCTCTGTTTCTCCATTTGGGTTTTTCTAGATCCATCTTTTCTCTGTTCTTTTGTGGAAGAATGTGTTCATTATTTTCGTGTTATAAATTTCAAAAGAATTTATCACCATTTAACCTCTGTCATTCCTCTCTATTACTCCAAATATTCCCATACATGATTTTCCATTTTTCGGCTTTCAAACTTTTGCAGTGGTCTCCCACGAATATAGTTTGTCTAGTCGTTTCTTCTTCCAAAATCTGTGAGATGTTATCATAGAATGTTTCTATTTCTTTACCTGAACTTTCAGGAGTGGGATCATATTCTTGTATTACTTCCAGAGTCTAATTACAATCCAAACTACTCTGTCAGATAAACTGGTTAATTTAAGAATGTTGTCTGCAAGATTTCTATTAATTAGAAATCCTACACCTCTAACTATTTCATTATGCCATCCTCTGTAATACAATAGGTGGTTACTGTCTTGGAGTTGAAAAAAAAAATTTCATTCCTGTGGATCTTGCTCAGCCCTAAAACCTGGAAACTAATATTTTCTACATCAGACTTTAACGTTTCAAGTTTGTACTCTTCTGCGAGAATTGTTGCATTGTACGTGTAGATTTTCATGGATTTCAGTTTATTTAATGTCCCAGTCCCTGGTCTACCGAGACAGCGCCTACTCACTTTCGGTGGCACACTGCCTATTTGCACAGATGGCAGTGTGGTTCCACCTTTAGTAGACGATGTTCTAACACGAACGCCCGTGAAATCATAAACAGCAGAATTCATGTTTGGCTGGGGGGATTGTGGCAAACAATCTCGCCTCTCTACCGCATAGTTTCTGTTGAGATGTAAATTTTGTGCCACTTTATTCAGAATATTCGGTGAAGCCCTATATATCTCTAAGGGGTTCCATGGTCCATGCCATCTGAGAGGGTTCCTCGTAAATCTAAAAGGTGTTCCCTTATCCGTTGGTATAGAGAAATACAGACATGGCGTATAGCTATACTAGTTGGTGAAAAGTAAGAAATTTTTCGGTAAAATATGTGCAAATGGCTTTCGTTCGTGAAATGAGCTCAAGTTTTCAAGGACCCCCTTACACCCGCGCAAACGAGGCACCAGGAGTTGGTATGCTTAACTCTACATATCTGTGTGTGTGTGTGTGTGTGTGTGTGTGTGTGTGTGTGTGTGTGTGTGTGTGTGTGTGTGTGTGTAATATATCAGGGACCAATTAAGCGGATCAACTCAGACGACTTAAACCATCCTGAAATGACCTACTCAATCGTTCAGCCTGATGGATGGCTCCAGTGAGGGAGGGAGCGAGACAAAGTGGAGGAAGAATGAGAGAAGATAAAGTGAATGAATGAGAAGAGGAGACAAAGAAGAGAAGATGAAGGGAAGAGTGGAGAGGAAAGTAGAGAAAGGCAGGATCAATGAAGAAGAGGAGGTGGAGACAGGAGAGAATGAAGAACGTGGAGGGAGGAAAGCAGCAGAAAAGGGACGATTGATGAGAAATGAAAGATGAGAGGACGGGAGGAAGGAAAGAATGTGGAAAATGGAACAAAGGAGAGAAGAAATAAGATATGATGGAGAGACAAGGAAAAAGGAGGCTGGTGCCGGCGACTGAATATGTAAATGAGGACAATATCGAGGACATAATTTATCCCTCTCCCAAACCTGGTTCTCTCTCTCTCTCTCTCTCTCTCTCTCTCTCTCTCTCTCCACTCTTGTAGTATCCCTCCTTTTTGTCCAGTGTGTACATGTCGATACAAGCAGTTTAATGGGAGAATCATGGCGTTGTTACAATATTCGAACTGAGTCTGCGATAAAGGGATGTAAATTTAGCGAAAGTCCGTCAGTGAGTTAACGACGACGAGAGGACAGGAGAAGAGGAAGATCAGGGTAGAGAGGAGAGAAGAAAAGAGGAAAGAAGACGGAGAGTAATGTGGAGAGATAAAATGAAAAGAAAAGTGGAGAAAAAAGAAGGGAAGACAAAATACGAGAGAAGACAAGAGGTAGTGGAGGAGAGAAGAGAAATGAAGAACAGAGGAAAAAAAAGATTAGATGCAAAGCAAATAAAGAATGGGAAGAAGAAAAGAGAGGTGAGAGGGAGAAAAGGGGAGAGAAGAATGTTTTATGAAGGTCAAGAGAGAGACCTGTCGTAGTGAAGGAGTATTGAGGCCTTCGACACTTCGAGGTCCAAATCACTTACAGCACGTTAAGGCCGAGGAGGAGGGTGAGGGGAGATGAGAGAGAGAGAGAGAGAGAGAGAGAGAGAGAGAGAGAGAGAGAGAGAGAGAGGAGATGCGCAGGGGGTAGAGGAAGGAGTATGAGAGGAGAGATCAAAGAGAAAGTTGGCGAGGAGGGGGAAGGCAGGAGTGGATGAGGAGGAAAGGAGCAGGAGGGTAATGAGGGGGGAAGGGAGGAGGGTGGTGAGGGAGAGGGTGATGGTGGGTGGGGGGATGTGAAACAAATTACGATGCTGTCACTATACTCTGTGGTGAGTGTAGCCTATACACTGTATATACACTGTATATGGCTAGTGAGGGAGTGATCGCCCTCTACCTACACAGATCAAAAGCCCTCGGGAGCAGGGGGGTGGTTGCTTTCTCAGGCAGAGGAACTCCTTGAGAGTGAAATGGCTGGGAAGCATGCCGGCACGTGACTGGCTACAGCATAGCTGGGTCTTTCGGGTGTGGGCAATCAGGCAAGTTAGCTGCCTACTGCGACTGCAACACATTGGCGAGGTGTTCAGGAAGTTAGCCAAAGAAACCTTGATGGACTCCGAAAGAACAATAATGGCCCCCAGTCCCGTGCAGCCCTTAAATGGGCAGGGGGTGCTAAGAATCTCACGGTTGCCTCAATTACAATCTAATTCA
Source organism: Coenobita brevimanus (assembly GCF_032717465.1). Taxonomy (NCBI): domain Eukaryota; kingdom Metazoa; phylum Arthropoda; class Malacostraca; order Decapoda; family Coenobitidae; genus Coenobita; species Coenobita brevimanus. Next base: position 11,046,824 of record NC_136988.1, on the reverse strand, counting down.
TTTGTTAATGCAAAAAATACAATTAAAATTGGTAACTGGAATGTGAGAACGCTAAATCATGACGGTAAAATTGATGAGTTAGTGAAGGTTTTTCAAAATTATGGACTTGATATTTGTGCTCTGACAGAAACTAGATTAACTGGAGTTGATAAGTTGGATTTGGAGGATGGTATACGTTTATTGATATCTGGCCGACAGGACGGAATGGATTATCAGGGAGTAGGATTGTTACTGGGTTGTAAGGCAAATAAGGCATTATGTGAGTGGGATCCTATAGATGAGCGATTGTTATACGCACGGTTTAAATCAAATCATGGCAACATCAGTCTGTTTGTGTGTTATGCACCTACTAATGATGCACTCGATGAAAGGAAAGACACATTTTATGAAAAGTTGCAAGAAGGAGTAGGAAGGGTACCTAGACATGATGTTTTGATCTGCGCTGGAGATTTTAATGCAGTAATGGGCTGCTCAAATGAGGGATTTGAGGCATGTATGGGTAAGATGGGAGTTGGTAGTAGGATGAGTGAAAACGGAGTGAGGTTTGGAAGCTTCTGTCTAGCAAATGACTTAGTCATTGGGGGCACACTCTTTCAGCATTGCAATATACACAAGACAACTTGGGTGTCGCCGTGTGGAAAATATAAAAATCAGATTGATCACATCGCTATCAGTAGGAGGCATAGAAGTTCTCTGCTAGATGTTCATGTTAAACGGGGAACGGATATTGGTAGTGACCATCAACTCAGCATTGCAAAAATAAGGTTTAAACTTAAAAATCAGAAGAAGGAAAAAATCTGGTGTTGGTAGATACGATATTGTTAAGCTTAGAAGGGAAGGAGAAGAAAAGGAGGAATTCAGATTAGAATGCAGAAATAGGTTTTTGGTGTTGGAAACGTTGGAAGAGGGGGAGAGAAGTGTAGATGAGATGTGGGAGGATGTGAACAAAGTTTTGCATGAAACTGCTGAATGTACGATTGGAAGGAGACATAGATTCAGGAGAAAGAAATGGATATCAGAGGAAACGTGGGATATGATAAAAAGGAGAGGTGAGGCTAAATTGAGGAGTGAGATGCAATGCGTTGATGAACGAGAGATTGAATTAGCAAGAGCTGCGTACTGGAGTTTGAATTCAGAAGTAAGAAGGTTAGCTAGGAGAGATAAAAGAAGATGTGTGGATGAAAAGGTTGCAGAGACTGAAATCTTAATAAACAAAAATGATGAACAGAGTCAAAGAATAGCATATGAATCGATTAGAGAACTGAGTGGTAATGCAGGTAAACGCAAGGAAATACCAGTTAGAGACAGGGAAGGAAATTTATTGACCAAAGATGGAGATATTAAAAATAGATGGAAAGAGCATTTTGAGACAGTTCTTAATAGACCAATACCACCAGAAGAGGATATACCGTCTGCTCAGGAAGATTTAAATATAGAAACAGGAGAGTTGAGGCTTGCAGAAGTGGAGAAAGCAGTAAAACAGTTAAAGAATAACAAGGCACCAGGGGAGGATGGTTTATTTCCGGAAATGTTTAAAGTGGAGGGGGATAGATTAATAATGATCTTGACCAAGCTATTCAATAAGATATGGGTGACGGGGTTACTACCATCAGTTTGGAAGAATGGTGTAATTGTTAAAATTCCGAAGAAGGGAGACCTGAGTGAATGTGGTAATTGGAGGGAATCTCTTTGTCACCGATAGCTTTGAAAGTTTTCAGTAGAGTGTTGTTAAATAGGTTGGAGCCAGTGGTTGAGGGTATTCTGAGGGATGAACAGGCTGGTTTTAGAAAGGGACGTGGTTGCAATGATCATATCTTTATAGTTAGGCATTTGATGCAGCAAGTTAATGAAATGAGAGTACCGTTAAGTCTTTGTTTTGTTGATTTTGAAAAGGCTTTTGATAGTGTTTCGAGAGAGACTATGGGGAAGATCATGAGACATTATGGAATACCAGAGGAGTTTGTGAGGGTCATTATGAATATGCATGGGGACACATTTTGTAAAGTGATGGTTGATGGTTGTCTGAGTGATTCGTTTGAAGTCAAGTCCGGAGTAATTCAAGGTGGTGTTCTATCGCCTTTATTATTTATATTGGTCATTGATTACATTATGAAACGTGTTGGAACAGAAACCGGTGCAGGTATACTTTGGGGAGAGAACAGGAAACTTTTGGATTTAGATTATGCAGATGATATAGTTTTGATTTGTGATGGGCCAGAAGAGATGCAGAGAGTGTTGGACTGTTTGGTGAGTGAAGGTCGCAAGGTGGGTTTGGTTATTAATTGTGGAAAAACTGAAATAATCAATATGAATATGGAAAATGCGCAGGAATGTGTAATTGGAGGTATGGTTGTAAAGCAAGTTGATAGGTTTAAATATTTAGGTACTTATTTAGCCAAGGATGGTTCTTTGAACTTTGAATTCGAGGAAAGGTTAAAGAAGGCTAATCAGGCAATGGGAATGCTTAAAAATATTTGGAATAATAACAATTTTTCTGTTCATACAAAAATCAAACTTTATAAGGTAATGGTTAGAGTATCTTAATTTTATGGACACGAGTCTTGGTACAGCACAGTGACTATGGAAAATAAATTCTTGGTGTTTGAAAATAAAGCACTTAGAAGAATATTAGGAGTTAAGTGGTGGGAAAGGATACCAAATAGTAGAATTAGAGAAATAACGGGAGTGCAGCCGATCGATGAATATGTTAGATTCTCACGATGGAAGTGGCTAGGACATGTGTATAGGAGACAGGGAATAGTACGAGGTACACCAGGGTGGGTGGCACTTGGTATGAGAGGTAGAGGAAGGCCAAAAGAGACGTGGGTGAGGACAATGAGACGGGAAGCTGGAGATGAGTGTTGGGGAGATCTTGAGGAGTTAGCACAAGATAGGATGTGGTGGTGTGAGTTCATCGAGGCCCTATGCATCCCCGAGGGTGCCACAGGAAATGATTGATTGATTGACTGATTGTCACTATACTCTGAGGCAGGGTGAAGAGGTCGTCGGCAGTGTGTTAGTGTGTTTGTTGAGGGGTAGGCAGAGAGAGAGAGAGAGAGAGAGAGAGAGAGAGAGAGGGAGGGAGGGAGAGAGAGAGAGAGAGAGAGAGAGAGAGAGAGAGAGAGAGATTATTTTATCGACCTTCTCTGTTCTCACTCAAAACTTGTGGCACATTTCACTTCGGGTTGTTTTTCGAAGATTAGAGAGAGAAACGAAATGGAGGAGATGGGGGGCAAGAGAGGGAGGAGTAAAGGAAGGAGAAGAAGCATGGGAGGGGAAAGGGAAGAAATTCGAGGGCAGGGAGAGGAAAGAAAGAGGGAGCGAGGGAAGTGAATGGGAAGGGCAGGGGAGAAACGAGGAAAGAGGGAAAGAGGGAAGTGAAGGGAGAGAATGAACAGTAACAGGGTAAAGGGGAGAGAGAGAGAGAGAGAGACTGAGTGTGTGTGTGTGTGTGTGTGTGTGTGTGTGTGTGTGTGGCTTCAGAGAGGGAGAGAGAGAGAGAGAGTAGAAGGGAATCGAAAAGGACGGATGAAGTCTGTGGAAAGGAGAAGGTAAATGATACAACCAGAAGACAAAATAGGAGTAAATAAGTGGGACAGATGGAAGACAGTAGAAAAGAGGGAAGGAGAGACCAGGGGAAGAAAGGAGAAAAAGATGAAGACCTATGAGGAGAAGAATGAAAGGAGGAAACCTGGGAGGCAGAAAAAAAAAAAGCCAGGTCCAAGGAAGCCTTAAGTCAGTTGCCCATCACATAGACGAAAGAAAGGAGGGGAAGGAGGGAGAAAGGGAGAGACAAAAAGAAAAGCAAACAAAAAAAAGAAGCAAGAAGACCTGTTATAGGAGAGAAGGAGAAGAAAAGGTGAGCAAGAGTAATAAGTAAGAGAAAAGAAGACAAAGAGGGCGAGGAACAACAGGGAAAGGAAAAGAATTAATAACTGGTTCCCGACAATGCTTCAGTCAAACGTTAATCACACTGAACTGATTACCGGGAAGAAGGAGAGAGAGAGAGAGAGAGAGAGAGAGAGAGAGAGAGAGAGAGAGAGAGAGAGAGAGAGAATTCTTAATATAAATACTGGAACATGACTGAAGAGCAACAAAGAAATGGAGAATGTAGGGGATAACATATCTGTAAAGTAAGCATTGTTAGCAAGTGACCAGCAAGCGAGCTCCATTTTATCACAATGTCCCTCTGATATACAATTTATTGAATGCATCTATCACATGCAGCAAGAATTTCAACACTACTTCACATACGAGTAAAGTTATTAGCTTCTGTTCAGCGTGACGGTCAGGTCGGCCCGGGCCTCATATTTCCAGAGTAAATTGAGAGCAAACATCTCTCGCTCGCTGGTAAAAAAATGCGTAACGCAATCTGTTACGCATAGTTGCCCTGCTGGGCGTCAGGCAACGGATTGTAAAAACAGTAGTAAGTGCCCTTAATCTATCTATCTATCTGTCTATTGCCAGATGCCTCAATCCCGTTCGGGGTGACCACAAACAAATCGCCTCCACGTCGCCCTGTCCCCCGCCATTTCACTGTCCTGCTCCCAACTCACATCCCCCTCTCTCATATACCTCTCCACTCCATCCCTCCATCTCATCCTCGGCCTCCCCCTCCCTCTCCCCCCCTCCACCTCACTCACATACACTCTATCGTGAGTCTTTCACCCTCCATCTTCTCCACATGGCCAAACCACCTCAGTGTATTCCTCCTAACGCTTCCTATCACATCCACATCCACACCACAACGCTCCTTTATATCCTCATTTGTCAGCCTGTCTCTCCATGTGACTCCACAGGCTCCTCTTCAATAACTCATTTTCACTGCTCTCACTCTTGACTTGTGTCCTTGCAACAGCATCCAAGCTTCACTTCCATACGTTAGAGTTGGTATCACAATACTGTCATGTAGTAATTTTATCACTTCCATGCTCACTTCTCTGTTTCTTATTATTGCTTTCAAGGAACCAGCAACGTTTCTTCCCTGCTGTACCCTTTCAAGCACTTCACCCTCCAAACCTCCATCCTTACTCATCACACTACCCAAGTACTTAAATGTACTCACATTTTCCAATTCCTCACCAGCCAACCTCGCTGCACATTCATTGCCTTCACCTCTCTCAAAGACCATCATTTTACTTTTCCCTACATTCACCTTTAGATTCAGTTTCTTACACACTCTCCCAAACTCATCCAACAAGCCTTGCAGCCCCCCTTCGTCTTCACTCAACAACACAGTATCATCTGCAAACAACAGTACAGGGACTTTCCAAACACTACCCTCTCTCACCAGGGCCACTCCAACATCCACTACTTTGCCTTGTACCTCTTTTATTACCCCATCCATGTACAGATTGAACAACCATGGAGACATGACACATCCCTGTTTCTGCCCAACATTCAAGGAGAAAAATTCACTCAGTTCACCATCCACATGCAATGCAGCCTTAGCACCATCATACATACTCTTCACAGCATTCAGCAACTTCTCATCTACTCCATATATTCTTAATACTTTCCACAATCCTTGTCTATCCACCCTGTCATATGCTTTCTCGAAATCCATGAAAGCCGCATACAACTTCTTTCCCTTCTCTAGAAACTTTTCCACTAAAGATCTAAGGATGAATATCTGATCTACACAACCTCTTCCCTTCCTAAAGCCTCCCTGTTGTTCTCCAACTAATTCCTCTGTTCTTTCTCTAACTCTGTTAATAAGTATCCTACCATACACTTTTCCTATTATACTAAGAAGACAAATGCCCCTATAATTACCACACACTTCTTTTTCCCCTTTTCCTTTGTACAAGGGAATATTTATACCTGACTTGCAATCCTCAGGGACTCTACTTTCCTCTCAGGCTAATCTGCACATCTTCCACATCCATTCTACTACTATCTCTCCCCCATGCTTCAGCATTTCACCACACACTCCATCAATTCCTGGGTCTTTCCCCAATTTAACTTTCTTCATTGCTTTCACAATTTCTATCCTACTGATTTCTTCCTGTCTTCTCACCTCCTTCCTTCTCCCAGCCATTCCCCAGCCACTTATACTCGCGTTACTTCAATCCTCCATGTTCAACAATTCCTTAAAGTGTTCTATCCATCTCCTCACTTTTTTTCCCTTCTCCACTAGTTATCTACCATTTTTATCTTTCACTCCCCTACTAACTTCACTTCCACCCTGTCTTACGCTCTTCACCTCTTTCTAGAACATTTTCTTACAGTCCCTCCATTTTACACTCAAATTCCTTCCAAATTCCTCATCCTCTCTCTTCTTACTCTCTCTTACTAATCGTTTCACCTCTCTCTTCCTTTCTACATATAACTCTCTCTTCTGCCTCTCTACTTCTTCCATGCTCCTATTTATCATCCATTCATTGTATCTTTCTTCTTTTGTGCCACAGCCCGTCTCACCTCTTCATTCCACCACGCTGTTCCTTGCACTTCCCCTCCGTCTTCTCTTCATCCCACACACCACATCACATGCTGCACATATTTCTTCTGTGAATATCCTGCACACACCTTCCACGTCCCCCATCTGCTCCAATTCATATTTGGCCAATCGTTCCTCCACTTCTCTCTTATATTCTGCTTTTTTCTCTTCCTCTTGTAACCTTTCCACTCTCCTTGCAAATACTCCTTCTTCCAATCCTTCCCTTCTTCTATTTCTCCATCTTCTTTGGATCTTGATTCTGGCCACCACCAAGTAGTGGTCAGAAAGTCCACTCCCCCAATCTCTATAAGCTCTTGCATCCATTACATATCTTCGCATCCTTTCATCCACACACACATAATCAATCATTGCCTTCCTTTCATTGAATTCACCACCCACCCTTCTCATCACTCGCCATGTGTACCTGTGGATCATTTTATGCATGAAGAGGGTATTGGCTATCACCAACCCCCTCCCAGCACAAATGTCCACTAACGCACTGTTATTCTCATCTATCTTAGCAGGCACACACCCACTCACCAGCTATTCAATCCAACCTCACTTTCCCTACTTTACCATTCATATCACCGACAAAAACACTCTCTCATTTCTTCCAAACTTTTCCATACACACTTCCACATTTGTCCAGAACTCTTCTCCCAATCTGCTTGCACGATCTTGCGTTGGCGCATACACTTACACAATCGCCCACATTTTCGGGATGTGCAAACAAGAAGTGGAAAGAGAATATAAGACGGTATGGAACAGTGGGTGCAAGGATTGTATGGGTGAGGATGAAAGTAGGTATACAAGAGTGGGCGATTGTATGTGTGTATGCTCAGTCAGAGGACCGAGTGGCAAGAGTGAAAGATGAGTTTTGGGCGAGAGGAGAAGCATGTATGGACAAATCTGAGAAGAGCAAGAGAGTGTTTTTGATTGGAGACATGAATGGCAAAGTTGGGAATGTACGAGTGGATGGAGTGGTTGGTCAGTGAGGTGTGCCAGCTGAAGTAGATGGGAATGGTAGTGCTTTGGTGGACATCTGTGCTTGTAAGGGGTTGGTAATAGCCAACACCTACTTTTGCCATAAGATGATCCACCGGTATACATGGAGAGTAATGAGGAGGATGGATGGTGAGCTTGTTGAACGAAAGGCAATAATAGACTATGTGTGTGTGGATGAGCGAATTCGAAGACAAGCGTTGGATGCAAGAGTGTGGAGAGGGTGTGGGAATGGAGTCTCTGGCCATCACTTAGTGATGGCCAAGGTAAAGCTGCAAAGAAAATGGTTGAGGAGATGAAGGGGAAGACAGGAGGAAACAGCTCCTCTGACAAGAGTGGAGAAATTGCAAGAGTGAGAAAATGGCAGAGTATAAGAGCATAGTGGAAGAAAGATTGGGAAGGTATGAGCTAGAGGAGATGGAAGGGGTGGAAGATGTATGTAAGATATTCACGGAATAGATAGGCACTGCGTGTGAGGTGGTTTGTGGAGTGAGGAGGAGATGCAAGAGTGTGCAAGGGACAGCATGGTGGATTGATGAGGTGAAACTAGCTGTGGAACAAAAGAAGAAGGCATATAGTGAATAGTTAGCGAGCAGTGGTAGGGGAGAAGAGGAGAGATAGAAGAGAGAGGTATATGAAAGCAGGAGAAGGGAGGTGAAGAGACTGGTGAACCAGAGTAAGAAGAAAGTGGATGAAGAGTTTGGGAGGAATCTGAGTGTGAAATGGAGAAATAGTAAGAAATTGTTTTGGAAGGAGGTAAAGAAAGTAAGGCAGTGTGAAAGGGGAAATAGTAGGGGAGTGAACGATATGAACAATAGATTGTTGGTGGAGAAGAGAGAGAAACTGAGGAGATGGAAGGAGCACTTTGAGGATTTGTTGAATGTAGAAAGTGAGAGCAGTGCGAGTATAAGTGGTTGGGGAATGGCTGGGAGAGGAAGAGATGAGAGGAGGGAGGAAGAGATCAGTAGGGCGGAAGTAATGGATGCAATGAAGAAGATCAAGTTGGGAAAGGCCCCAGGAATTGATGGAGTGTGTGGTGAAATGCTGAGGTATGAGGGTAAGATTGTTGTGGAGTGGATATGGAAGTTGTGTAGATTGGCTTGGGAAAAGGGAAGGGTTCCGGAGGACTGGAAATCAGGTATAATTGTTCCTTTATACAAAGGAAAAGGGGAGAGAGAAGTATGTGGTAACCATAGGGGTATTTGCCTTCTTAGTGTGACTGGTAAAATATATGGTAGAATACTCATTGATAGGGTTAGGCATATGACAGAGGAGCTAGTTGGAGAAGTACAAGGGGGATTTAGGAAGGGAAAAAGATGTGTAGATCAGATATTTGTTCTACGATGTTTAGTGGTGAAGTATCTAGAGAAGGGAAAGAAAGTGTATGCTGCCTTCATGGACTTGGATAAAGCTTATGACAGAATAGATAGGCAAGGTATGTGGAAGGTATTAAGAATATATAAAGTGGAGGGAAAATTGTTGAGTATTGTGAAGAGTATGTACGAAGGAGCTAGGGCTACGGTGCAAGTGGATGGTGAGCTGAGTGAGTTCCTTGATCTCAATGTAGGACTGAAACAGGGTTGTGTGATGTCTCCATGGCTGTTTAAAATATACATGGATGGGGTTTTAAAGGAGGTGCAACGTAAGACAGTGGATGTGGGGCTGGTTCTAATGAATGTGGATGAGATTTGGAAGATTCCGGTGTTGCTGTTTGCTTATGATACAGTATTGTTGAGTGAAGATGAATGGGAGTTCCAAGGTTTGGTGAATGAATTTGGGACAGTGTGTAGGAGGAGGAAGCTGAAAGTTAATGTAAACAAAAGTAAAGTTATGGTGTTTGAGAGAAATGAAGTCACCGAATGTACAGTGAGGTTGGATGGTGAGGATATGGAGAATGTGAGTACATTCAAGTACTTCGGTAGTGTGATGAGTAAGGATGGAACTTTGGGGGATGAAGTGCATGAAAGCGTACAGCAGGGAAGGAAGGTTGTTGGTTCACTGAAAGCAGTGATGAGAAATAGGAAGGTGAGTATGGAAGTTAAGAAGTCGCTGCATGATAGTATTGTGATCCCTACCCTGACGTATGGAAGCGAAGCGTGGACCTTGCAAGAGGAGAACAAGTCAAGAGTGAGAGCAATGGAAATTAGTTACTTGAGAGAAGCATGTGGAGTGACATGGAGGGACAGGTTGACGAATGAAGAAGTGAACGAACGTTGTGGGGTGGATGTGGATGTGGTTGAGAAGATTAGGAGAAATACACTGAGGTGGTTTGGGCATGTGGAGAGAATGGAGAATGAACGACTGACCAAGAGGGTGTATGTAGGTGAGGTGGAGGGAGGGAGAGGGAAGGGTAGACCTAGGATGAGGTGGAGGGAGGGAGAGGGAAGGGTAGACCTAGGATGAGGTGGAGGGATGGAGTTGAGAGGTATATGAGGGAGGGCGGAGTGAGTTGGGGGGAGGGTAGTCAAATGGTGGGTGACAGAGCGACTTGGAGGCGTTTTGTCTGCGGCCATCCTTTGCGGGATTAGGGCGTCGAGCTATAGATAGATAGATAGCAAACAATGAGTTGCTCCTGACCACTCTCAGAGTGACATCCTTGACCTATACATTTGGTAAATTCACAGTCTGATGGATAAGTTGATGGCAGTTCCCTGCTCCATCAGTCAGCCTGCAGTTGCACTTGATGTTGAACCATGTAGGAAGGTACACCAAGATACAAAATTCTACCAGTAGAACCAGACCGACAGAGGGTATCTCAACTGACACAGTGCCGTAGGATTCTGTACCCAAGAGTCAACCATCATGAGTGTACAGTCGGACCGACTTCAAGGAGCTGTAGGTCATTCTCCATCATTCCTGAAATCACAGTTCTGCAGATTCTCTAGCCATAGTGTTGGATCTGTTATCAGATCATCAACAGCAGACTCAGGTAATTCAGGGAAGTTTGGATTGGGCACACTTTGGAACCCCACAATTGCCATATCAGACACTGTACCATTCAGTTATTTGCCGATGGGGCCCGCAAAGCTGTCTGGACTGTTTGTGGTGCCGTCGATGTAGGCAATTACATGTAAAATGGCAATTCAATTATATGCAATAGACAAATAACCCACTGTAGTGGCTTCTTCATCATCTCCTCAAGAGCCTGTATGCAACTATTATGCCGTCCTGTTATGGTAGCAGTTCCATCAGTGCAAACAACTGCCAATGTAGCTTCCAACTCAGTGCCTTTAACAGCAACGTAAACAGTCTGAGCGATTGTCTGACCTCTTCCATCACTGGGCGATTGGTGAGTTAAATAAATACCAGGTTCTCCAACTATAGTTTAATGTTCCTCCGACCGAACAATCCTGTACTTCTCATTTGTTCCTTCCAACATCATCAATGTAGCGTCTTTTCACCCATCAAGCTAAATGCTGTCAACAAGCTTGAAATTTACTTGTTCTTCTCTTCGTACATGCTCCCTATATTAATCACACTGCTTGTGCAACTTGCTGCAGTTGATGACATGTCTTTTATCATTTTTCAGATATGATGCCCTTGTCTTTCAACATGCAATTAGCAATTGCAGCAGCAGCTCTGTCAGACACCTGATATCAGTCACACATCATAGCAAGGTTCTTCCACTCCCTCCGATTCTGCTCGCTGCATTGTGCAGAAGCACCTGGTGCAAATTCTGAAATTATTGACATTTCTGTTGGCATTGTAGATAGTGAATCGTCGGACAAGTAACCAGATTTGGATGGTTGGTCGCTTAACCCCTTAACCGCGGGGCGTCACTTTCGTGACGCTCGGCTACAATGGATCATACCGCGGGGCGTCACTTTTGTGATTCTGTGTTATTTTGAATTATTCCGGGCTCTCAAGTGGTGGCTTGTATCATATATCAGTACTGCCAATGTCCAACACTAGTCAGCACTCCAAATCTCATCTGTACTCCCATCCATTGTTGACATTTTAGCTATTTTAACCCCTTCCCTACCTGCCCTCCATTACCCTCTCCTCTCACCTCCCACGCCGCGCTGCGCTACGGAAATTTCCCCCTTCTCTTTCCACAGATTTCATCCATTGAAATAAGCCCTATGCCCTATATTTTTACCCAATAATATTTACCAAAAAAAAAAAGGTAAGTGATAGTGTTATACTCCAGAAATTGCCTAATTATCACCTGACAACACCTCACGTGCATTCATTCGCTACATTACCACGGTAATTTCCCCTTTGATTTATGCCTTGTAATCGATGTCTGTAATAAAAATATATATCAGAATGGAAGGGAGAATCCTAATTGACATTTACAGTCACCTGGAACTACCTATTTCTATATTTATTGCCGAGATTTTCTACCTATAAAAAATTAGCATGTAAGTTAGCAGCAGTAAGCCTAAAGTGTCATTGTCAACCCTTCCCTTCTCAGATAATTTACCCCCTTCTTGACTCCCCTCCCTACTTGCCCTCCATTACCCTCTCCTCTCACCTCTCACGCCGCGCTGCGCTACGGAAATTTCCCTCTTCTTTTTCCACAGATTTCATCCATTGAAATAAGCCCTATGCCCAATATTTTTACCCAATAATATATACCAAAAAAAAAACAGGTAAGTGATAGTGTTATACTCCTGAAATTGCCCAATTATCACCTGACAAAACCTCACGTGCATTCATTCGCTACATTACCACGGTAATTTCCCCTTTGATTTATGCCTTGTAATCGATGTCTGTAATAAAAATATATATCAGAAAGGAAGGGAGAATCCTAATTGACATTTACATTCACCTGGAAGTACCTATTTCTTTATTTATTGCCGAGATTTTCTACCTATAAAAAATTAGCCTGTAAGTTAGCAGCAGTCAGCCTAAAGTGTCATTGTCAACCCTTCCCTTCTCAGATAAGCCGCGGCATTTAGTTCCTTGTCCTCCACTGCAGAGACAACATGTCACACTCGCGCCCCGCCATTCCTGCAGCTTCTGCGCCCATTGCAAAGGGCCCCGTGACCTCTACCCCCAAGAAAAGTGTTGAGGCAAGCAGGAAAGGCCTCAGTGACTCTGCAGTGGCACGAGAACTTGCTGAATTGTCGATGATAATAATGGAGAGCTATTTTGACGATTCCGGTGAATCGTGTGATGAGCCGGGTGAACTTATCACGCCAGAAACAGCGACAACAAGTGCTCCTACCAGTGAATCTGTGTGTAGCTCCAAGGGAAAGGAGCCTTTAGTGCAGGAAGGAAAAGAATTTGGGAAGGGAGTGAAAAGGCGGCGTGTTAGCCCCAGAACAATGCCCCCACGTGACCCAGCCCGCCATGAGTCACGAGATCATTCACCTCCCCGTTCCCCAAGCCCCGCTTTACTCATCTCGTCATCATCGTCGGCTGAGTTATCTCCGGAGTCTTCGTCGTCGGAGTCACCACCAGCATCAACAGTGAAGGCCGGCCGTAGAGGTAGAGGTAGATCTAAGAGAGTGAGAAGTAGTGTAGCTAGTAGGGTAAGGGCTGCTAGTGCTGTACGGCAACCTAGGGTCAGTGCGAGTGACCTTGATCGTGATAAGCCTCCCTCTCAGCCAACCTCCACCACCACCACCACCACCACCATCCCTCCACCGCCACGCCAGGGAATCCTGGACGCCTTCGCGTGGACGGAAGGGTCAGATTTTGTCCCCGAAAACCTGGTTTTCGATGAGAGCTCGTCAGGAGTTCAGCCTGCCTTCACTATGGACGAAAATGCTGAGTGTGTCGACTACCTTTTGGCCTTCCTAGATGACGAAGTCATGCAGCACATATGTGATGAGACTAACAGGTTCGAATCACAACGTGCTGCTAGTGGTACAGGTGCAGCCAAGATGCAACAGTGGACCATGCTGGGAGTGCAGGAGCTGTATGTGTTCTTTGCCCTCATGCTTCTTATGCCACACTCCAAGAAGCATGAGTTGGAAGAATACTGGTCCATGGACCCCTTACTACCCTCACCGACCTTCAACAAGTACATGGCCAGAGATCGCTTCCGGAACATCATGGGAAACCTGCACTTTGCCGATAATGATGTACCTTCCCAAACCGACCCACTCTGGAAGATCCGGGAGATTCTGAACAGAATGAAGGATAAGTTCATGTCATTCTTCCACCCATTTCAGAAGGTTGTCATTGATGAGTCCTTGGTTCTGTTCAGAGGATGTCTTCGGTTTGTCCAGTACATTCCAAGCAAACGCCATCGCTTTGGAATTAAGTTCTTTGTACTGTGCGACTGTAAGACGGGGTACATCCTTGACTTCGTCATCTATTCAGCCAGCACTGTCGATCTCGATAAAACACACCCCCTTGGCTTCTCAGGCTGTGTAGTGAAAGTGCTCCTAGAAAAGTATTTTGGTGGGAATCATGTGCTGTATACAGACAACTACTATACAGCACCGAAACTTGCCAAATACCTTTCTGAGCACGGCATTGGCTCCTGCGGCACTGTCAAAAGTAATCGTGCCAACTTCCCCAAATTCCCAGAGGCAGGAAACTCGCAGCGAGGAGACGTGCACCTACGCAAGTCTGAGAAGATGCTGGCAATACGGTGGCATGACAAGAGAGTCGTGCACATGCTCACCACCGTACATAAGGGGGAGATGAGAGACAGTGGGAAGGTCGACCGTAGGACAGGCGAACCTGTGATGAAACCTGATGCTGTGTTGGACTATAATATAAACATGCAGCTGGTGGACAAGTCCGACATGATGATTGGTGAGATCGACTGCCTCAGGAAGAATACTAGGTGGTACAGGAAAGTTTTTCTGCATCTCATAGATATGACGATGCTGAACGCCTTCATCCTGTACAAGATGAAGGTAAAGCCACCCAAGTCCTTCTCCCTGAGGTTGTTCGCCAGGACTTGTGTCCAGCAGCTGCTGGAAAAATATGGTAAGGTGCAAGCAGCAACTCCAAGGCGCCATCCAGTTACACTTCCCGACCGACTTGAGCAGAGGGCGTATATGGATCGGCACAGACTTGAGCTAATGCCTGCCACAGGGAAAAGGAAGGCTGCGATTTGCAGGTGTCAGGTATGTGCGCATACCACACGCCGCACACCTGAGCATAAACGCACCTCTTGGCAGTGCGCTGAATGCCAGGTTCCCCTCTGTGTAACCTGCTTCTTCGATTATCACAGCCAGAAGCAGTTCTAACAGTGCAAGTGTGGAAGCAGAATTATTTGGAAATAATGTGTAAATAATGTGCAAATAATGTGTAAATAGCAGGTGAAAGCAATGGATGATATGATTGAACAGTGTACTATAGTTTCATCTTACTGAAAGTGACAGTGAATAACATATTGTACGTAAAATAGAAGGGTAAATATTGAAAATAGAATAGAAAATGTAAATAGTAATGTAAGTAATTAGTAATATAAGAATATGAGTACAAATAATTTATGTTATAACAGTGAGAGTGAATCCGTGGCTCTCTACGTATTTTACTGACTGAAAAATAGAATGACTTCAGTGACAATAAAATAATATGACTGAATGAAACTTATGGAGAAAGACTCCAGATATATATAAGTGTGATATAGTAATAGAAATATAAAGTGTGAGGGGTTTTGTGAATAATAAATGACAGAGTGCCTAGAGCGAACTAGCGCAAGTGCGGCGATCAGACGCGCTCGTAATTTCCATTGCTTTCACACTGTTTTTCTTTTTAGTATGGATCCCAAACTACTTGAAAATGGTAGAATAGTGTTTATAGTGTTTGTATCTGGCTGTGGTAATCATATAACGGGTTGTCGGGAAGTGTAAAGTGGAGACTTAGTTACCCTACTTCAGAGGTCTCCACAAGTCCTACGGAAACTGACGAAGGCTCAACAATCATTCCAGGAGAAAGCTGAAGGTATGTGCTATAAGCATATATAATTTTATTATTCTAGGACTAATAACTGATTTTTAGCAAATATTTTTTGAGAGTCTGTCGGAGCCCAAATAACCCCGCGGGACACGCAAGTAATTGGTAAACAAGCCCGCGGTGTAGGGGTTAAGGAGAGGGCAGATGTCAGAGTAGATCCAGATACAGTTGTCAGGCATTCAGATGCACGAACAGATGTAGATGCAGGTGCATGACACTACCTGCTGATGAATGTTTCATCAGATGTAGCCAACGGCTCTACAACATCCAGGCATCAACCGAGGCGAGCACTCTTCTGGTCTCGATAGAAGTTGAAGTCTTCTTTTCTCAGTTTGTATTCCTTCTCCAAACTCTTCCATTGCTTCTCCTTACAAAATATGTTGAACGGATCATCAATATCCTTCATAAACTCTGCTTTATTCGTCAAAAACATTCCACCTCGTTTCTTCTTGGGTCATCTGTCGAGTGAACTGAATGCTGTTATTAGTTCTGGGTCTTCTTTGATACTGTCAACTGATGAAGAGGGTAGACATTACACCACACCCATCTATTGTGAAGCTCATTTGCGACACTATCAGCAACGTTGACCATCCTGAAGTTCTTGGAGTGCAAAACTCTCTCATTGACTTGCCTCCTAGTTGGGAGAAAGCCTGGTGGGAAACTTTCGATGCTGCTGAATGTATGACCACTATACAGTACCTTGACATTTGTTACATTCTTTTCAGTCTCCATTATTGCATACAAATGCGGATAACATTGGCATATATGATCCTTTGACGAACAGTAACACAAATCTCACTGATACCTGCAAGACAAAGCAACACAATATTTAGGATGAGGCCCAATATATTATGCAATTGATTTCATTTGTGCCTAATTTCAGCTGATAATCACAATCCCAAAGTGGTTAATTCTGATTAACACTATTTTAAAAAAATTCCCATAGTCGATGACTCTGCTGGAGGAATTAAGTGAGGGTTGCTGGCATGCAGAAGATGGCAACGCCCCCAAAATGGGATTTTCTCTAGTTTTGACATGTTTGGAAATGCTTAATACCTACACTTTTTTAAAACTGAGGAAAATTTTTCTTTCACTCCACCCTACTAAGCATGTCATGGCATCTGCCCCAACCTATACCTACACCAATACCTATACCATGAAAGCGTTGTCGGGGATTCAGGGGAGCCGACATTTGGGGGGAAGGGGGGGGGGAACTCTGCTTATAACCTAACCCAAGGGAAGATCTATCACTGCGTTTAACTACATGTTCTACTAAGTTCGAAATCCCCGCCTCTCTTCCAGAGGAGGGCAGCGCTAGGTCATCTGTCTTGGGGATCCCAGCGTGCCTGAAACATGGCCCACGTGGAGGTCTACAACTGCATAAAATATCTTTTCCTTTCACCTTCCCTCCCAAAACCTGGGCCCATTCTTCAGCAATGTTGAGTTACTTAGTGACTCACTGACACAGTTAGGGACAAATACTATAACTGACTGACCATGTGGCTGCTGTTGCTGCTGTTGATGGAATATAATGTCAATGCCACCTTGTTTCCACCTAAGGATGGGAAGAGACGTTATCCTCTTCAGCCAGGGACGAATTTTACATTTTATCCTTGCAGTCTACAGACATTTTTATTCAACTCAGGATAGACCTCTCGTATTGAAGGAGGTTATTAATGCTGTCTACTCCCTCTAGCTTGAAAAGACCCTCATAATTTAAATAACAGCGTTAGGATATTACAAGGATTGCATATAGATAGGTTACCATAATAATACAAAAAGAGAATAAGATTGATAGAAACAGAAAATAAATAGAAAAATAGACAGATGTAGAAACATAGATATACATACTTGTATAAACTTGTCCCCAGAATCTATGGTTAAGATTAAAAATAAATAAATAAAGCACAGAACCCAGTTGCTTGCATTATTCTGGTAGGTTTACTCAGTGAAAAAAAAAAAAAAAAAATCCATACTTCTCGTTCATATACGAGCGGCCGAAGCTAGGCTATACTTTTGCAGATCAATGACTCATTGAAAAGTATCTAACTATCTATTGCCAGACGCCTTAATCCCGTAAGGGGTGGCCACAAACAAATCGCATCCATGTCGATCTGTCCCCCGCCATTTCACTGCCCTGCTCCCAGCTCACACACTCCTCTCTCATATACCTCTCCACTCCATCCTTCCATCTCATCATTGGCCTCTTCCCCCTCACCTCCCCTCCTCCACCTCACTTACATACACTCTTCTCGTCGATCTCTCACTGTCCATCCTCTCCACATGGCCAAACCACCTCAGTGTGTTTCTCCTAACGCTTCCTATCGCATCCATATCCACACCACAACGCTCCTTCACATCCTCATTTGTCAGTCTGTCTCTCCACGTGACTCCACATGCTCCGTTCAAATAACTCATTTCCAATGCTCTCACTCTTGACTTCTGTCCCTCCAATAAGGTCCAAGCTTCACTTCCATACGTTAACGTTGGTATCATAATACTGTCATGTAGTGACTTTTCTCCTTCCATGCTCACTTCCTTGTTTCTTATCACTGCTTTCAAGGAACCAGCAACCTTTCTTCCTTGCTGTACCCTTTCGAGCATGTCACCCTTTAAACTTCCATCCTTATTCATCACACTACCCAAATACTTAAACTCACACAAATTTCCATTTCTTCCTCATCCAACCTCATTGTATATTCACTGACTTCACACTTCTCTCAAAGATCATAATTTATCTTCCCTACATTCACCTTTAGATTCCGATTCTTACACACTCTCCCAAACTCATCCACCAAGCCCCACAGCTCCCGTTCGTCTTCACTTAACAACACAGTATCACCTGCAAACAACAGTACAAGGAGTTTCCAAACACTGCCCTCTCTCATTATGGCCGCTCCTACATCCACTGCCCTACCTTGCATCTCATTTAGAACCCCATCCTTATACAGATTGAACAACCATGGAGACATGACACATCCCTGTTTCAATCAAACCTTCAAGCAGAAAAATTCATTCAGCTCACTATCCACACGCACTGCAGCCTTAGCAACCTCATACATACTCTTCACAGCATTCAAAAACTTCCCATCTACTCCGTATATTAATAATATTTTCCACAATCTTTGTCTATCCACCCTGTCACATACTTTCTCCAAATCAATGAAGGCCGCATACAACTTCTTTCCATCTCTAGAAACATTTCCACTAAAGATCTAAGAATGAATATCTGATCGACACAACCTCTTCCCTTCTTTTATATCGACGACGTTTTAAAGCTTATTCTTGTCGTCAAGAGATGGTTCTCTGCAACCTTTCGATAAGCTTTTAGAAAGAGTGAGGTTATATATAGCCTTTTTTAATTCTTTCAATTCGAGAGGCCATTACTAAGTTGAATAATCGTCATATACCACACATAATTAAATAATAATAATAATAATAATAATAATAATAAAGAATAAGAAGACGATGAAGAAGGGGCACTCAGAGCGTGCAACACCCGCACCCATCATGTGGTCTACGGGCCAAATATTTGACTTTTCCCTGTCATCCTGGCTTTTGACAGATTAGTCCCAAAATCAAATTATCTCATCCTTTCTAACCCTAAACACTTCCACCAACTTTAGTTTCAGTTAAATCAAAACTCGCATTTAACTTTGCCTGGTGATGTTGACTTTTGACTTCTGCCTGTGGCCTTGACCTCTGGCTGACTGTTCTCATAATCGATTATAATAATCCTGGGTCTAACCTGAACCCTTCCATATAGATTAGCTTAATTCAGACAAATACTGCTTAACACTGCCAATGAATCTTAACCTTTGATCTAATGCTCTCAGAAACAGCACGTCAGCCTAGTGGGTGATCAACAAGCAACTCAACAAATTTGACCTTGATCAGATCAAATCAGTTTCAGTTATACTGTTTACACTGGTATAAATTAGACCTTGGCCGGTTGCCCTAACCTTCAAATGGTTGTTCTCAGCAGTGAATCCCTCCATTCTTGCCTGACCATTTACTTAAATTTTGGTTCAGAACACATCAAAGTTGTTTAAATTGACTTGCCCGATGACCTTCAGCTTTGTTCTTTCCTGGGACCTATAATATGACTGATTGTTCTCAAAGTTGAAACCCTCTCTCTCTCTCTCTCTCTCTCTCCTTTTTTTCAACACTTCCATAAAATTCCAATCGGCCCATTGTTCTCGAAAACGAAAAATTACTCCTTTGCTGAGCCTCAACCCTTTCACCAAAGTTAGGTATAGTTGTGCCAAATCTGTTTAAGTTATGCTGTCATACACACACACACCTAAGCCAAACTTTTATATTTTCAAAGATAAATGCCGAGCCTTTGCCCACGGTGGCACTGCATGATGGAAACATATCCAGCCAACTCTTAGGGATTCAGTTCAGCACGCAAAGCATGTAACCTTCAACTCGTACACACACGCACACACACCGCTAGACCACCAGGCATTAAAAACCCTAAGAAGGGATCGGTCGAAGATGAGGGGAAGGAAAAAATGGGTGATGGATGATGAGATAACTAGAAGAGTTGAGAACAGAGATAGGCAGCCCGAAAACAAAAGGAGGGAGGGTTTAAGAGTGGACGAGGCTAAGATTCAGTGTGGTGGTGTAAGGCAGGAGCAAGTGATGGAGAAAACAAATGGCAACTGGAAGGAGGGAAACAAAGAAGCTAAAAGGAGAGGGGGATCCTAAAGACAAATATAGAGAGATTGAGAATTGAGAGATAGTGAGTCAAAGGAGATGGGAAGGAGGAAGGGAGAAAAAATGTGAGATATGGGGAGGAAAAACAGAGAGAGAGAGAGAGAGAGAGAGAGAGAGAGAGAGAACGCTGCGTAAACCTTGTTTATATTGTACAGTGGTGTTAAAAATACCAAGCATTCTCCAACATGAAAACAGTATTGTCATACTTTTTTTTTTTTTCACAGTTTCAGGAGGTCAAGATAAAAGTAAAAAAAATACTATCATTAGAATCTTTTAATGATTCTAATGATAGTATCATTTGACTGAGTGCAAACCTTTGTGCAAAATGTATTGGCACAAAAAATAATATATCTCCCAAAACATGATTTCATTTTTCAGTGCACGGTACATATGAATTATCCTTTCCAAAAATGCTGCAATAATTTAACCCGGAAAAACAAATTTGCTGCATTCAGGTGTGAACATTATAATTACTTTTCAGTCATGGAACATCGTATGTTATGTTGAGATAAATATATGTATAAATTGGTAGACAGCTAGCTAGCTAGATAGATAGATAAATAGCAGCAGACAGGCAGGTCGACAGATAGACAGATTGGCATACTGATGGTTAATCAGATAGGCAGAGAGAGGGAGTGTTATGCATGTGCTGATGAAGTAAGAAATGAATGTAAGCCTGGGACAAGTAGTGTGTTATGTAAATGCATGACGTGTGTGTGTGTGTGTGTGTGTGTGTGCTTCAGAGAGAGAGAGAGAGAGAGAGAGAGAAGAAGAAGAAGAAGAAGAAGTACGGATGCACAGATGAATCAAGAAGAATGACTTTCAATCACAAAAGTGAAGAGTAAATGAGCTAGAAAAAGCATGCGAATGAGGAAAATGTACAAAAGGAGGAAGAAAAGATGAAGAAGAAAGTGAACACAGTAAGTCAGACATTCCTCCATAACGATGTCATTGCCTCCTTGGAGGGAGATGAAGGTGGAAGAGAGGAAAGGAGAAAGACGAAAAAGGGAGAGAGGGATGGTGGGAGATAGAAAGGACAGGGAAGGGGGAAGGGAGGGAATGGAGGGAAGGAGGGAAGGGAGAGAATAATAGAAGAGAGACGGCAGGAGGGGAGGGGAGGGGTGTTAGGAAGGAATGCAAGGAGAAAATTGAATAAGAAAGAAGGGAGGATGAGACATTGGTGAGGGATTGTGAACAGACGAACAGGAGGAGGAAAGAGATGGAGGAGGGATGGGAGGGAGGAAGGGAAGTGCGAGAGGGAAGGGAGGAGAGAGACGGGGGGAAGGCATGGATGTAGGAAGATAAAAGAAAGAAATGAGGAATAGACGAGGGGAGTGATATGGATGATGAAAGGAAGGGAAGGTGACAAAGGAGGGGACGGAAGTAGAAGATGGACGAGAGGGAAGAAGGACAGGAACAAAGGATAGAGTGGAGCGAAGGGAGAGAAATGCAGGATGAAAATGAGGGGGAGTTATATAAGAGGGAAGGGAGAGAGAAAGAGAGTGGGAGAAAGCTAGGAAGAGACGATGTAGAGTGTTAAAAAGATGGCAAGGGAAAGTTAGTAAAAGCATAGAAAGGGGAAGATGAGGGAGGGATTGAAGGTAGGGACATTGTCAAGGGAGAGGAAGAAAGATAAAAGGAACAGGAAATAGTGAAGGAGGAAGAGCGGGAGGGAAATAGAGGAGGGATGGGGGAGACAGAGAATGTCTAACAGTAAAGGGAAGGAGGAAGATGGAGGAAAGAGGGAGAAATGCTTACAAATGAGGGTATTGAGGAGGCAAGATAGGGAGAAAAGAGGGGAAGAAATTTAAATCAGGGGAGGGAGGGAGGGAGGAAGGAGGGAAAACTGGGAGGAAGAAGGAAAAGAAGAAAGGTAGAATGGAAGAGAGGGAGGACGGATACAAGGAGCGAGGGGGAGAAGTGAAGGGATGGAGGGAGAAGAAACAGGAGGGGGGGGGGGCTGTGTTATTGGAAGGGAGATACCAGGATACAAAGTAGCTACACAGTTTTACAAGGCTCAAGGTACCCGAACATTAGCTGGTGCTGCATTTACAAACTGTTCAATTCTTAATTTATACTTAAAATCTCTTATAAATAAGTTTGCTGCTCAACACATAACAACCAAACTAGAGCTTATATTAAACGTGTTGCAAAAATATGACATTTTTCGTTTATTTACTACTGCACAAGTAGCACCAAAAGTAGGAGTGGGGGGCAGGGAGACCTACGAAAAGAAGAAGCTATTGTAGTGGAAGAGACAGGGAAGAAGGGGTGAATTATTACATTTTTATTTTTGCCCTCTGGGTGGCAAACCTAATCTGATGCTGAAATGTGTCTGAAAGAGGAGTCATTCTCCTGACGTCATGGAGGAGGTTAATGTATTTAATAACCACTGTAATTATTCGGTTTCTATTTCATCTTGGTCTTCTTTGCTGCTCATGAAATGATACCAGACTTGGTGTAAAAAAGAAAAAATGCTGTCTCCAATAATATTTTCCAAATTTGTGGAACAAATAACAATTCAGGTTGCAGGTGAGGGAGAGGAATAATCGAAACTCAAGTAAGTACATATAAGAAAGGAATTACCATTAATCTTCTTAGCTGCTGATTGACAGAACACCATTCACTGATGAAATTGGTAATAATGAAAGGATTACGTCAGAAACTAATAATCCACTGACTGCATCCCCACTGCTGCTAATTATAAGGCATGGGATCCGTGGATTAAGGTAGTGCAGATGTTCGTGAGCAAAGAGAACAAAGCCAGAAACTGTTGTAAATCAAAGTAAATATATTGGTATGAGAAAGTATGTGTTTCATACAATGGACTGGTCAACAGAGAAAGGACTGAACTGGTGGAACAGATTTAGTCCTTGTGTGCAGTGATGGATACCATACGTAAATGTCTAATGGTAGTGGAGAGTATAGTAGTCTAAGGAAAATAAACTTGAACAACAAAGCTGTTTCATACCAGACCCCCTGAGAATGGGCTAATTTCTGAAAGGTGTTTTTGTAGCAGCAGATGAACAGTGGAAGGAAAACAAATCTTAACAAACCCATACACGGAATAACAGGTGTCTCCTGTTCCTAGAAAAAAAAAAAAAAGTTGTCACAGTTGGACTTAAATTGCTGTAGGTTGAAGTCTGGGGAGGGGACTAATCTGGGGATGCGAGTTCCAAAGAGAATCAGTTTTGGAAGTAGATGAATTCTGATAGGCAGAAGTTCTGTAATATGGTAGTGTGACAGTCCAGTCATGAGCGCTACCAGATGCCCATGTAGCACGGGGGAAGATGAGGAGAGATGGCACAATGGATGCAACTTCATCATAGCATTTGCCATAAAAGTATCTGTAAAATAATGCAAGGGAGGCAACATTCCATCTCATTTGTAGGGGAGGTAGTAAATTTGTAACTGAAGAGTTATTAGTAATTCTTATAGCTTTGTTCTGAACTAATCCAGTTGCTTTAGTGCAACCTCTTCACACCCACTCCAAAGGGGTGAGCAATATTGGAACTGAGAGGACAAAAAGGACTTGTAAATTATAGCTAACTTCTTGTCAGTGACGAAATTACGGATTCTGTATAAAAACACAAGTTTCTTTGTGGCGGTTTTAGCAAGTGATCTAACATGAGTGATTTAACTGGGAAATTTTTATGAGAAACACCGAGAGTTCCAGTACTTTTAGTGATGGAAGTAGTGGTTGCACTGAAGGTAATATGGTAATCAGGTAATACCTGTCTATAGATAAACCTAGCTTTCTAGCATTAAATTAGATAATGTTATTTTGTCCAAATTCATTGATCATGGATATGTCTTGATTTAGAGACTGTTGTCCTGAGTTGGGAGTAAGAGATACCAAAATTTGTGAATGGAGGTTTTTATAATGAAAGAACTGTGAAGTGTTGAGTCATCTGCGTACGAGTGAATGGGGTTTGGGTACCAGAGAAGAGATCGTTAATATGAGTGGTGAAAAAGGTTGGAACAAGGACTGATCCTCGTGGCATTCCGACATTACTGGGGTGGAAACTGGAAAATACATAATATTCCTTTACCCTAATCTTTCAGTTGCTTGAATGTGAGGAAAACAGTGGAACAAACGATGATAGGCCGTAGCAAGGGAGCTTGGATACCAGGGAATGATGCCACATTTTGTCAAAATCTTTAGCTATATCACGGACTACAGCATGGGTTTCTCCATGTTGATCAGTTGACTGATGGATGGTATGAGAAAAGAGTTTGTACGTCTAACACACGGGAAGGGCCGGTAAAAGACGAGGGGTCAGCAAAAGTTTGCTCAGCTTAACTTCAAACTCACACCAGAAAAAAAAAAAAAAAAAAAGATACACTCCCGATGCGTGGAATCTACCACGTCATAGTTGACTGACCTGCTGCTGGCCATACATCATTGTATCTATACGTCTATCCATCCATCCACCCAACTGTCCAATCAATTTATCTATCTCTGCAACCATCCACATATCTATTATACTAATATCCACGGATCAATTTATCGATCTGCATACCTCTCTGTCCATTCACCTAACATTATCTCCTTCATTAATCCATCCAGTCTTACATTCTGTTTTCCATTTATCTGTGTGTCTATATGTCAGATGTTAACAAATGTCCCAGGACATAACTGTTTGCTCTAAGATTAACTTACAAACTCATGACAGGCCGATCCCACTAAAACAGAACTAAAAATTATAGACTTACTCAAGTTAACATAAACAGCAAAAATAAACAGAAGTTTTATAAACCTGTAATATCTTGATAGCTGTGCTTCCTAGAGAAAATTGAGGGGCGAAGACCCTCTTCTAAAAGTAACCCGCCTGACTTCCACCTTATTTTCACGTTTTCAAATGTTAAGAACCAGTTTCTCAAAGTTGTTGAATTTTCATAACCTACAGACTTATAAGAGAGAACAAACCCTGCAGTACAATGTGGCTTTTGCTATGAAGGTTTTGATATGAAATAAGAGGCAGAGTACAAAAACTACCCAAAACAAGTACACGACGGTATGTTAGTTTCTACCGTAACTAATGAGTAACAAACGATAAATCATGAATATAGAAAATTAGAAGTGAGACCAGTGGAGACAAAGATACTAAGGAAAATATATGACTTGCAGAAGCTGTACAGGACAAGAAGAAGAGATCTGTGAAGGCATGGAGCAAATAACTCTTGGTATGTATACAGAAAAAGTTTGTGCTTAGATGCGCTGGAGACGTCGAGAGAATGGACATGAATAATAATACAAACAACGCCTTTGATAAACGGTCCCACCCCTACAGTACTGTAAAGAGGAGGAGGAGCTCTAGCAAATCCAGGGGGAATTATCTTTTATTACTCCAGTCCGGGTGAAAGTCTAAGGTCTACTTTCTCATCTCTGTCTCCATGCGGCTGTTAAGAGTCACTCTTTCGTCATTTTCTTTTTCGCACGAAGTCTTGCCATCGACCTCAATTTTCATATATGTGCTCCTCTTCAGCTTGTTCTAAGGTTGTTCCTATCTCTTTCATTGCTGCGTCGATGTTCTTTCTCCACGTCATTTTCGGTCGTCCCACTCATCGTCTTCCTTGTGGTCTCCACTCGTAATATTCCCTCGCAAATTTTTCTCTGTTTAGTCTCATCACATTACCGAACCATTGAAATTAATCTTTCTCAGTGCTCTTCTTGGATTTTTTGATTTTTAATTCCATTTATTCTGGTCACACCTTTAATCAGTCATATAATTTTCAATTTAAATCCTTGAACTTTGCCTCTGGTTTGGGTTGTTAATGATCATACTTCATATCCATTTGTAAGGGTCGGTCGTAATATTCTTGTATATATTGGAACGGTATTTGATTATCTTGAGAATTGGTATAATATATCAAACTCCGTGTTAAATTTTGAAATCCTATTATTAACTTCCAGCAACATGTCATGTTCCATTCTAAATTTAACTCCTAAATGTTTAAATCTAACATTATGTTTGTTGATATAAATGGTAGATTACTAGTGGAGAATCGTGACAAAGTGAGCAGCATGGTGAATCTTGACGGATGCCGAGCATCTAAAGGTAGCATTTCAGGGTTGAATAATCAGAATGCAGAAGTTTTAAGTTCTCAATTATAATGCCCCAGTTTTTAGGCCTCAAACCAGTGAAGTGCATGGCTATAATAGGAGCCCAATTAAGAAGAAACCTCAGGCATTTGATGGTACAGTATCTTGGGAAGCTTACCGAGCACAGTTTGAGTTACTCGCCGATCAGAGTGGTTGGGATGACAGGCAGAGGGCAGTGCAGCTTGCTACAAGCCTGAAGGATGCTGCAGTGGAAATTCTGGGCCAGATGTCATTACAGGAGAGGAACAGTTATCAGTCCTTAATAGAAGTACAGGAGCACAGATATGGAACCATGTACCAGGCTGAGGTTTACAAAGCACGATTCTGGAACCGTGTAGGAGAATCCCAACAGCAGCTTGCTCATGACCTGGAGAGTATGGCACACAAGACATACCCTGGAGCAGCACTTAACCTGTTGGCTATTATTCTGAGGAACTAGTTCATCGTTGCTCTTAACTGTGCAGAGTTGAAAGTGCAAGTGAAGCAGGCACAACCCAGAAGCACGCAAGAAGCACTAGCCGGGACTCTAGAATTTGAGTCCTACGTCAGGTCCAGTAAATCCACTTTTCAGGCCGGTTGTACTGCAGGATTCAAGGCAAGAAAGGGGCAGGTATATGAAATGGAAAAATTAGTTGGAAGTTGCTGGTACTGTGAAAAGCCAGGACACAGAAAAGAGGACTGCTACAAATGGAAGAGGGAACAGGAGAAGACCGGAGGAGGTTGCTGGTTCTGCAGTTAGGCAGAACACAGGGAGGATTGTTACAAATGGAAGAAGGAGTGAGAACAGAGCAGTGCAAGGAAATCTTCATTTGTAACAAAAGCATGTTGGACATGTAGTGAGGTGGGACACTTCAGTTCTGACTGTTCGAAGAAGAAAAAGAGTGATATGAAAGCTGCAGAAGACCAGAAAGAAAACTAGTGGAAGCTGGTGTTAAGAGACAACCACCAGCCAGTTTTTCCCAAGTAGCCACCACTGGTGACAGGCTGCCACCACTGAAACCACCTCGACCCTCGAGACTGAGCTGCATTATCACCACCTATCTTCCACCCCCAACTGCAAACACTGACCTCTTTCCACCCAGTCTCACCGTACACTCTCACCACACTTCAGCCCGCCTGCATCTCACCACCCATCCAAGGTATTTCCATATCACCATCCCCAGCTAAATCTAGAAAGTCACTGTCCCCTTCAGACTTCATTCCCCCTGAATATTAGCAAGCATCATCATCAGCAGCAGCATCACCACCACAACCATCTCCTCCACAACCGTCTTCACCACAAACATCACCACCACAACCATTACCACCACAACCATCTTCATCACAACCATCACCACAACCATCTCCATCACCATAATCATCTGAACCTTCATCCACCCAGCTATCATCAACACAATCTTCACCATCTCCCTCCCCACCACAAAGAGAGGCCAGTGTGGGCCTAGCTGAGGTAATGGTGGGCGGTTGAGAGGTAGTCGTCTGTCTCGGGGTTGTGTGCACCACACACGAACACAGCCAAGCATTTCCCCAGGTGGTGACTGTCGGGAGGAAGCTTGGAGTTCTGGGTCATTCAAACCCAATGCTGGCCCCTTCACTGAACCCTAGGTTTGAGAGTGGCAGCACCAGCAACACCACTCCAATACTTTCACCTTTTTTTTTTTTACCATGGAGTTGCTCACCTAGCTGATGGTCAAAATAAACAAATATGTCACGTTTCTGGGGGCTGCACTAGATGTTTGATACCTCTGCAACGAAGAGGAAATGTCTGAGTTCCTTGGATTATACTTCCTTATGGGGATTTGTGAACTGCCAACCATAACACACTATTGGCATTCATCAAAGGTTCACAAATACCCCATATTTCGGCGAGGTATGAGTGGAAAGCGCTTCAGGGCCATCCTTAAGCACTTTCATGCTTTCAATAGTCTCGCCATACCCGAGGGCAATCAGGACCTGCTGATAAGGACTTGCACAGTGATGGAATATCGCCTTCAGAGGTTCAGGGAGGTTTATATCCCGGGCAAACATCTAAGCCTGGTTGAGGGATCTCTTGCTTGGAAAGGGCGACTCTCCTTCTGTGTATACAACCCTATGAAGCCCCAAAAGTATGCCATAAAACTATACATCTTGGCTGAGGCAAGGAGTGGTTACATTTGGAATTTGGAAGTATACACGGGGGAGAAGTCTCTAGAGAACACAGTGTGGGGCCTCGTTGAACCTTTGAAGGGCAAAGGATACAAGTTGTATATGGACAATTATTACAACTCTGTATCACTGTGTGAATGCCTTTTCGCAGAGGGCGTGTATGTGTGTGGCACAGTATGACTAGCAAGGGATGCATCGAGGGAGCTGCAAGACATCAGCAGTGCTAAATGCCCTCTTGATGATGGAGTGGAAGCTAGACACAAGGGCAATGTAATGGTGTTGTGGAAGAACAAAAATATCGTAAGTATGGTGTACACCTTCCACAGTGACACCACCGTCCCTAAGCAGGGCATGGGAAGGTATAGGGTCCAGACGGGAGATTCTACCATGTTCTGAAAACCGTGAACAAGCCCGTCCTGGTGGAGGACTCTAATAGGCACATGAGGGGGAGGGCTGGATCATTTCGATCAGATGATCCAGTACTACCCCGCCCAAAGGAGGACGGTCAAGTGGACTAAGAAAATTACCTATTTTTTCATCCACATGGCCCTATTCAATGCCTACACCCTCTACAACAAGAGCACCAATAGGCCTATGACTCTCCTGGAATTCCAGGAGCACATATGCCACAAACTCCTGACATTCTGGGAGGAGGAGTAGCCGGCATTGGGTCATGCCCTTCACCATGCCCCTGACCTTCCCTCACAACGACGACCACCTGTACCTGCAGCAACCACTCCATCAACTGCAGCCTCTGCTCTGCCTGCAACAATTGCTCCACCTCCTGCAGTAGCTGGTCCATCAGGAATATCTCCGCCAGTTACTGCCAAGACTGCTCCACCTTCTGCAGTAGCTGGCCCATCAGGAGTAACCTCGCCAGTTACTGCCATGACTGCTCCACCTCCTGCAGTAGGTGGCCCTTCAGGAGTTACTTGGCCAGCTCCTGCCACTACACCTCCAGCAGGAGTACAGAGGTGAGAAGATGGAGGAGTACAGCTGCCAAGCGCCAGCGATATGTCGACGATAGGACAAGCTTGGACTCAGCTCTGCACCACACCCTGAAGAGAATCCCCGACAGGAGAAGGCTGCGGTGTGTGTTGTGCTGCTTCAATAAGAGGAGGAAGGACACCTATATATGTCCTGTTTGTGATGTGCCGCTCTGCACAGGACTGTGCTTTCATCAGTATCATACTGATGAAAGCATACAGCAGTAAATCACATTACAAACACACACACACACACACACACACACACACACACCACTCGCTGACTCAGTGGTAGCGTTCTCGCTTGCCATCTGGTAGACGGGGGTTCGCACATCGCTCAGGTTGTGGAATGTTTCACTGACGAAGTGGGTGGTTACTGTCCCCCTTGAGCAAGGGGACGGGTGTGTGCGTGTGTAAAGGTCACAGCCTTTCCCTTAGATTGGACTATATGAGCTCTCAGCTCCCTTCCGGGAGGGTACAAGCTGACGATCACGACCATCAAGTGATCCTGACCGACCCGGTGAATTACACACATGCACACACAGACAGACAGACAGACAGACAGTCACACACACACACACACACACACACACACTCACACATCACAAATACTCACACACACACGCAGGCTGTGATCGTACCTGTCCTCCTCTCTGCAACTCCATCTCCTCTCAAGAAACACCACAGCACTGCTAGAGGACGTGAGTAACCAATTTATTATTTTAGTTTTTATATTATTGTGTTGTAAGGTATGAATTGTGTGTTTACTTTATATTTCTCATAGGGAAAATGTGGTGGATTTCATTCCTATTCTCTCAGTCATTATAATCGTAAAGTATAGGTTGCATAAAAAATCTGAAGAAAGCTTGATCAAGGTGATGATTTCTTATGCATACTTCTGTAAAGCCAAGTAACCTATGTGTGAAAATAACTGGGGAAAAGTTACGTAAGACGAACATAATACTCAGCCTATGGGCCTGAACGTACTTGCTGTCACTGCATGCAAACCTGCGTGCAATACATTGTAACCATTAAAAATTCATTTTCTCAATAACAATAAGGCTTATAACACTGTGAATTATATCATGGGCTTCTTTAACCTTTGGGCTACAAAACTGGATAGAATTTACATATTTGTTTGTTACAGTGTCACTAACAACATACGAAATTATAGACAAATCAGACTTTTTAGGCGATTTTCATAGTTTTTCAATTTACTCGAAAACTATTGGACATATCAACTTGAAACTTTCACCGATGAAATATCGTGAAATTCTGCATATAGACATATCCTTTGCAGCTGCGTGTCGTGGGAAAAAATTTTCGCGGTGATGTTGGGAAGTTATGAGAAGCTAGTTTTCAGGTAAATAAGGTTTATTCAGGCTTCATTTCTGTAAATTTATTCATTTGTTTTAAGTTTTTTATTCTTATAGTATAAACATCAACGAAGATGATGGGAAGTGATTTATAACAATATAAGCACTTTCCAGGGTGTAAATTGGGCAATGGAAATTTTTCCCTTGCTGCACACACAGAGCCAGCCTGAGCGATGTTTTCGTTCTGTGCATAGAACCGAAATTTATTGGAAACTTATGGTGTGCATGGGGGTTAAGGAGCCCATGGTCTCGGTGAAAATGTATATTGCAAAAGTGGAGCAGGTAATCAGCTGACCCTTTACAACGATTACTGGGTACACAGGAATCACAGTGAACACTGATGTCCTTATGCATAGTAGACCAATAAATGAAAGACGTGCTTGTCTCAAATACTTGAATGGGATGCATGAGGTGTGATATGGATGATGTAGAGTACTGCAGGTATTAAATCAGTGGGAACAGCAAGTTGATATACTCTATATTCAGTATGTCCCTTGCATTGAGAGTTGCAGTAAGAGATGTCTTCCCGTACAAAATATCATTGTCTAACATGAGATCATTTACTGACACTGGCAAAGTAGGTAATGCCGAAGAGTCTCCCAGTTCCAGGAGATAAATAACCGTAGACCATCCGCCTCTTTCCTGGTGATGACTTAATATGCCTGGAACCACTGTCTGACTCCTTCATTTCTGCAGCATTCGTGGCCCTTCCTCTAACTTTCTCTCTGTTGAACACCACCTCTCCTCTACCCCTCACCTTCCCTTCTTAACAGAGACTAAGCTCTCTGAGGCAACTGACAACAAACCCTTTTCTGTATCCTCCTACTTTCTCTATATTCATTTCAAAGCCAGGGGTGCTTGATTTGTATATGTATGCAACGACCTATCTTGCTCTTGTGTTCCTGAACTTGATTCTTTTGAATACTCTACTCTCTGGCTTCGGCTCTCATGTCATTCTCTGACTAAATATATCTGTGCTGTTTACTTATCCCCTAATACTACTGACAATCAAAAATTCTTCGAATATTTTACTTCTACAGTGGAACACATTTTATCCATTTCTTCTTTCTCTGAAATCTCCATTGTAGGAGATTTCAATGTTCACCACCACCATTGGCTCTCCTCTTCTTTCACTGATCCACCTCGTGAACAAGCCTCCATCTTTTCTATCCTTAATGACCTAGAGCAGCTTGTACAACTCTCTATCCTTATCCCTGACTGCCTTGGAAAAAGTTCCAACAAACTTGACCTCTTCCTTACAACTAATCCTTCTGCTTACACTAATAATCTTTTCTCTCCGTTGTGCTTCTCCTATCATAACCTTATAATCTTAACCAGTCCTATTGCTCCGGTACGGCCTGTGGACCCTCCAAGGAAACATAGTCTGTGGCACTTTGGAGCTGTGGATTGGGAGGCCCTCAGGCAGTACTTCTTTGATTTTCCCAGGAATAATTATTCCTTCCATGGCTGGGAGCCATCTGAATGTGCCTTGCGCATTACGGAGGTTATTCTCTCAGGCATGGAAGTATACATTCCTTTCTCATATCCTTTGACAAATGTAAGAAAGCCTTGGTTTAATCACACTTGTTCTAATGCTGTCCACAACAAGGAGAGGGCCTATAAAAGGTACCAGAGCCAACCCACCCCTGAATCACATCTTTTTTATGTTTCTGCCCGAAATCATGCTAACTCTGTTCTCTCTGCTAAAAATAATTTCATCCATACTAAATGCTCCCAGCTCTCCCACTGGAATTCTTCCCGCTCCTTCTGGCACCTTGCCAAAAACCTTTCTAACAACTTTACCTCATCATCCTTCCCTCCTCTTTTCTATTCTGACGGCTCTGTAGCTATTCCTTCTACTGATAAAGCAGATCTCTTCGCTCAGACTTTCTCCTCCAATTCCACCTTAGATGATTCCAGTGCCGTTCCTCCATCACTTCCCCCCTCTGACTTCCTCATGGCTGACATTAAAATTTCTTCAGCTGATTTATTTTCTGCCATCATTGGCCTTAATACTAACAAGGCATATGGGCCTGATGGAGTTCTTCCTGTTGTCCTCAAGAACTGTACTGTTGTGGTTTCACCCTGCCTAGGTAAAGTCTTTCCCCTTTGTCTTTCAACTTGTACCTTTCCTTCTGGCTGGAAGTTTGCTCTCATTCAGCCAGTCCCAAAGATGGGTGACCATTCCCAACCCTCTAACTATCATCCAATTGCTTTAACATCATGTATCTGAAAAGTTTTTGAGTCTATTCTTAACAGAAAAATTTTAAAGCATCTTTCCTATCACAACCTTCTTTCTGATCATCAGTATGGGTTCCATCAAGGACACTCCACTGGTGATCTTCTCACCTACCTTTCAGACTCCTGGTCATCCTCCTTCGGGACTTTGGCTAAAGCTTTGCCATTGCACTTGACATCTCCAAGGCTTTCGATCGAGTCTGGCATAAATCTTTAATATCCAAACTGCCCTTTTATGGTTTCTATCTTTCTATCTGTGCCTTTCTGGTCGTTCTATAGCTGCTGTTGTAGACGGCCATCATTCTTCTCATAGATCTATCAGCAGTGATGTTCCTCAGGGCTCTGTTCTATCACCAACCCTCTTTCTTTTATTCATCAATGATCTCCTAGGCTGTACATCTAACCCTATCCACTACACTGATGATTCCACCCTTCACCTTTCCATTTGGTTTCCGCAAAATCCATCTCAGCAGTTATTTCAACAAACAAGGGATGAGGCTATGGCACACCTAATGTCTGACTTGGCTCGTATCTCTGACTGGGGTAAAAATAATCTTGTTGTTTTTCATGCATCAAAGACTCAGTTTTTACACCTATCAACCCGTCAAAATCTTCCACAGGAGTACCCACTAATATTTAATAATATCCAGTTTAATCCTGCATCATCTTTGAACATGCATGAGGTTTCATTCACTTGGAACTTGTCGTGGAAAGATCATACTGCATCTCTTGTAAAATCTGCTCCCAAGAGATGAGGTGTGATAAGCTGACTCCGTGCCTTCTTTACCCATGCACAGTTGTTGACTTTATACACGGGTTTTATTCGCCCCTGTTTAGAGGAAGGATGAGATGTCATATGAAAGGTATAAGGAAAAGAGGAATAGGGTGAGAAGGGGTGTGCGTGATGCTAAAGTGGCAGCAGATGAGAGATGGGGTAGGTGGCTGACAGAGAATTTTCAACAGAATAAGAAAATGTTTTGGAAGGAGGTGAAAAGGGTGCGAAAGGGAGAGTCTGGCAAGGAAGAACGAGTAAAAGCAGATGATGGAAGGATGTTAATTGAGATGGATGCAGTAAGGAAGAGATGGGCAGAGTATTTTGAAAGATGGTTAAATGTAGAGGAGGAAAGGGTGGCTGAGGTTGTGGCGGATGGAAGGGTGCAAGGAATAAATGTGTTGGGAGAGTTGAATGATTCTTTGATCACGAAGGAGGAAGTGGAGAAGGCAGTAAAGGAGATGAAAGCAGGGAAAGCTGCAGGTACGGATGGGTGTGCTGTGGAATGCCTGAAGGGTGGTGGAGTGACTATTGTTGACTGGTTAGTAAGATTGTTGAATGTGTGCTTTGTGAATGGTATGGTGTCAGTTGACTGGGCAAGTGCCTGTGTGGTCCCATTGTATAAAGGCAAGGGTGATAAGTATGAATGTACTAGCTTTAGGGGTATAAGTCTGTTGAGTGTTGTAGGTGAGGTTTATGGCAGTGTTAATTATGAGAGAGAGGGTACAGAGTGAGTGATTGGTGATGAGCAGCGTGGCTTTAGGAGAGGGATGGGATGCGTGGATCAGGTGTTTGCTGTGAGACAAGTGTGTGAAAAGTATTTAGCAAAAGGCAAGGATGTGTTTTGGGCATTTATGGATTTAGAGAAAGTGTATGATAGAATTGATAGGGAGGCTTTGTGGACTGTTTTAAGATTGTATGGACTTGATGGTAGGTTACTAAAAGGGGTGAAAAGTTTTTATGTAAATAGTAGAGCGTGTGTAAGAGTGGGAAATGCTGTGAGTGATTGGTTTCCTGTGAGAGTGGGGCTGCGACAGGGATGTGTGATGTCGCCTTGGTTGTTTAATATTTACATGGATAGCGTTGTAAGGGAGGTGAAAGCAAAAGTTTTAGGTGGAGGTCTGAGTCTGGTGAATGTTGATGGTGGAGAGTGGAATTTGAAGCAGCTGCTGTTTGCAGATGATACTGCACTGGTGGCTGATTCAGAGGAGAGATTGAGACTTTTGGTAGAGGAGTTTGGAAGGGTGTGTGAAAGGAGGAAATTGAAAGTAAATGAGAATAAGAGTAAAGTGATGAAGTGTATGAGGTTGGTAGATGGTAGGGGGATGAATATAGTTTTGAATGGCGGGTTGCTTGAGGAGGTAGAGTGTTTTAAATATCTAGGGTCACATGTTGCTGTGGATGGAAGAATAGATGCAGATGTGAAGTTTAGAATAAATGAAGTAGGAAAGGTGCTGGGAGGAATGAAAAAAGTGTTTAGATGTCGTTCGCTTAGAATGGATGTAAAGAGAAGGCTGTATGAGGGTGTTGTGGTACTGACTGCATTATATGGGGCTGAAACATGGAATATGGGTGTAGCAGAGAGGAAAAGTTTGAATGTAATGGAGATGAGGTGTCTGAGGAGTATGTGTGGAGTGATGCGTATGGATCGAGTGCGAAATGATGAAGTGCGAAGGAGAACTGGAGTTGTTCGGGAGATGCCTGGTAGAGTTGAGCAGAGGGTGTTGCGATGGTTTGTGCATATGGAGAGAATGGATAATGAGCGATTGGTGAAAAAAATAACTAGATCTGATGTGAGAGGTGTAAGGCTGAGAGGAAGACCACAAATAGGATGGATGGACAGTGTGAAGAGAGTGCTGGATGC
Organism: Coenobita brevimanus; assembly: GCF_032717465.1. Lineage (NCBI taxonomy): Eukaryota > Metazoa > Arthropoda > Malacostraca > Decapoda > Coenobitidae > Coenobita > Coenobita brevimanus. The sequence goes on along the minus strand of NC_136988.1, from coordinate 11,011,305 downwards.
CAGAGGGGTGTCTGTTGAGCATGGAAGAGTGGCTGTGCGTGACAGAAATAAATGGAGAGAAATTTTGAATGAATAAGTGATGATGCAGCCCTGAGGGGATATTCTCCCGCATTTGGTCTGATCAGCTAGTCAGGTCAGGTGCGGGTAAGGGGATGAGTCTGTTATGATGTGGCAAGGGTAAACCAGCTCTGCTGTCAGGCCCTGCTGCAGATGTCACTGATTGCATTGCGCAGTTGACCCTTGTGCGATATGGTGCGGTGAGGATCTGTCCGTTCTCCCCTTTGGGGCTAAGATGCGAATGAATGTGTTTGAATGGATGAGAAAATGGGGAGTGTGTCGTCCTGTCACTGTTACCTCCCTTTCCTTGGGGGAAGCAGCCTAGGTATATATAATAGAATGGAATAGTTTAGAGTATAACTTTCATGTGTTGGGAGGCTCCCCATATACAGCTCTTCTCAATAGGGTGGAGTCAAAGGTTTTTGTCTCATGAACTCTCTTCCTTTAGTGGCTCCCTTCAACCTCTGTCTCTTCGCCGCACAGTTGCCTCTTTATCTCTTTTCTATCGCTACTCCTCTGAACTGTCTGCTTGCATCCCTCCACCTGTGCAATGAGTGCGTAGCACCCGTCTAGCAACAAACTCTCATCCCTTTTCTGTCCAACTCTCTAATGCAAGAGTTAACCGTTACTCCCAGTCCTTCATTAATGCAACAAGTCAACTCTGGAACTGCCTCCCTCTGCCTGTATTTCCTACTTCCTATGATCTCCAGTCTTTCAAACGCAGTATCTCCAGGCATCTCGAAATGAAGAGATCTCGATTTTGGCTTCTTTTTTTTTTAAGGAACTGTTATTGTGGGCTCAGCCTTTGGTTCCTTGTTCCTCGGATAAAGAAGACCACAGAGGGACTGTGCACTGACAACTACGGATAACATCTTGGGTTAGAGTGGTGTGGGGAGCTTCATTTGGTTGACATGGTGAGACTGCTGCAGTTACATGGCATAAGAGCATCTACAGCTGCATGTACTCATAGGTTGGGATGAAGTCTTGGATAATAACTGACCATCGTGCTAGATATCCGGTAAGATTTCTCATTTTGAATTTAATAACAAAGTGGGTGATCATTGGTCTGGATATGTACTTGATATCCGTAGATCATTATCCCTGAAATGTTTGAGAGACCAAACTGTTAGTAAAACCTCCTAATCAGTAACTCTGTAGTTACGTTCTGCGGTATTAACCTGAGGCATCCCGTCGACGTATGGGTACGTTGCAACATTTTGTCACAGCTAGATCCGTCAACGTACCGGTACGTCGCACAATTGCAAGGTTCATAATTTGCACAATTTTCAATTTTCACGTGTGATTTTTGGTACGTATACACCAGACACCTTCCTCTATTCCTCCACAAGATGCCAGGCAGGGACAATGCCTTACCCCACATGACCTCCCCCCCCCCACAGGCCATTGTCTCGGCAATTCACCTGTTACCAGTGACCTAGCCAATAAAGGCATTCAGGGCCAGAGTGATTCCCACAATTGATGATAATGTGGAGGACAAAGTTTATGTAACATTAGAGGAAGAAACAGTCAGAAATGATGATCAGGTAATGTCGTCAAAAAAGGTCAGGTATGTTGATGTGTTAGTGAGTGAAACAATGCTTATATTGCCTATATTACTGTTTGAAAACCAATATACTTTCGTACCACATATAATTTCGTACCAAATAAATAAATAAATACCGTTTATGAGTGGTGTGGAATAGTTACCCTCCCACAGAATTCGTTTTCTTTGGAGCCAGCCTGATAGAAAACCCAGTAAGGTAAGGAGTACTGCTATCTGTATCGAGTATTTTAAACCTCAAGTGAGCAATTTGTCTATGAATTTTCGATATTTCTCACTAAAAGTAAAAAAAAAAAATTTTCCCAAAATTGGTCAGGACTCGGAGGAGTCAGTGGTGGAAAATCGGTCGGGACGTGATGGGTTAAAGGCAGGACTAGCATACATCATTACACATTTCCTCTTGGCTTGACCAGTTTGCATCAGTACCGCTCCAGTTCCCACTCCAGATGCATCTGTACAAATGAATGCCTGGACTGGGGTATTAAATGTTGTCTTCAGTGTTTCAAAAACATAAGACTGATCATTTAGTCCAAACAAAAGGTTCATCTAACTTAAGTATTATAGGCAGAGGAGTGGCGATTTGTGCATAACCATTAACCTCTAAAAGACGGGTGTCTGCATATGCTGTCCAAGGATACTAGGGCCAAAAAAACGGGTGTCTGCATATGCTGTCCCACCCCCACCCCCCCTACCACCACACCCATAGACCACCCCCATGCTCCCCACCCCCACCCTTGCCACCCCTAGCCCCCCATCCCGACCCTCACGCCACCCCCACCATCCCCTACCATCCCTAACGCCCACCCTCCTACCACCCTCAACCTCCCCACCTCAAGCCCCCACCACCCACCCCTACATCCCCACAAACCCCCCATCGCCCCAAGCATCCCCCACTCCCCCACAATCGCCCCCATCACCCCCACCGCCTTTCCCCCACCTCCTGCCCCTCACCACCCTAACCCCCTACCCACTAGCCCCCTTCCACCCACCCCCACCCCCAAGCCACCCCCAATACCACCCCACCTCTCCAACCTCCACTACCACCCCCACCCATCACCCTCCACCTCCACCCTACCACCCATACCCACCCACCATCTCCCCTAACCACCCAGCCCACCCCACAAACCACCCACCACTCCCTCCATCTCTCACCACCACCCACCACAAACCTCCCACTATATCACACCCACCGATTATGCCCGTCCTGAACGTATGTCAAAACATTCCGACGCCTGTCTTTTAGAGGTTTAGAAATTACCGAAAGTAGTCACTCATTCCAAGGAAACACCTCACATCATCAGTACTGGTGGGTTCTGGGACGTTAGAAACAACCTTAACATTCTTATCTGTCGTATGAATTCCTTCAGCATCAACCACTTGTCGAAGAAATTTAATTCTCTTACGTAGAAAGTTGCATTTACTGAGCTTAACTTTTAGACCTGCCATTTGGAGACGATAAAAAAAAACTTGCTGTACCTTGGCAAAATGTTTAAGGATTGACTTACTACAATGATGTCATCTATATAAGAAAAGAGAAAGACTGATCATACAGTACCACTGAATACAGAATGGATAAGCCTCATGAATACTGATGGAGCATTTCTAAAACCAAAGGGGAGCCTTTAAAAAAATGATAGTGGTCAGAATGGGTACTGAATGCAGTAATGGGGTGAGACGACTCTTCCATTTCTACTTGCCAATGGCCACGGAACAAGTAAAGCGAGGTGAAAACAACGTTATTTTCTCCAAGAGGTTTCAGTAAATCTGTTAAGACTGGTAATGGAAATAGATTGGGTATAATGACAGAGTATACATTACGACTGTCAACTACGGGTCTAAATTTAGGTGAACCATTCCACGCTCTGACAGCGTGTTCAGTGATGGCCTGATTAATATATCCTGCACTGTCTCGTCCATTTCTCTTCATAAGTTAGAATATGCTGACAGTCACGATCGAAGATAGATGTAGTTAGAGCCCTATTTTTGTCTTATTCTACCAGTGAGCTAAGTGAAAAAAAAAAACTATAAAAGGCAGGCTATGTTAATGAGGCATTTAATTTACACTCTCCAGAACCCCATATACAGCAGAGAGGAACGTAATAACATATATATATATATATATATATATATATATATATATATATATATATATATATATATATATATATATATATATATATATATATATATATATATATATATATATATTGTTACGTACCTGTCCCCACACTGCCACAGGCTCCAACAGCAGTAGTACAGTACAGGAAGGACGTTGCCCAGTGAGTTGTTCTTCTTATGGTCAGCCTTTAGGTGTGCAGTACACAAGATCAGCTGAGGCGAAAATAAACACTGGTTCATTAAAGTTCACTGTCTTTATTTTCCAAATAATTCCACTTAATTCTTTCCAACTTCAATGTTCTCACAAGCACTGGAGCTATAAACACTTTACTAACTGTTATTACACTTAATGCTCAACACTTCACTGTTTTCTCAACTTCCAGTGATATACAAACTTCAATAACCCGTCACTGTTTGCCACTGTTTTCACAAGTACCAAAAATATACAATCTTCACAGACAGTAATTACACTTAATGCTTGCTAACACTTCACTCATTACACAAGTACTGAATATAATCTTCACTGACACCACACTGACACTGCACTACACCCACACTGAACTGAAACCCAACTAAAGACTCAAAACAGTCTCTTCCCTATCCTTATATAAGCTTGCATTACTCTCGAAATTTCTACATTTTACGAGAACAACGGTTGCCAACTTGGATATCAAAACATGTTAACAGTTGTCTCACATTACATAACACTCTAAATCATTTGCCATATGAACTTAAACCGCATGATTTAACAAGCAATCACTTAAATAAAACATTATAAAGAAAAGGAGTACAAACACTGATGCATAACTTACGAAATTACTAAGCTCACAAACAGCAGGCTAACTGGCAACTCCGACTCGTGCAGGAACTTACGGTACCAGAAACGTCTCGAAGGTACGAGACTTCCTAACTAGCAAATCCCCCTTCATAACACTACCCCTCCCTAGTTCTTTGTCGTCTCGACAAAACTGCACAATACATACAAACATAAACCTTAATCCTAATGAAGCATCGAACTGTACACAGAATAATCTTTCAACTTGTCAGGTCTTCTTCTATGCTGCTTCCGACGATGTCCTTGCTCCTCCACACAGTCCACTCCTCTTGAAAGGTCTTGGTCCTCTTCTTGACACAGCACACATCACAGTTTCGACACCACTCTTCAACATCCTGACGCATGCCAATCCAGTAGAACTTGTGTTGCAGCTGGCTTAGAATTGTCTTCACTCCCAGGTGCCCACTAGCAATCTGGTTATGGGACTTATCCAAGATCTCAGACCTCATCTTCTTCGGAACCACCAGTTGCCAACACTCACTGAGGCCATTGGGCGTCTCCCACTGACGCTCCAGTAGTCCGTTGCAAAGGTCCCACTGAATCCAGCAGCTCCCGGTCGCAGGGCCCAACCTGCAAACTCCTCCCCATGATGGTCGCACTGCACTCCACTGCAGCCACTCCACCACCGGTTGCAAATCTGCACCCTCCATCTGCATCCTCCCCAGGTCTTCTCCGTCTGACACCGGCCCCATTATTACAGTATAGCTGCATTTCTTCCTATGATTCCCATTCCTACTACACTCCTTGCTGTCTGTTTCTCTGTCTTCTCGCACGCTATTCATCAAGGTTCTCCTGCATTTCTTCGGTGGTGGGGCTACTTGGGAAGAGCTGGCTGGTGTTTGCCTCTTCACACAAGCCTCCACTAGTTTCCCGCTTGTTTCTGGTCTTCTGCAACCTTCTTCATATCATCCTTTTTTTTCTTCGGACACTCGGAACTGAAGTGTCCCACTTCACTACATGTCCAACATGCATTTGTTACAGCTGAAGATTTCCTTACACTGCTCTCTTCTTGTTCCTTCTTCCATTTGCGACAACCTTCCTTCTTGTGTCCTGACTTCCCGCAGAACCAGCAGCCTCCCTCGGTCTTCTCCCATTCCCTTTTCCACTTGTAGCAGTCCTCTTTTCTGTGTCCTGGTTTTTCACAGTACCAGCAACTTCCCTTAAATTTTTCCTTTTCACATACCTCCCCCTTTCTTGCTTTGAATCCTGCACTATGACCTACCTGAAAGGTGAATGTACTGGACCTGACATAGGACTCAAATGCTAGAGCCCTGGGTAGTGCTTCTTGCATGCTTCTTGGTTGTGCCTGCTTCACTTGCACTTTCAACTCTGCATTGTCGAGAGCATCAATGAACTGGTCCCTCAGTAGAATAGCCAACAGGTTACGTGCTGCTCCAGGGTATGCCTTGTATGCCATACTCTCTAGGTCATAAGCAAGCTGCTGTAGGGATTCTCCTTGAGCCCATACACTGCCCTGGAATCTTGCTCTGTACACCTCAGTCTGGTACATGGTCCCATATCTGCGCTCCAGCACATCTGTTAGGGACTGGTAGCTGTTCCTCTCCATCACTGACATCTGACCCAGAATTTCCATTGCGGCACCCTTAAGGCTAGTAGCAAGCTGCACTGCCCTCTGCCTATCATCCCAACAATTCTGATCCGCAAGTAACTCAAACTGTGCACGTTAAGCTTCCCAAGATACTCTTCCATCAAATTCCTGAGGTTTCTTTTTAACTGGACCCCCATTATAGCCATGCACTTCACTGGTTTGGGGCCTAAAAACTGGGGCATCATAACTAAGGCCAGGACTTAAATGTCCTACATTCTGATTATTCAACCCTGCAATGCTACCTTTAGATGCTTGGGATCCGTCAAAATTCACCATACACTGTCCATTCCTTTCATACGCTCCCTGTACACTAACCTGAGGCTCAGCAGTGCAATATTTCTCTACAGCCTCCATATTCTCACTATTTAACTTCTCATGATCAACAACATGCTTCAACTGGCTATCTACATGCTGTCTGACCTCTATCATAATTCCCTCACTAATCTTTAACTGGTTGTCTACATGCTGTTTGCACTCCGTCACTATTTTCTCACTAATTGTCTTCAACTGTTCGTCTACATGCTGTTTACACTCCACCACATTATTGCTTACCTCATACCTTGGCATCTACTTCTTCCTTAACCTGTTGCTGTTTTTCTTTCATTTCCCCCATGAATGCATCTAGCTCTCCTTGCACCCTCGGTTGTAATTCCCTCTGTTGCTCCTCTGATGCCTCATCAAGTTGCTTATATCGTTCTTTTTGTTCTCCACGTTGTGCCTCTAGTTGTTCCCTATTTGCCTGAAATAGTTCTTTGATTTCGTTCCTGATAAAAGTAAAAAAAATACTATCATTAGAATCTTTTAATAATTCTAATGATAGTATAGTTTGACTGAGTGCAAACCTTTGTGCAAAATGTATTGGCACAGAAAATAATATATCTCCCAAAACATGATTTCATTTTTCAGTGCACGGTACATATGAATTATCCATTCCAAAAATGCTGCAATAATTTAACCCGGAAAAACAAATTTGCTGCATTCAGGTGTGAACATTAAAATTATTTTTCAGTCATGGAACATCGTATGTTATGTTGAGATAAATATATGTATAAATTGGTTGACAGCTAGCTAGCTAGATAAATAGCAGCAGAGAGGCAGGTCGACAGATAGACAGATTGGCATACTGATGGGTAAACAGATAGGCAGAGAGAGGGAGTGTTATGCATGTGCTGATGAAGTAAGAAATGAGTGTAAGCCTGGGACAAGTAGTGTGTTATGTAAATGCATGACGTGTGTGTGTGTGTGTGTGTGTGTGTGATGTGCTTCAGAGAGAGAGAGAGAGAGAGAGAAGATGAAGAAGAAGAAGTACGGATGCACAGATGAATCAAGAAGAATGACTTTCAATCACAAAAGTGAAGAGTAAATGAGCCAGAAAAAGCATGCGAATGAGGAAAATGTACAAAAGGAGGAAGAAAAGATGAAGAAGAAAGTGAACACAGTAAGTCAGACATTCCTCCATAACGATGTCATTGCCTCCTTGGAGGGAGATGAAGGTAGCAGAGAGGAAAGGAGAAAGACTGAAAAGGGAGAGAGGGATGGTGGGAGATAGAAAAGGACAGGGAAGGGGGAAGGGAGGGAATGGAGGGAAGGAGGGAAGGGAGAGAATAATAGAAGAGAGACGGCAGGAGGGGAGGGGAGGGGTGGTAGGAAGGAATGCAAGGAGAATATTGAATAAGAAAGAAGGGAGGATGAGACATTGGTGAGGGATTGTGAACAGACGAACAGGAGGAGGAAAGAGATGGAGGAGGGATGGGAGGGAGGGAGGGAAGTGCGAAAGGGAAGGGAGGAGAGAGGCGGGGGGAAGGCATGGATGTAGGAAGATAAAAGAAAGAAATGAGGAATAGATGAGGGGAGTGATATGGATGATGAAAGGAAGGGAAGGTGACAAAGAAGGGGACGGAAGTAGAAGATGGACGAGAGGGAAGAAGGACAGGAACACAGGATAGAGTGGAGCGAAGGGAGAGAAATGCAGGATGAAAATGAGGAGGGGTTATGTAGGAGGGAAGGGAGGGAGAAAGAGAGTGGGAGAAAGCTAGGAAGAGACGATGTAGAGTGTTAAAAAGATGGCAAGGGAAAGTTAGTAAATGCATAGAAAGGGGAAGATGAGGGAGGGATTGAAGGGAGGGACATTGTCAAGGGAGAGGAAGAAAGATAAAAGGAACAGGAAATAGTGAAGGAGGAAGGGCGGGAGGGAAATAGAGGAGGGATGGGGGAGACAGAGAATGTCTAACAGTAAAGGGAAGAAGGAAGATGGAGGAAAGAGGGAGAAATGCTTACAAATGAGGCTATTCAGGATGCAAGATAGGGAGGAAAGGGAGGAAGAAATTTAAATCAGGGGAGGGAGGGAGGGAGGAAGGAGGGAAAACTGGGAGGAAGAAGGAAAAGAAGAAAGGTAGAATGGAAGAGAGGGAGGACGGATACAAGGAGCGAGGGGGAGAAGTGAAGGGATGGAGGGAGAAGAAAGGGGAGAGGGGGGGGGTGTTATTGGAAGGGAGATACCAGGATACAAAGTAGCTACACAGTTTTACAAGGCTCAAGGTACCCGAACATTAACTGGTGCTGCATTTACAAACTGTTCAATTCTTAATTTATACTTAAAATCTCTTATATAAGTTTGCTGCTCAACGCATAACAACCAAACTAGAGCTTATATTAAACGTGTTGCAAAAATATGACATTTTTCGTTTATTTACTACTGCACAAGTAGCACCAAAAGTAGGAGTGGGGGGCAGGGAGACCTACGAAAAGAAGAAGCTATTGTAGTGGAAGAGACAGGGAAGAAGGGGTGAATTATTACATTTTTATTTTTGCCCTCTGGGTGGCAAACTTAATCTGATGCTGAAATGTATCTGAAAGAGGAGTCATTCTCCTGACGTCATGGAGGAGGTAATGTATTTAATAATCACTGTAATTATTCGGTTTCTATTTCATCTTGGTCTTCGTTGCTGCTCATGAAATGATACCAGACTTGGTGTAAAAAAGAAAAAATGCTGTCTCCAATAATATTTTCCAAATTTGTGGAACAAATAACAATTCAGGTTGCAGGTGAGGGAGAGGAATAATCGAAACTCAAGTAAGTACATATAAGAAAAGAATTACCATTAATCTTCTTAGCTGCTGATTGACAGAACACCATTCACTGATGAAATTGGTAATAATGAAAGGATTACGTCAGAAACTAATAATCCACTGACTGCATCCCTACTGCTGCTAATTATAAGGCATGGGATCCGTGGATTAAGGTAGTGCAGATGTTCGTGAGCAAAGAGAACAATGCCAGAAACTGTTGTAAATCAAAGTAAATATACTGGTATGAGAAAGTATGTGTTTCATACAATGGACTGGTCAACAGAGAAAGGACTGAACTGGTGGAACAGATTTAGTCCTTGTGTGCAGTGATGGATACCATACGTAAATGTCTAATGGTGGTGGAGAGTATAGTAGTCTAAGGAAAATAAACTTGAACAACAAAGCTGTTTCATACCAGACCCCCTGAGAATGGGCTAATTTCTGAAAGGTGTTTTTGTAGCAGCAGATGAACAGTGGAAGGAAAACAAATCTTAACAAACCCATACACGGAATAACAGGTGTCTCCTGTTCATAGAAAAAAAAAAAAGTTGTAACAGTTGGACTTAAATTGCTGTAGGTTGAAGTCTGGGGAGGGGACTAATCTGGGGATGCGAGTTCCAAAGAGAATCAGTTTTGGAAGTAGATGAATTCTGATAGGCAGAAGTTCTGTAATATGGTAGTGTGACAGTCCAGTCATGAGCGCTACCAGATGCCCATGTAGCACGGGGGAAGATGAGGAGAGATGGCACAATGGATGCAACTTCATCATAGCATTTGCCATAAAAGTATCTGTAAAATAATGCAAGGGAGGCAACATTCCATCTCACTTGTAGGGGAGGTAGTAAATTTGTAACTGAAGAGTTATTAGTAATTCTTATAGCTTTGTTCTGAACTAATCCAGTTGCTTTAGTGCAACCTCTTCACACCCACTCCAAAGAGGTGAGCAATATTGGAACTGAGAGGACAAAAAGGACTTGTAAATTATAGCTAACTTCTTGTCAGTGACGAAATTACGGATTCTGTATAAAAAAACAAGTTTCTTTGTGGTGGTTTTAGCAAGTGATCTAACATGAGTGATTTAACTGGGAAATTTTTATGAGAAAAACCGAGAGTTCCAGTACTTTTAGTGATGGAAGTAGTGGTTGCACTGAAGGTAATATGGTAATCAGGTAATAGCTGTCTATAGATAAACCTAGCTTTCTAGCATTAAATTAGATAATGTTATTTTGTCCAAATTCATTGATCATGGATATGTCTTGATTTAGAGACTGTTGTCCTGAGTTGGGAGTAAGAGATACCAAAATTTGTGAATGGAGGTTTTTATAATGAAAGAACTGTGAAGTGTTGAGTCATCTGCGTACGAGTGAATGGGGTTTGGGTACCAGAGAAGAGATCGTTAATATGAGTGGTGAAAAAGGTTGGAACAAGGACTGATCCTCGTGGCATTCCGACATTACTGGGGTGGAAACTGGAAAATACATAATATTCCTTTACCCTAATCTTTCAGTTGCTTGAATGTGAGGAAAACAGTGGAACAAACGATGATAGGCCGTAGCAAGGGAGCTTGGATACCAGGGAATGATGCCACATTTTGTCAAAATCTTTAGCTATATCACGGACTACAGCATGGGTTTCTCCATGTTGATCAGTTGACTGATGGATGGTATGAGAAAAGAGTTTGTACGTCTAACACACGGGAAGGGCCGGTAAAAGACGAGGGGTCAGCAAAAGTTTGCTCAGCTTAACTTCAAACTCACACCAGAAAAAAAAAAAAAAAGATACACTCCCGATGCGTGGAATCTACCACGTCATAGTTGACTGACCTGCTGCTGGCCATACATCATTGTATCTATACGTCTATCCATCCATCCACCCAACTGTCCAATCAATTTATCTATCTCTGCAACCATCCACATATCTATTATACTAATATCCACGGATCAATTTATCGATCTGCATACCTCTCTGTCCATTCACCTAACATTATCTCCTTCATTAATCCATCCAGTCTTACATTCTGTTTTTCCATTTATCTGTGTGTCTATATGTCAGATGTTAACAAATGTCCCAGGACATAACTGTTTGCTCTAAGATTAACTTACAAACTCATGACAGGCCGATCCCACTAAAACAGAACTAAAAATTATAGACTTACTCAAGTTAACATAAACAGCAAAAATAAACAGAAGTTTTATAAACCTGTAATATCTTGATAGCTGTGCTTCCTAGAGAAAATTGAGGGGCGAAGACCCTCTTCTAAAAGTAACCCGCCTGACTTCCACCTTATTTTCACGTTTTCAAATGTTAAGAACCAGTTTCTCAAAGTTGTTGAATTTTCATAACCTACAGACTTATAAGAGAGAACAAACCCTGCAGTACAATGTGGCTTTTGCTATGAAGGTTTTGATATGAAATAAGAGGCAGAGTACAAAAACTACCCAAAACAAGTACACGACGGTATGTTAGTTTCTACCGTAACTAATGAGTAACAAACGATAAATCATGAATATAGAAAATTAGAAGTGAGACCAGTGGAGACAAAGATACTAAGGAAAATATATGACTTGCAGAAGCTGTACAGGACAAGAAGAAGAGATCTTTGAAGGCATGGAGCAAATAACTCTTGGTATGTATACAGAAAAAGTTTGTGCTTAGATGCGCTGGAGACGTCGAGAGAATGGACATGAATAATAATACAAACAACGCCTTTGATAAACGGTCCCACCCCTACAGTACTGTAAAGAGGAGGAGGAGCTCTAGCAAATCCAGGGGGAATTATCTTTTATTACTCCAGTCCGGGTGAAAGTCTAAGGTCTACTTTCTCATCTCTGTCTCCATGCGGCTGTTAAGAGTCACTCTTTCGTCATTTTCTTTTTCGCACGAAGTCTTGCCATCGACCTCAATTTTCATATATGTGCTCCTCTTCAGCTTGTTCTAAGGTTGTTCCTATCTCTTTCATTGCTGCGTCGATGTTCTTTCTCCACGTCATTTTCGGTCGTCCCACTCATCGTCTTCCTTGTGGTCTCCACTCGTAATATTCCCTCGGAAATTTTTCTCTGTTTAGTCTCATCACATTACCGAACCATTGAAATTAATCTTTCTCAGTGCTCTTCTTGGATTTTTTTATTTTTAATTCCATTTATTCTGGTCACACCTTTAATCAGTCATATAATTTTCAATTTAAATCCTTGAACTTTGCCTCTGGTTTGGGTTGTTAATGATCATACTTCATATCCATTTGTAAGGGTCGGTCGTAATATTCTTGTATATATTGGAACGGTATTTGATTATCTTGAGAATTGGTATAATATATCAAACTCCGTGTTAAATTTTGAAATCCTATTATTAACTTCCAGCAACATGTCATGTTCCATTCTAAATTTAACTCCTAAATGTTTAAATCTAACATTATGTTTGTTGATATAAATGGTAGATTACTAGTGGAGAATCGTGACAAAGTGAGCAGCATGGTGAATCTTGACGGATGCCGAGCATCTAAAGGTAGCATTTCAGGGTTGAATAATCAGAATGCAGAAGTTTTAAGTTCTCAATTATGATGCCCCAGTTTTTAGGCCTCAAACCAGTGAAGTGCATGGCTATAATAGGAGCCCAATTAAGAAGAAACCTCAGGCATTTGATGGTACAGTATCTTGGGAAGCTTACCGAGCACAGTTTGAGTTACTCGCCGATCAGAGTGGTTGGGATGACAGGCAGAGGGCAGTGCAGCTTGCTACAAGCCTGAAGGATGCGGCAGTGGAAATTCTGGGCCAGATGTCATTACAGGAGAGGAACAGTTATCAGTCCTTAATAGAAGTACAGGAGCACAGATATGGAACCATGTACCAGGCTGAGGTTTACAAAGCACGATTCTGGAACCGTGTAGGAGAATCCCAACAGCAGCTTGCTCATGACCTGGAGAGTATGGCACACAAGACATACCCTGGAGCAGCACTTAACCTGTTGGCTATTATTCTGAGGAACTAGTTCATCGTTGCTCTTAACTGTGCAGAGTTGAAAGTGCAAGTGAAGCAGGCACAACCCAGAAGCACGCAAGAAGCACTAGCCGGGACTCTAGAATTTGAGTCCTACGTCAGGTCCAGTAAATCCACTTTTCAGGCCGGTTGTACTGCAGGATTCAAGGCAAGAAAGGGGCAGGTATATGAAATGGAAAAATTAGTTGGAAGTTGCTGGTACTGTGAAAAGCCAGGACACAGAAAAGAGGACTGCTACAAATGGAAGAGGGAACAGGAGAAGACCGGAGGAGGTTGCTGGTTCTGCAGTTAGGCAGTACACAGGGAGGATTGTTACAAATGGAAGAAGGAGTGAGAACAGAGCAGTGCAAGGAAATCTTCATTTGTAACAAAAGCATGTTGGACATGTAGTGAGGTGGGACACTTCAGTTCTGACTGTTCGAAGAAGAAAAAGAGTGATATGAAAGCTGCAGAAGACCAGAAAGAAAACTAGTGGAAGCTGGTGTTAAGAGACAACCACCAGCCAGTTTTTCCCAAGTAGCCACCACTGGTGACAGGCTGCCACCACTGAAACCACCTCGACCCTCGAGACTGAGCTGCATTATCACCACCTATCTTCCACCCCCAACTGCAAACACTGACCTCTTTCCACCCAGTCTCACCGTACACTCTCACCACACTTCAGCCCGCCTGCATCTCACCACCCATCCAAGGTATTTCCATATCACCATCCCCAGCTAAATCTAGAAAGTCACTGTCCCCTTCAGACTTCATTCCCCCTGAATATTAGCAAGCATCATCATCAGCAGCAGCACCACCACCACAACCATCTCCTCCACAACCGTCTTCACCACAAACATCACCACCACAACCATTACCACCACAACCATCTTCATCACAACCATCACCACAACCATCTCCATCACCATAATCATCTGAACCTTCATCCACCCAGCTATCATCAACACAATCTTCACCATCTCCCTCCCCACCACAAAGAGAGGCCAGTGTGGGCCTAGCTGAGGTAATGGTGGGCGGTTGAGAGGTAGTCGTCTGTCTCGGGGTTGTGTGCACCACACACGAACACAGCCAAGCATTTCCCCAGGTGGTGACTGTCAGGAGGAAGCTTGGAGTTCTGGGTCATTCAAACCCAATGCTGGCCCCTTCACTGAACCCTAGGTTTGAGAGTGGCAGCACCAGCAACACCACTCCAATACTTTCACCTTTTTTTTTTTACCATGGAGTTGCTCACCTAGCTGATGGTCAAAACAAACAAATATGTCACGTTTCTGGGGGCTGCACTAGATGTTTGGTACCTCTGCAACGAAGAGGAAATGTCTGAGTTCCTTGGATTATACTTCCTTATGGGGATTTGTGAACTGCCAACCATAACACACTATTGGCATTCATCAAAGGTTCACAAATACCCCATATTTCGGCGAGGTATGAGTGGAAAGCGCTTCAGGGCCATCCTTAAGCACTTTCATGCTTTCAGTAGTCTCGCCATACCTGAGGGCAATCAGGACCTGCTGATAAGGACTTGCACAGTGATGGAATATCGCCTTCAGAGGTTCAGGGAGGTTTATATCCCGGGCAAACATCTAAGCCTGGTTGAGGGATCTCTTGCTTGGAAAGGGCGACTCTCCTTCTGTGTATACAACCCTATGAAGCCCCAAAAGTATGCCATAAAACTATACATCTTGGCTGAGGCAAGGAGTGGTTACATTTGGAATTTGGAAGTATACACGGGGGAGAAGTCTCTAGAGAACACAGTGTGGGGCCTCGTTGAACCTTTGAAGGGCAAAGGATACAAGTTGTATATGGACAATTATTACAACTCTGTATCACTGTGTGAATGCCTTTTCGCAGAGGGCGTGTATGTGTGTGGCACAGTATGACTAGCAAGGGATGCATCGAGGGAGCTGCAAGACATCAGCAGTGCTAAATGCCCTCTTGATGATGGAGTGGAAGCTAGACACAAGGGCAATGTAATGGTGTTGTGGAAGAACAAAAATATCGTAAGTATGGTGTACACCTTCCACAGTGACACCACCGTCCCTAAGCAGGGCATGGGAAGGTATAGGGTCCAGACGGGAGATTCTACCATGTTCTGAAAACCGTGAACAAGCCCGTCCTGGTGGAGGACTCTAATAGGCACATGAGGGGGAGGGCTGGATCATTTCGATCAGATGATCCAGTACTACCCCGCCCAAAGGAGGACGGTCAAGTGGACCAAGAAAATTACCTATTTTTTCATCCACATGGCCCTATTCAATGCCTACACCCTCTACAACAAGAGCACCAATAGGCCTATGACTCTCCTGGAATTCCAGGAGCACATATGCCACAAACTCCTGACATTCTGGGAGGAGGAGTAGCCGGCATTGGGTCATGCCCTTCACCATGCCCCTGACCTTCCCTCACAACGACGACCACCTGTACCTGCAGCAACCACTCCATCAACTGCAGCCTCTGCTCTGCCTGCAACAATTGCTCCACCTCCTGCAGTAGCTGGTCCATCAGGAATATCTCCGCCAGTTACTGCCAAGACTGCTCCACCTTCTGCAGTAGCTGGCCCATCAGGAGTAACCTCGCCAGTTACTGCCATGACTGCTCCACCTCCTGCAGTAGGTGGCCCTTCAGGAGTTACTTGGCCAGCTCCTGCCACTACACCTCCAGCAGGAGTACAGAGGTGAGAAGATGGAGGAGTACAGCTGCCAAGCGCCAGCGATATGTCGACGATAGGACAAGCTTGGACTCAGCTCTGCACCACACCCTGAAGAGAATCCCCGACAGGAGAAGGCTGCGGTGTGTGTTGTGCTGCTTCAATAAGAGGAGGAAGGACACCTATATATGTCCTGTTTGTGATGTGCCGCTCTGCACAGGACTGTGCTTTCATCAGTATCATACTGATGAAAGCATACAGCAGTAAATCACATTACAAACACACACACACACACACACACACACACACACACACACACACACACACACACCGCTCGCTGACTCAGTGGTAGCGTTCTCGCTTGCCATCTGGTAGACGGGGGTTCGCACATCGCTCAGGTTGTGGAATGTTTCACTGACGAAGTGGGTGGTTACTGTCCCCCTTGAGCAAGGGGACGGGTGTGTGCGTGTGTAAAGGTCACAGCCTTTCCCTTAGATTGGACTATATGAGCTCTCAGCTCCCTTCCGGGAGGGTACAAGCTGACGATCACGACCATCAAGTGATCCTGACCGACCCGGTGAATTACACACATGCACACACAGACAGACAGACAGACAGTCACACACACACACACACACACACACACACACACACACACACACTCACACATCACAAATACTCACACACACACGCAGGCTGTGATCGTACCTGTCCTCCTCTCTGCAACTCCAACTCCTCTCAAGAAACACCACAGCACTGCTAGAGGACGTGAGTAACCAATTTATTATTTTAGTTTTTATATTATTGTGTTGTAAGGTATGAATTGTGTGTTTACTTTATATTTCTCATAGGGAAAATGTGGTGGATTTCATTCCTATTCTCTCAGTCATTATAATCGTAAAGTATAGGTTGCATAAAAAATCTGAAGAAAGCTTGATCAAGGTGATGATTTCTTATGCATACTTCTGTAAAGCCAAGTAACCTATGTGTGAAAATAACTGGGGAAAAGTTACGTAAGACGAACATAATACTCAGCCTATGGGCCTGAACGTACTTGCTGTCACCGCATGCAAACCTGCGTGCAATACATTGTAACCTTTAAAAATTCATTTTCTCAATAACAATAAGGCTTATAACACTGTGAATTATATCATGGGCTTCTTTAACCTTTGGGCTACAAAACTGGATAGAATTTACATATTTGTTTGTTACAGTGTCACTAACAACATACGAAATTATAGACAAATCAGACTTTTTAGGCGATTTTCATAGTTTTTCAATTTACTCGAAAACTATTGGACATATCAACTTGAAACTTTCACAGATGAAATATCGTGAAATTCTGCATATAGACATATCCTTTGCAGCTGCGTGTCGTGGGAAAAAATTTTCGCGGTGATGTTGGGAAGTTATGAGAAGCTAGTTTTCAGGTAAATAAGGTTTATTCAGGCTTCATTTCTGTAAATTTATTCATTTGTTTTATGTTTTTTATTCTTATAGTATAAACATCAACGAAGATGATGGGAAGTGATTTATAACAATATAAGCACTTTCCAGGGTGTTAATTGGGCAATGGAAATTTTTCCCTTGCTGCACACACAGAGCCAGCCTGAGCGATGTTTTCGTTCTGTGCATAGAACCGAAATTTATTGGAAACTTATGGTGTGCATGGGGGTTAAGGAGCCCATGGTCTCGGTGAAAATGTATATTGCAAAAGTGGAGCAGGTAATCAGCTGACCCTTTACAACGATTACTGGGTACACAGGAATCACAGTGAACACTGATGTCCTTATGCATAGTAGACCAATAAATGAAAGACGTGCTTGTCTCAAATACTTGAATGGGATGCATGAGGTGTGATATGGATGATGTAGAGTACTGCAGGTATTAAATCAGTGGGAACAGCAAGTTGATATACTCTATATTCAGTATGTCCCTTGCATTGAGAGTTGCAGTAAGAGATGTCTTCCCGTACAAAATATCATTGTCTAACATGAGATCATTTACTGACACTGGCAAAGTAGGTAATGCCGAAGAGTCTCCCAGTTCCAGGAGATAAATAACCGTAGACCATCCGCCCCTTTCCTGGTGATGACTTAATATGCCTGGAACCACTGTCTGACTCCTTCATTTCTGCAGCATTCGTGGCCCTTCCTCTAACTTTCTCTCTGTTGAACACCACCTCTCCTCTACCCCTCACCTTCCCTTCTTAACAGAGACTAAGCTCTCTGAGGCAACTGACAACAAACCCTTTTCTGTATCCTCCTACTTTCTCTATATTCATTTCAAAGCCAGGGGTGCTTGTTTTGTATATGTATGCAACGACCTATCTTGCTCTTGTGTTCCTGAACTTGATTCTTTTGAATACTCTACTCTCTGGCTTCGGCTCTCATGTCATTCTCTGACTAAATATATCTGTGCTGTTTACTTATCCCCTAATACTACTGACAATCAAAAATTCTTCGAATATTTTACTTCTACAGTGGAACACATTTTATCCATTTCTTCTTTCTCTGAAATCTCCATTGTAGGAGATTTCAATGTTCACCACCACCATTGGCTCTCCTCTTCTTTCACTGATCCACCTCGTGAACAAGCCTCCATCTTTTCTATCCTTAATGACCTAGAGCAGCTTGTACAACTCTCTATCCTTATCCCTGACTGCCTTGGAAAAAGTTCCAACAAACTTGACCTCTTCCTTACAACTAATCCTTCTGCTTACACTATTAATCTTTTCTCTCCGTTGGGCTTCTCCTATCATAACCTTATAATCTTAACCAGTCCTATTGCTCCGGTACGGCCTGTGGACCCTCCAAGGAAACATAGTCTGTGGCACTTTGGAGCTGTGGATTGGGAGGCCCTCAGGCAGTACTTCTTTGATTTTCCCAGGAATAATTATTCCTTCCATGGCTGGGAGCCATCTGAATGTGCCTTGCGCATTACGGAGGTTATTCTCTCAGGCATGGAAGTATACATTCCTTTCTCATATCCTTTGACAAATGTAAGAAAGCCTTGGTTTAATCACACTTGTTCTAATGCTGTCCACAACAAGGAGAGGGCCTATAAAAGGTACCAGAGCCAACCCACCCCTGAATCACATCTTTTTTATGTTTCTGCCCGAAATCATGCTAACTCTGTTCTCTCTGCTAAAAATAATTTCATCCATACTAAATGCTCCCAGCTCTCCCACTGGAATTCTTCCCGCTCCTTCTGGCACCTTGCCAAAAACCTTTCTAACAACTTTACCTCATCATCCTTCCCTCCTCTTTTCTATTCTGACGGCTCTGTAGCTATTTCTTCTACTGATAAAGCAGATCTCTTCGCTCAGACTTTCTCCTCCAATTCCACCTTAGATGATTCCAGTGCCGTTCCTCCATCACTTCCCCCCTCTGACTTCCTCATGGCTGACATTAAAATTTCTTCAGCTGATTTATTTTCTGCCATCATTGGCCTTAATACTAACAAGGCATATGGGCCTGATGGAGTTCTTCCTGTTGTCCTCAAGAACTGTACTGTTGTGGTTTCACCCTGCCTAGGTAAAGTCTTTCCCCTTTGTCTTTCAACTTGTACCTTTCCTTCTGGCTGGAAGTTTGCTCTCATTCAGCCAGTCCCAAAGATGGGTGACCATTCCCAACCCTCTAACTATCATCCAATTGCTTTAACATCATGTATCTGAAAAGTTTTTGAGTCTATTCTTAACAGAAAAATTTTAAAGCATCTTTCCTATCACAACCTTCTTTCTGATCATCAGTATGGGTTCCATCAAGAACACTCCACTGGTGATCTTCTCACCTACCTTTCAGACTCCTGGTCATCCTCCTTCGGGACTTTGGCTAAAGCTTTGCCATTGCACTTGACATCTCCAAGGCTTTCGATCGAGTCTGGCATAAATCTTTAATATCCAAACTGCCCTTTTATGGTTTCTATCTTTCTATCTGTGCCTTTCTGGTCGTTCTATAGCTGCTGTTGTAGACGGCCATCATTCTTCTCATAGATCTATCAGCAGTGATGTTCCTCAGGGCTCTGTTCTATCACCAACCCTCTTTCTTTTATTCATCAATGATCTCCTAGGCTGTACATCTAACCCTATCCACTACACTGATGATTCCACCCTTCACCTTTCCATTTGGTTTCCGCAAAATCCATCTCAGCAGTTATTTCAACAAACAAGGGATGAGGCTATGGCACACCTAATGTCTGACTTGGCTCGTATCTCTGACTGGGGTAAAAATAATCTTGTTGTTTTTCATGCATCAAAGACTCAGTTTTTGCACCTATCAACCCGTCAAAATCTTCCACAGGAGTACCCACTAATATTTAATAATATCCAGTTTAATCCTGCATCATCTTTGAACATGCATGAGGTTTCATTCACTTGGAACTTGTCGTGGAATGATCATACTGCATCTCTTGTAAAATCTGCTCCCAAGAGATTAGGTGTGATAAGCCGACTCCGTGCCTTCTTTACCCATGCACAGTTGTTGACTTTATACACGGGTTTTATTCGCCCCTGTTTAGAGGAAGGATGAGATGTCATATGAAAGGTATAAGGAAAAGAGGAATAGGGTGAGAAGGGGTGTGC
This sequence comes from Coenobita brevimanus, assembly GCF_032717465.1. NCBI lineage: Eukaryota > Metazoa > Arthropoda > Malacostraca > Decapoda > Coenobitidae > Coenobita > Coenobita brevimanus. The sequence continues at coordinate 10,990,838 of NC_136988.1, read as the reverse complement.
GTGATGCTAAAGTGGCAGCAGATGAGAGATGGGGTAGGTGGCTGACAGAGAATTTTCAACAGAATAAGAAAATGTTTTGGAAGGAGGTGAAAAGGGTGCGAAAGGGAGAGTCTGGCAAGGAAGAACGAGTAAAAGCAGATGATGGAAGGATGTTAATTGAGATGGATGCAGTAAGGAAGAGATGGGCAGAGTATTTTGAAAGATGGTTAAATGTAGAGGAGGAAAGGGTGGCTGAGGTTGTGGCGGATGGAAGGGTGCAAGGAATAAATGTGTTGGGAGAGTTGAATGATTCTTTGATCACGAAGGAGGAAGTGGAGAAGGCAGTAAAGGAGATGAAAGCAGGGAAAGCTGCAGGTACGAATGGGTGTGCTGTGGAATGCCTGAAGGGTGGTGGAGTGGCTATTGTTGACTGGTTAGTAAGATTGTTGAATGTGTGCTTTGTGAATGGTATGGTGTCAGTTGACTGGGCAAGTGCTTGTGTGGTCCCATTGTATAAAGGCAAGGGTGATAAGTATGAATGTACTAGCTTTAGGGGTATAAGTCTGTTGAGTGTTGTAGGTGAGGTTTATGGCAGTGTTAATTATGAGAGAGAGGGTACAGAGTGAGTGATTGGTGATGAGCAGCGTGGCTTTAGGAGAGGGATGGGATGCGTGGATCAGGTGTTTGCTGTGAGACAAGTGTGTGAAAAGTATTTAGCAAAAGGCAAGGATGTGTTTTGGGCATTTATGGATTTAGAGAAAGTGTATGATAGAATTGATAGGGAGGCTATGTGGACTGTTTTAAGATTGTATGGACTTGATGGTAGGTTACTAAAAGGGGTGAAAAGTTTTTATGTAAATAGTAGAGCGTGTGTAAGAGTGGGAAATGCTGTGAGTGATTGGTTTCCTGTGAGAGTGGGGCTGCGACAGGGATGTGTGATGTCGCCTTGGTTGTTAATATTTACATGGATAGTGTTGTAAGGGAGGTGAAAGCAAAAGTTTTAGGTGGAGGTCTGAGTCTGGTGAATGTTGATGGTGGAGAGTGGAATTTGAAGCAGCTGCTGTTTGCAGATGATACTGCACTGGTGGCTGATTCAGAGGAGAGATTGAGACTTTTGGTAGAGGAGTTTGGAAGGGTGTGTGAAAGGAGGAAATTGAAAGTAAATGAGAATAAGAGTAAAGTGATGAAGTGTATGAGGTTGGTAGATGGTAGGGGGATGAATATAGTTTTGAATGGCGGGTTGCTTGAGGAGGTAGAGTGTTTTAAATATCTAGGGTCACATGTTGCTGTGGATGGAAGAATAGATGCAGATGTGAAGTTTAGAATAAATGAAGTAGGAAAGGTGCTGGGAGGAATGAAAAAAGTGTTTAGATGTCGTTCGCTTAGAATGGATGTAAAGAGAAGGCTGTATGAGGGTGTTGTGGTACTGACTGCATTATATGGGGCTGAAACATGGAATATGGGTGTAGCAGAGAGGAAAAGTTTGAATGTAATGGAGATGAGGTGTCTGAGGAGTATGTGTGGAGTGATGCGTATGGATCGAGTGCGAAATGATGAAGTGCGAAGGAGAACTGGAGTTGTTCGGGAGATGCCTGGTAGAGTTGAGCAGAGGGTGTTGCGATGGTTTGTGCATATGGAGAGAATGGATAATGAGCGATTGGTGAAAAAAATAACTAGATCTGATGTGAGAGGTGTAAGGCTGAGAGGAAGACGACAAATAGGATGGATGGACAGTGTGAAGAGAGTGCTGGATGCCAGAGGGGTGTCTGTTGAGCATGGAAGAGTGGCTGTGCGTGACAGAAATAAATGGAGAGAAATTTTGAATGAATAAGTGATGATGCAGCCCTGAGGGGATATTCTCCCTCATTTGGTCTGATCAGCTAGTCAGGTCAGGTGCGGGTAAGGGGATGAGTCTGTTATGATGTGGCAAGGGTAAACCAGCTCTGCTGTCAGGCCCTGCTGCAGATGTCACTGATTGCATTGCGCAGTTGACCCTTGTGCGATATGGTGCGGTGAGGATCTGTCCGTTCTCCCCTTTGGGGCTAAGATGCGAATGAATGTGTTTGAATGGATGAGAAAATGGGGAGTGTGTCGTCCTGTCACTGTTACCTCACTTTCCTTGGGGGAAGCAGCCTAGGTATATATAATAGAATGGAATAGTTTAGAGTATAACTTTCATGTGTTGGGAGGCTCCCCATATACAGCTCTTCTCAATAGGGTGGAGTCAAAGGTTTTTGTCTCATGAACTCTCTTCCTTTAGTGGCTCCCTTCAACCTCTGTCTCTTCGCCGCACAGTTGCCTCTTTATCTCTTTTCTATCGCTACTCCTCTGAACTGTCTGCGTGTATCCCTCCACCTGTGCAATGAGTGCGTAGCACCCGTCTAGCAACAAACTCTCATCCCTTTTCTGTCCAACTCTCTAATGCAAGAGTTAACCATTACTCCCAGTCCTTCATTAATGCAACAAGTCAACTCTGGAACTGCCTCCCTCTGCCTGTATTTCCTACTTCCTATGATCTCCAGTCTTTCAAACGCAGTATCTCCAGGCATCTCGAAATGAAGAGATCTCGATTTTGGCTTCTTTTTTTTTTAAGGAACTGTTATTGTGGGCTCAGCCTTTGGTTTCTTGTTCCTTGGATAAAGAAGACCACAGAGGGACTGTGCACTGACAACTACAGATAACATCTTGGGTTAGAGTGGTGTGGGGAGCTTCATTTGGTTGACATGGTGAGACTGCTGCAGTTACATGGCATAAGAGCATCTACAGCTGCACGTACTCATAGGTTGGGATGAAGTCTTGGATAATAACTGACCATCGTGCTAGATATCCGGTAAGATTTCTCATTTTGAATTTAATAACAAAGTGGGCGATCATTGGTCTGGATATGTACTTGATATCCGTAGATCATTATCCCTGAAATGTTTGAGAGACCAAACTGTTAGTAAAACCTCCTAATCAGTAACACTGTAGTTACGTTCTGCGGTATTAACCTGAGGCATCCCGTCGACGTATGGGTACGTTGCAACATTTTGTCACAGCTAGATCCGTCAACGTACCGGTACGTCGCACAATTGCAAGGTTCATAATTTGCACAATTTTCAATTTTCACGTGTGATTTTTGGTACGTATACACCAGACACCTTCCTCTATTCCTCCACAAGATGCCAGGCAGGGACAATGCCTTACCCCACATGACCTCCCCCCCCCACAGGCCATTGTCTTGGCAATTCACCTGTTACCAGTGACCTAGCCAATAAAGGCATTCAGGGCCAGAGTGATTCCCACAATTGATGATAATGTGGAGGACAAAGTTTATGTAACATTAGAGGAAGAAACAGTCAGAAATGATGATCAGGTAATGTCGTCAAAAAAGGTCAGGTATGTTGATGTGTTAGTGAGTGAAACAATGCTTATATTGCCTATATTACTGTTTGAAAACCAATATACTTTCGTACCACATATAATTTCGTACCAAATAAATAAATAAATACCGTTTATGAGTGGTGTGGAATAGTTACCCTCCCACAGAATTCGTTTTCTTTGGAGCCAGCCTGATAGAAAACCCAGTAAGGTAAGGAGTACTGCTATCTGTATCGAGTATTTTAAACCTCAAGTGAGCAATTTGTCTATGAATTTTCGATATTTCTCACTAAAAGTAAAAAAAAAAAATTTTCCCAAAATTGGTCAGGACTCGGAGGAGTCAGTGGTGGAAAATCGGTCGGGACGTGATGGGTTAAAGGCAGGACTAGCATACATCATTACACATTTCCTCTTGGCTTGACCAGTTTGCATCAGTACCGCTCCAGTTCCCACTCCAGATGCATCTGTACAAATGAATGCCTGGACTGGGGTATTAAATGTTGTCTTCAGTGTTTCAAAAGCATAAGACTGATCATTTAGTCCAAACAAAAGGTTCATCTAACTTAAGTATTATAGGCAGAGGAGTGGCGATTTGTGCATAACCATTAACCTCTAAAAGACGGGTGTCTGCATATGCTGTCCAAGGATACTAGGGCCAAAAAAACGGGTGTCTGCATATGCTGTCCCACCCCCACCCCCCCTACCACCACACCCATAGACCACCCCCATGCTCCCCACCCCCACCCTTGCCACCCCTAGCCCCCCATCCCGACCCTCACGCCACCCCCACCATCCCCTACCATCCCTAACGCCCACCCTCCTACCACCCTCAACCTCCCCACCTCAAGCCCCCATCACCCACCCCTACATCCCCACAAACCCCCCATCGCCCCAAGCATCCCCCACTCCCCCACAATCGCCCCCATCACCCCCACCGCCTTTCCCCCACCTCCTGCCCCTCACCACCCTAACCCCCTACCCACTAGCCCCCCTTCCACCCACCCCCACCCCCCAAGCCACCCCCAATACCACCCCACCTCTCCAACCTCCACTACCACCCCCACCCATCACCCTCCACCTCCACCCTACCACCCATACCCACCCACCATCTCCCCTAACCACCCAGCCCACCCCACAAACCACCCACCACTCCCTCCATCTCTCACCACCACCCACCACAAACCTCCCACTATATCACACCCACCGATTATGCCCGTCCTGAACGTATGTCAAAACATTCCGACGCCTGTCTTTTAGAGGTTTAGAAATTACCGAAAGTAGTCACTCATTCCAAGGAAACACCTCACATCATCAGTACTGGTGGGTTCTGGGACGTTAGAAACAACCTTAACATTCTTATCTGTCGTATGAATTCCTTCAGCATCAACCACTTGTCGAAGAAATTTAATTCTCTTACGTAGAAAGTTGCATTTACTGAGCTTAACTTTTAGACCTGCCATTTGGAGACGATAAAAAAAAACTTGCTGTACCTTGGCAAAATGTTTAAGGATTGACTTACTACAATGATGTCATCTATATAAGAAAAGAGAGACTGATCATACAGTACCACTGAATACAGAATGGATAAGCCTCATGAATACTGATGGAGCATTTCTAAAACCAAAGGGGAGCCTTTAAAAAAATGATAGTGGTCAGAATGGGTACTGAATGCAGTAATGGGGTGAGACGACTCTTCCATTTCTACTTGCCAATGGCCACGGAACAAGTAAAGCGAGGTGAAAACAACGTTATTTTCTCCAAGAGGTTTCAGTAAATCTGTTAAGACTGGTAATGGAAATAGATTGGGTATAATGACAGAGTATACATTACGACTGTCAACTACGGGTCTAAATTTAGGTGAACCATTCCACGCTCTGACAGCGTGTTCAGTGATGGCCTGATTAATATATCCTGCACTGTCTCGTCCATTTCTCTTCATAAGTTAGAATATGCTGACAGTCACGATCGAAGATAGATGTAGTTAGAGCCCTATTTTTGTCTTATTCTACCAGTGAGCTAAGTGAAAAAAAAAAACTATAAAAGGCAGGCTATGTTAATGAGGCATTTAATTTACACTCTCCAGAACCCCATATACAGCAGAGAGGAACGTAATAACATATATATATATATATATATATATATATATATATATATATATATATATATATATATATATATATATATATATATATATATATTTACGTCCCTGTCCCCACACTGCCACAGACTCCAACAGCAGTAGTACAGTACAGGAAGGACGTTGCCCAGTGAGTTGTTCTTCTTATGGTCAGCCTTTAGGTGTGCAGTACACAAGATCAGCTGAGGCGAAAATAAACACTGGTTCATTAAAGTTCACTGTCTTTATTTTCCAAATAATTCCACTTAATTCTTTCCAACTTCAATGTTCTCACAAGCACTGGAGCTATAAACACTTTACTAACTGTTATTACACTTAATGCTCAACACTTCACTGTTTTCTCAACTTCCAGTGATATACAAACTTCAATAACCCGTCACTGTTTGCCACTGTTTTCACAAGTACCAAAAATATACAATCTTCACAGACAGTAATTACACTTAATGCTTGCTAACACTTCACTCATTACACAAGTACTGAATATAATCTTCACTGACACCACACTGACACTGCACTACACCCACACTGAACTGAAACCCAACTAAAGACTCAAAACAGTCTCTTCCCTATCCTTATATAAGCTTGCATTACTCTCGAAATTTCTACATTTTACGAGAACAACGGTTGCCAACTTGGATATCAAAACATGTTAACAGTTGTCTCACATTACATAACACTCTAAATCATTTGCCATATGAACTTAAACCGCATGATTTAACAAGCAATCACTTAAATAAAACATTATAAAGAAAAGGAGTACAAACACTGATGCATAACTTACGAAATTACTAAGCTCACAAACAGCAGGCTAACTGGCAACTCCGACTCGTGCAGGAACTTACGGTACCAGAAACGTCTCGAAGGTACGAGACTTCCTAACTAGCAAATCCCCCCTTCATAACACTACCCCCTCCCTAGTTCTTTGTCGTCTCGACAAAACTGCACAATACATACAAACATAAACCTTAATCCTAATGAAGCATCGAACTGTACACAGAATAATCTTTCAACTTGTCAGGTCTTCTTCTATGCTGCTTCCGACGATGTCCTTGCTCCTCCACACAGTCCACTCCTCTTGAAAGGTCTTGGTCCTCTTCTTGACACAGCACACATCACAGTTTCGACACCACTCTTCAACATCCTGACGCATGCCAATCCAGTAGAACTTGTGTTGCAGCTGGCTTAGAATTGTCTTCACTCCCAGGTGCCCACTAGTAATCTGGTTATGGGACTTATCCAAGATCTCAGACCTCATCTTCTTCGGAACCACCAGTTGCCAACACTCACTGAGGCCATTGGGCGTCTCCCACTGACGCTCCAGTAGTCCGTTGCAAAGGTCCCACTGAATCCAGCAGCTCCCGGTCGCAGGGCCCAACCTGCAAACTCCTCCCCATGATGGTCGCACTGCACTCCACTGCAGCCACTCCACCACCGGTTGCAAATCTGCACCCTCCATCTGCATCCTCCCCAGGTCTTCTCCGTCTGACGCCGGCCCCATTATTACAGTATAGCTGCATTTCTTCCTATGATTCCCATTCCTACTACACTCCTTGCTGTCTGTTTCTCTGTCTTCTCGCACACTATTCATCAAGGTTCTCCTGCATTTCTTCGGTGGTGGGGCTACTTGGGAAGAGCTGGCTGGTGTTTGCCTCTTCACACAAGCCTCCACTAGTTTCCCGCTTGTTTCTGGTCTTCTGCAACCTTCTTCATATCATCCTTTTTTTTCTTCGGACACTCGGAACTGAAGTGTCCCACTTCACTACATGTCCAACATGCATTTGTTACAGCTGAAGATTTCCTTACACTGCTCTCTTCTTGTTCCTTCTTCCATTTGCGACAACCTTCCTTCTTGTGTCCTGACTTCCCGCAGAACCAGCAGCCTCCCTCGGTCTTCTCCCATTCCCTTTTCCACTTGTAGCAGTCCTCTTTTCTGTGTCCTGGTTTTTCACAGTACCAGCAACTTCCCTTAAATTTTTCCTTTTCACATACCTCCCCTTTCTTGCTTTGAATCCTGCACTATGACCTACCTGAAAGGTGAATGTACTGGACCTGACATAGGACTCAAATGCTAGAGCCCTGGGTAGTGCTTCTTGCATGCTTCTTGGTTGTGCCTGCTTCACTTGCACTTTCAACTCTGCATTGTCGAGAGCATCAATGAACTGGTCCCTCAGTAGAATAGCCAACAGGTTACGTGCTGCTCCAGGGTATGCCTTGTATGCCATACTCTCTAGGTCATAAGCAAGCTGCTGTAGGGATTCTCCTTGAGCCCATACACGGCCCTGGAATCTTGCTCTGTACACCTCAGTCTGGTACATGGTCCCATATCTGCGCTCCAGCACATCTGTTAGGGACTGGTAGCTGTTCCTCTCCATCACTGACATCTGACCCAGAATTTCCATTGCGGCACCTTTAAGGCTAGTAGCAAGCTGCACTGCCCTCTGCCTATCATCCCAACAATTCTGATCCGCAAGTAACTCAAACTGTGCACGTTAAGCTTCCCAAGATACTCTTCCATCAAATTCCTGAGGTTTCTTTTTAACTGGACCCCCATTATAGCCATGCACTTCACTGGTTTGGGGCCTAAAAACTGGGGCATCATAACTAAGGCCAGGACTTAAATGTCCTACATTCTGATTATTCAACCCTGCAATGCTACCTTTAGATGCTTGGGATCCGTCAAAATTCACCATACACTGTCCATTCCTTTCATACGCTCCCTGTACACTAACCTGAGGCTCAGCAGTGCAATATTTCTCTACAGCCTCCATATTCTCACTATTTAACTTCTCATGATCAACAACATGCTTCAACTGGCTATCTACATGCTGTCTGACCTCTATCATAATTCCCTCACTAATCTTTAACTGGTTGTCTACATGCTGTTTGCACTCCGTCACTATTTTCTCACTAATTGTCTTCAACTGTTCGTCTACATGCTGTTTACACTCCACCACATTATTGCTTACCTCATACCTTGGCATCTACTTCTTCCTTAACCTGTTGCTGTTTTTCTTTCATTTCCCCCATGAATGCATCTAGCTCTCCTTGCACCCTCGGTTGTAATTCCCTCTGTTGCTCCTCTGATGCTTCATGAAGTTGCTTATATCGTTCTTTTTGTTCTCCACGTTGTGCCTCTAGTTGTTCCCTATTTGCCTGAAATAGTTCTTTGATTTCGTTCCTGAACTCTTTCTGTTCTTCACTTCGGGCCTGTAATTGGGCACTTTGTGCTTGTAATTGTGCTTCTTTTTGTTCTCCACGTTGTGCCTCTAGTTGTGCCCTATTTGCCTGAAATAGTTCTTTGATTTCATTCCTGAACTCTTTCTGTTCTTCACTTCGGGCCTGTAGTTGGGCACTTTGTGCTTGTAATTGTGCTTGAAGTTTTTTCTGTCCTTCGTTCTCTGTCTGTGGAAGTGCTTGTAATAGTTTCATAATTCCACCCAGCGATGCCTCTTCCTGCCTAGCTTGGCCTCTTTTCTGGACACCTTCTTGCTCCATGTCGAAGATTAGCCTCACTGAAGCCCTGAAATAATAATCCCACTCCTGACACCAATGTTATGTCCCAGTCCCCACACTGCCACAGGCTCCAACAGCAGTAGTACAGTACAGGAAGGACGTTGCCCAGTGCATTGTTCTTCTTATGGTCAGCCTTTAGGTGTGCAGTACACAATATCAGCTGAGGCGAAAATAAACACTGGCTCCTTAAAATTCACTGTCTTTATTTTCCAAATAATTCCACTTAATTCTTTCCAACTTCACTGTTCTCACAAGCACTGGAGCTATAAACACTTTACTAACTGTTATTACACTTAATGCTCAACACTTCACTGTTTTCTCAACTTCCAGTGATATACAAACTTCAATAACCCGTCACTGTTTGCCACTGTTTTCACAAGTACCAAAAATATACAATCTTCACAGACAGTAATTACACTTTATGCTTGCTAACACTTCATTTAATACACAAGCACTGAATATAATCTTCACTGACACCACACTGACACTGCACTACACCCACACTGAACTGAAACCCGACTAAAAACTCAAAACAATCTCTACACTATCTTTATATAAGCTTACATTACTCTCGAAACTTCTACATTTTACGAGAACAATAGTTGCCAACTCGGATATCAAAACATGTAACAGTTGTCTCACATTACATAACACTCTAAATCATTTACCATATGAACTTAAACTTCATGATTTAACAAGAAATCACTTAAATAAAATATTATAAAGAAAAAGAGTACAAACACTGATGCATAACTTGCGAAATTACTAAGCTCATAAACAGGAGGCTAACTGGCAACTCCGACTTGTACAGGAACTTACGGTACCAGAAACGTTTCGAAGGTACGAGACTTGCTAACTGGCAAATCCCCCCTTCATAACAATATATATATATATATATATATATATATATATATATATATATATATATATATATATATATATATATATATATATATATATATATATATATATATATATATATATATATATTGTTACGGAACAGAGAAAGATAACGTACACTTTAAGTGAGAATACTAAGAGTCACTACTGTCCCGTAAAGTTCCAGGTTCAAAATAAAAGAGTTAGGTAAAATTACAAGTTAAAGTTTAATGCTCAAACTAACAACAAAACATTCAGGACTCATAAGGATAATGTAATGGCAAATAAACAGGTTAAATATATGGTTAACTGCAATAGCCTCTATTAACACGAAATTAGCAAGAGTAAATTTATCTAAGTCAGCCCTGATAAAATGAGATACCAGATAATACTCAGTGAATGCCAGATAAATTATTACAGATACAAACTATTATCAAAAATGACTGACATAAAACCCAACACTAATCAAAAACCTCACTAGGCCTAAGAATTAACTTTATGCTACACAGTACAAGAAAAAATACAATAACACTTATACTCAAATTACACACAGCTGCTAGATGTTTGGAGATTTCTTGAGCACTCACAATAATAATATCTGCACAGGGGAGGACAGAGATGTGAACAAAATGAGGAGCAGATCTAAGTGGCAATGATGCAGAGACTGAGCTCATTATATAGGGGCCAGCAGAGCTTGATACAACTTGTAAGAAGGACGCGCAAATGAAGCCATGGGGACAAAGAGTTGACAATCCCGCTCTAAATAACAAAGAGAACGATTTACTCCACCACAACGGCAGAAGGGGGGAACTGAAGCAGAACACGCTCGTGATCAAACATGCAGCACACTGTGCGTCAATATTACACAAAGGATGATGAAATCATAGGCTATGTAACACCTCCCCACAAAGAAAAAAGAAATTTACAAAGGAAATTTCTTATTACTCTAAAACAATCTGTATATGGCATTACAGAACATGCAAAAGTCTTTCCTAGTGTTACAAAACATGAGATCTCCCTAGCACGTTGAGTCATAGGTACTTGCCAGTATCCCTTTAACAAATCAAACTTACTTATGTACCTAGCCTCTCCGATCTTGTCCATGCAATCTTCCACACGAGGGAGAGGGCAAGTGTCTGTTTTAGTTATCTGATTAACACGTCTGTAGTCGATGCAAAGCCGCTGTGACCCACCTGGCTTAGGGACCAGAGTGACAGGAGAACTCCACTCGCTCTGACAGGGCTCAATCATCTTGTGGTCCAACAGGTAGCCAAGCTCCTTCTGGATGAGAGGAACTTTCACTGGGTTCACACGGTAAGGAGGCAATTTAATTGCCTTTGCGTCTCCAACATCGACATCATGCATCAACACAGTGGTTCTTCCTGGAGTGGCACGGAACACTTGCGGGTACTCCTGCAGTAATGCCGAAAACTCCTGCCTTTCCTTGGGAGGTAGATGAGAAAGCTTAGTCTGGAGATCATTCATGATATCAGGATTCTTCCCCAAACTATCACTCAGGCTCCTACTGCATGGGAAAGCTTCACTTGCAGACTCGGGTGGAACAGCTACAGTGCAGACTGGATTATTTTTGTCCCGCCTGTGATATAACTTTAGCATGTTGATGTGACATAGTTGCTTGCTCTTTCTACGATCTGGTGTGGCGATGACATAGTTGACATCACTGAGTTTCTTCTCCACGAAATAAGGGCCACTAAATTTGGCTTGAAGAGGTTGCCCATGAACTGGTAGCAGAATCAAAACCTGATCTCCTTGCTGAAAGTGGCGTAACCTGGACTTCTTATCATACCAAGTCTTCATCTTCTCCTGAGCAGCTCCTAAATTCTCTCTCGCCAGCTGTAAAGCAGTGGACAGCCGTTCTTTGAACTTCATCACATACTCCAGCAGGTTGACGTCGTCTTCCTCCGACAGCCAGCATTCCTTGAGTAACTTAAGGGGTCCTCTTACTTCATGGCCAAACAGTAGTTCAAAGGGTGAGAAGCCCAGTGATTCATTTGGAGATTCTCTTGCAGCAAATACAACGAATGGAAGACCTTTATCCCAGTCTTTCTGATGTTCCAAACAGTATTTCTTGAGCATCGATTTGAGTGTTTGATGATATCTCTCCAACGCTCCTTGGGTCTGGGGATGGTAAGCTGAAGACGTGATCTGGGTGATGCCCAACTCTTTCAGAGACTGCTTGAAAACGTTTGACATGAAATTACTTCCCCGGTCTGACTGTACCTCCTTGGGCAGACCAAACTTTGTGAAGAACCCTAGCATTTCCTTAACCACGTTCTTTGCTGAGATGTTTCTAAGTGGAATGGCTTCAGGATAACGAGTAGCCATATCAATCATGGTCAACACATAAGAAAATCCTGAAGAAGTCTTAGGAAGAGGGCCCACAATATCCACCAACACACGGGTGAAAGGCGCCTCAAAAGGAGGAATGGGAACTAGAGGTGCAACCGTTTCGGTCTGATTACACTTCCCCACAACTTGACAGGTGTGACAAGACTTACAATACCAGGAAACATCCCTGAAGATACCTGGCCAGTAGAAGTGTTTCAAAATGCGTGCCACAGTCTTCCTCACTCCAAGGTGTCCTGCCAAACTGGAATCATGAGCCACTCGAATGATATCCTGCCTACAAACACGAGGGATGACAACTTGATGTACAACCTCCCATTCACAGTCGGCTGATGCTGTTGGGGATCTCCACTTCCTCATAAGTACTCCTGACTTTACATAATAACAAGTAGAAGCACCGGCTGACTCTTCTTCACTGTAAGCAGAGTTAGCTAGACCTTTCAACTCAGGGTCAGCAACCTGCAACTCAACCAACTCTTGACGAGACAAATTATCAACACTACGGGGTACTGCCTCATCTGGTGAGTGGTCCAAATTAGCAAGAAAAGTGTCAGCTAGGATAACATCATCATCATCATTATCCTCTAAATCACCAGTAACTTTAGACTTAGCCCTAGTGACAGCACATGCAGGGAACACATCAGGGACATCACAATCCTGAGACACAGCCACTGGCTCACTAGACAACTGAGGAGCTGGACACACTTGACTTCCACCAATATCATTTCCAAGTAAGAAAGTTACACCTGACATTGGGAGTGTCTCAACCAACCCAACCATAACGGAACCATTAACAAAACCAGACTCTAAATTCACTCTGCACAGAGGGACAGAGAAGTAATTATTCCCTACACCTTGTAAGATTACAGTTTCATCAGAGGAATTAACATTAGAGCCTAGAACACTGGTCAGCATAAGGGATTGGCAAGCACCTGTATCACGATATATTTTAACTGATTTCCTGTCATTACTGTCCAGAGGACTGACAAAACCATCAGACAGGAAATTAGCACATGAACTCTTGAGAGTTTCACCCACGTTACTGCTCAAAAGAGGAGCTCCATCATGAGAATTTAAGTTACCCCTCAAAGCAGGTTCAGTTAACTCAGTTAAAGAATTCTGGGAACTCTCAAGAGTGGACACTAGACCAATTGACTGAATATTTAAAGACTCCTTTTTGTTCACATCACGCTGTCTCCTGAAACATCTCTCCGTAGTATGACCAAGCTTACTACAATAAGTACATTTACTTTTCTGAAGTCTAGAGGTGAAGCTGGTATTTACTTCCTGAGAAACATCATCTTTATTCTCTTTCCTGTTACCTGTACTCTGAGTAGAGGCAACGTACTTACTCTCAGCTTTCCCTTTTTCTTTAGAATATCTCTTGTGAGTGAGAACATATTCATCAGCTAAAACTGCAGCATCAGACAAATTATCTATTCTTTTCTCATCAAGATATAGGCTTACATCTTTATAAATACACCTTTTGAAGTCTTCCAGCAAAATCATCTGCTTAAATTTACCAAAATCAGAATCCACATTCTTAGAATTTAACCACTGCTCTAACAGATCTTCTTTGATTTTTGCATACTCAACATGGGATTGCTTATCTTGCTTGTAAGTTGTCCTAAATTTTACTCTATAGGCTTCAGGAACAAGCTCATAGGCCTTAAGAATCAAGCTCTTAACTACATCATAATTATCAGATTGATCCTGAGGCAAAGATGCATAAGTTACTTGAGCTTTACCGGTGAGAACAGTTTGAAGGAGTACTGGCCAATACTCCTTGGGCCAACTAAAACCTGTAGCTACCCTCTCAAACAACTGAAAATACTTTGTTAAATCAGATTCATTAAAAGGAGGGACAAGTTTAACATTGTTAGCCACATCAAAATCATCAGAGCTAGATGATCCAGTTCCACCTTGTTTCATGCGATACTCATGGTTTGCCTGAATCCTAGCAATTTCAAGTTGTGCCTCAGCCTCCTTAGAACGGGCCTGAAATTCAGCCTCCTTAACACGAGACTCCGCCTCCTTAGCCTGAGCCTCCTGCAGGGCTAGCTGTAACTTAGCTAATTCAATCTGCGTTTGCTCATTTGGAGGAGTTACATTAAACAAGCTTTCATTAATCATATCAACAATTTGATCTTTAGAATGATGAGAGCGAACAGCAATTCCCAATTGTTGAGCGACAAGCTTAAGTTCATTCTTTGTTCTGTTTTCTACATCACACACTGTTTGCACATTTGACAAAAAATCTTTGGCTTCATCAAGTGTGGTAATAGTAGACATAATTAACAAGTAACAGTCACAAAATATCAAGCAATATCCTTATGATAATATCCTGAATATCCCGATATGAGGTCGCCAAATTTATGTTACGGAACAGAGAAAGATAACGTACACTTTAAGTGAGAATACTAAGAGTCACTACTGTCCCGTAAAGTTCCAGGTTCAAAACAAAAGAGTTAGGTAAAATTACAAGTTAAAGTTTAATGCTCAAACTAACAACAAAACATTCAGGACTCATAAGGATAATGTAATGGCAAATAAACAGGTTAAATATATGGTTAACTGCAATAGCCTCTATTAACACGAAATTAGCAAGAGTAAATTTATCTAAGTCAGCCCTGATAAAATGAGATACCAGATAATACTCAGTGAATGCCAGATATATTATTGCAGATACAAACTATTATCAAAAATGACTGACATAAAACCCAACACTAATAAAAAACCTCACTAGGCCTAAGAATTAACCTTATGCTACACAGTACAAGAAAAAATGCAATAACACTTATACTCAAATTACACACAGCTGCTAGATGTTTTTAGATTTCTTGAGCACTCACAATAATAATATCTGTACAGGGGAGGACAGAGATGTGAACAAAATGAGGAGCAGATCTAAGTGGCAATGATGCAGAGACTGAGCTCATTATATAGGGGCCAGCAGAGCTTGATACAACTTGTAAGAAGAACGCGCAAATGAAGCCATGGGGACAAAGAGTTGACAATCCCGCTCTGAATAACAGAGAGAACGACTTACTCCACCACAACGGCAGAAGGGGGGAACTGAGGCAGAACACGCTCGTGATCAAACATGCAGCACACTGTGCGTCAATATTACACAAAGGATGATGAAATCATAGGCTATGTAACAATATATATATATATATATTAATAATTAGGTGTACAAAATTATTAAACTTTTCATTGATAGTGAAGGATCCCAGATGGCGCAGTGGGCAGCATGCTGGCGTGTAATTTGCGAGGACTCTGGTTTGAAACCCGCCTCTAAACGTAGTTAAAATTCCCTCATTTCAGACATTCATCGCTTGACAACAGTACAGGAAGTAAGGAGTGCTTGGCTTGACATCATACGGTCTTGACAAATTAATGAAATCTGGGTGTGCTCCATGAAAAATGAAGGCATGAATTTAAATCTTATATATATCGGATATTGGAACTATAATAGAAGACAATAAATGGCCCATAATCAGCTTGATACATTGCCGTTAATGGGCCGGGCTACAAACGGAAATGGATTTACATTGGCCCATTACTGACAGTAGAATCTGGAAGTATCGGGCCAATACTTGATGTACAGGAAAACCAATATTAGTTCATTATTGTGCCAATTGTTCAATGTTTGTTGGGATTTTACAGCTATATGTAAAGCAAAATCAAAGTTAAAGACAAAATACAGTCCATTAGGGACGAGGGGATCATCTATACCAGCGTTTCTCAACCTTTTTACCCTTATGGAACCCTTGAAATAAATTTCATGTCCCAGGGAACCCGTACATAAAAAGTACTATATATCATTATTAATATCTTTCATTCTCTTGTATAAACATAGAGTTCATAAGGACACAATATATTTTTTCTGATAAATGGTTTCGGCAAAAAATAAATAACGTTTATCTAAAGTTTATTGACAATGCAAAAAAATAATAAATAAATAAAAATAAATAAATAACTGAAATCAAACTGCTTGTTCAAGAGACCTCATAATTATGGAGGTTTTCATTCACCCAAAAAAATAAACATAAATAACCAGTATTAAATGTAACATAAATATAAAGGAGCGTTGTGGTGTTGATGTGGATGTGATAGGAAGCGTTATGAGGAACACACTGAGGTGGTTTGGCCATGTGGAGAGGATGGAGGGTGAAAGACTGACGAAGAGAGTGTATGTGAGTGAGGTGGAGGGGGAGAGAGGGAGGGGGAGGCCGAGGATGAGATGGAGAGATGGGGTGGAGAGGTATATGAGAGAGGGGGGTGTGAGTTGGGAGCAGGGGAGTGAAATGGCGGGGGACAGGGCGACTTGGAGGCGATTTGTTTGTGGCCACCCCAAACGGGATTGAGGCGTCTGGCAATAGATAGATAGATAGAAATGTAACATATAAACAAAACAAAACCAGATAATAACGACTAGTTCTACTACAAAAATTTGATAAAACTTAAACAAATAAAACTGAAGAAAATTAAGGCAAACAGAAGAACTAACCTTGGAAGGGAGAGAGAGAGAGAGAGAGAGAGAGAGAACACACACAAACTTCCCATAAACTAACAAAATCAGAAACACACTTAAACTGTTAATATTCATATAAAATCCCTAAATGATGGGTAACATTTACTAAATAACATGGATGAATGAGAGACTTTACCAGCACGCCAGGAAGTACATTCAGGACTGATGGAGACCGTGCTTGTGTCCTGTACTCGAGTGATTCACCTGATGATACACTTGTATAGTAAAATTACAAATATGATATTAAACATAAAAATGACTCATAAATGCATTTACACATGATTAGCCTATTTATCACTATTTCTCTGGGAACCTCTAGCGACCTCTCGGGGAACCCTATGGTTCCGGGGAACCCCCGTTGAGAAACGCTGATCTATACACAAGAGAGAGCTATTTGTAAAGCACTAAATAAGATATTCCTTTCAGTTTTTACAGAAGAAAATAATTTTGAGATTTATGGTATGGAACATGCATGCCCACACATATTACCAGATATACAAATATCAGAAAAAGAAGTGCGGAAGGAGTAAAGTAAATTAGACAAAGGAAAAGCAAATGGTCATGACGAAATTTTAGGTTGGGTGTTGCATGAATGTGCAGAAGAGTTCAGCAGACCATTATACTTAATATTCAAGGAATCCTTAGATCAAGGTAAACTACATGATATTTGGAAGAAAGCAAACATTATTCCTCTATTCAAGAAAGGGGATAGAGAAAATCCATTCAACTACAGACCAGTATCTCTGACCGGTGTTGTAAGATACTACAAAAGCTCAAAAGAGTAGTTTGGGTAAACCATCTAAAAGAACACAGTATGATAACAGAAAGGCAGTTCGGTTTTAAAAAGGGAAAATCATGTGTTACTAATCTGTTAAGGTACTACGATAGAGTTACAGAAACATTAGAGGAAAGAGAAGGATGAGTGGACAGTAGCTATTTAGTTTTCAAGAAACCATTTGACAGAGTACTGCACCAAAGACTTTTATGGAAACTGTACCATCAAAGATGAATCCAAGGCAACCTGTACCGTTGGATGCAGGATTTTCTCAGAAAAATTGAAATGAGAACAGCTCTAAGGGGAAATTACTCACCATGGAGGGAAGTGACCAGTGGCGTTCCACAGGGCTCTATGCTGGCACTATTTATGTTTTTAGCATATAAAAATAACATAGGCAGTAACACTGGAAATAGAAGCTATCTAAATATGTTTTCTGGTGATGCAAAAATAGAAAGGAGAATTCCTAACACAGACTCTTGCAGAGCTACAAGAATATTAAAAAAATAATAATAATAAAAAAATTCATGAATGGAGCAATAAATGGCAAATGGAATTTAATGTGAGCAAGTGTCGTGTAATTAAGTTAGGTAAAAGTGAAAAAAGACAAGACTGGGATTATAAGTTAGGAAGTTCAACCCTACACATATCAGAAAAGAAGGACCAAGGAGTGACTATCAATAACAGACTATTTCCGGCTGAACACAATCAGTGAGAAGGTACGTATTCACTACTTGCTAATATGAGAATAGCATCCATATATATTTTTAAAAAGACATGCTGAAAAACATAACATCATTCACCAGACCATCCCTGAAGAATGTATTAGTAGTCTGGAATCCTCATCCCAAAAAACACATAGGTAAGATTTAAAAAGTACAAAGAGCAGCTACGAGATGGGTGCCAAGCTTAAGGGATCTAAGCTACGATGAATGACTAGAAAAAGTGAATCTACCAACACAATAGGAAAGATGGAAAAAAGGAGACAAGATTGTAATATATAAATGCATCTCAAGGAATGAGAAAATAGATATAAATGAGCATATAACATAGGAGAAGCATCAGCATGAGGAGACTGAAAAAAAAAAAAAAAAAAAAAAAAGAGAGGCGCTATAGAGATAAGGAAATTCAGTTTCTCAAATAGGGCAATTGATCAGTGGAATACCCGACCGAATGAAACAGTGTACCAAAACTACTCATAAATTTGAGGATATGTGTGAAATAAATGGTTTAATACACGGGACGGTACGAGCCTGACTCATTCCTGTAAAGTTACAATTAAGTAAGAACAATTAGGTAAGAACACACACACACACACACACACACACACACACACACACACACACACACACACACACACACACACACACACACACACACACACACACACACACACACACACACACACACACACACACTCCAATTCTTGTTTTTTTCTTGACTTCATTGTCATGGATTGGGTCGGCCTGAACTGCCTGCCAATAGTACATGTAGGTGTATTTCTCTACACATTCCAGTTCTTCATCCGTTTTTACCGGATAGATACATACATATATGTTAAACTTAATGGCTGTCATTTTTATAATCATTTTCAAGCCGACCTTCAGGTTCTCTCTGCACACGTCACTTATCATTTTTCGTAATTCCTCCCCTGATTCACTGAAGAGTATGTAGTCTGCAACTCTATGATTGTTCAATCGCTCCCCATTTGTTAATAACTCTCCCATCCCAATCTGTATTTCTGAAAACGTCTATTAAACACTCCAGGGAACATTTTGAGTGAAATTACGTTTCCTTGTCGACCACCTTGGTTTACTGGTATTTCTGTGTGTTCTTATGCATTTTTTGTTGGCCGTGCTATCTCCAGAAATATCCTTTAGTAGTTAAACACAAGTTTCATCTGCACTTTGTTCTAGAAATGCTCTCGTCGCTGCAGCTGTTTCATTTGAATCAAATGCATTCTCATAATCAACAAATGCCATCCAAAAAGGTTTCTTATAATCTAAAGTTTTCTCGATCACCTGAGTAATAACATGAGTGTGGACTGGTTTTTAGTAACCACTTCGAAATCCTGCTTCTCCTCTTGGCTGATTTGCATATAATTTAGGATTAATTCGATTTGTTAGGATTTTTGTGAAAAATATGTACACAGCAGGAGAATGACCAATTGGACGGTACTTATTAGGTGTTTGATATCACATTTTTTGAAGCATAGTAGATGCATTCTTCCAAGATTTATTTACAGCTCAGACATCCAAACCTTTCCCGAATAACTCTGCAGTTAATTTAACACAAAATCATCTTCATACTTATTCAGATCAAAATTGATACCATCATCGGCTGCTGTTTTACACATTTTCATTGCTATCAAAGCATTCTTTACTTCATCTGATATAAAACTAGGGATAATGCTGTATAATGTTTCTCTAGCCTGCACTCACTTTTCAGCCACGGTATTGCTACTGTAAAGTTTATATATATATATATATATATATATATATATATATATATATATATATATATATATATATATATATATATATATATATATATATATATATATTCTCCATTTCTGACCACTTCATTTCTGTTGTTCGTAACTTCTACATGAGAGTCTCTAAAAGAAAAACAATGATTTCTTCCTATATATATCTTTTCCATGTGACGTCACGGGTCATGTGACTTGTTTACGACGCCAGGTTGGACGGCAAATTCTCGGAGGTCCAGAGAGACAGACTTGCAGATTCCACAATGGTATTCCACTGCTGTGCCTTCGGCTGTAAGACAAGGCAGAAAACTGCAAATGGGATATACTTTACCAGTTTCCAGTCGATGAGGAAAGGCGATATAGTGGGTATGTGCCGTGAGTAGGAAGAACTGGCATCGAACGGCCTACCCCTGGCTCAGTAGCTAGCATTTCATATCAGGTGAGCCGATGATTTGTGAGTAGGTACGGGCATATTTATCATTCTTTGCAGCTGCAGATGTCATGGGATATCCTAATTATGTTAATGTCACAGAGTACAAGACCAATATGGCCATGTGTGGGGGGGGGGAAAGGGGGGGGAGGGTCCATGTCACAGACCTTGTTTTGGTATTATTCCAGAGTTTCACCCAAAAGAAAATCTGACATAATCTATTTTCTACATAACATTGATGATCAAGAATGTTAGATGCGTAAGTAAAACTGATTATATTACAGGTTTGGTCTTATTGAAGGTTAGGTTAAGTTAGGTAAGGTTAGGTAAGATTTGGTTAGGTTTGGTTAGGTTAAAACTTAATTTTTTTTTTTCAATGTTTTTCAGTGTGATTCATTTGAAATTGATAATTGTGTCAAGGTTGTTCACTTTAATAGCAGTGCAGTATACAACATTATTGAACACTTCAGTGTAAAACTAATATACCACAGTGATTCTGTATGCTAAACTGTGTTTTAGTTACAACTACAGTAAAGCATAATTACTAGTACTACTACCTGTATGTATAATTTTCAGTTTCATTGCACCACTGAAAGCCAAACTGTCAATACATGCTACAGTTAATTATACATTCTTTTCACTGGGTACAAAAATACTTTAATCACAAATGAGAGGATAAATACTGTACTTATATCAACAGCCTTTTATATTTATCTTTTACCAGGTATGTACCATGACTTTCCTGTTAACGTAAAATTTAAAATCATTAAAATTATGTTGTTGAAATCTTTAACTTTTATGTTGTGGTATTCATCAGCATGAAATAAATGAGACTCTATGCTAAACTATGTTTCAGTTACAACTAAACCATATTTACTAGTACTGCTATGTATAATTTTCAGTTTCATTGCTCCACTGAAATCCAAACTGCCAATACATGCTTCAGTTAAATACATGTTTTTTTCACTGAGTATAAAAATACTTTCATCACAAATGAGAGGATAAATACTGTACTTATATCACAGCCCTTTATATTTATCTTTTACCAGGAATTTTTCTTTCTAGGAAAAAGGAACTAAAGGCCATAAGCCCGCAAACTGTTCTTTCCAAGACAAAAACAAAATAAAAGAGAGAGCCAAATTCAAGATCCGAGCATTTCGAGATGCCTGGACACACTGCATTTGAAAGACTAGAGATCATAGCTAGAAGGAAATACACGCAGAGGGAGACAGTTCCAGAGCTGACCTGTTTCATAAATGAAGAACTGGGAGAGTTGGACAGAAAAGGGATCAGAGTTTGCTGCTAGACGGGTGCTACGCGTTCATCATAGAGGTGGAGGGATGCAAGCAGCCAGTTCAGAGGAGCAATGACCATTGAAGTAGCGATAGAAATGAGATAAAGATGTAACAGTGCGGCGAAGAGACAGAGGATGAAGGGAGCCAGTAAGAAAGGAGAATTAATGAGACGAAAAGCCATTGACTCCACCCTACTGAGAAGAGCTGTATGTGGGAAGCCTCCCCACACATGAGAGTTGTACTCTACAGAGGGGCGGATAAAACCCGTGTATAAAGTCAATAACGGTTCAGGGGTAAGGAAGGAACTGAGTTCGCTAAGCACACCTAATCTCTTGGAAGCAGATTTTACAAGAGATGTAATATGATGTTTCCATGATAAGTCCCGAGTGATGATGCAGGAATAAGCTGAATATTATTAAGCATTAGTGGAAGATTTTGTCGGGATGATAGGTGTAAGAACTGAGTCTTTGATGCATTAAAAACAAGATTATTTTTACCTGAGTTAGAGATACGATTCAAGTCAGACATTAGGTGTGCCATAGCCACATCCCTTGTTTGTTGAAGAAACTGCTGAATTGGACGTTGTGGGAACCGAATGGAAAGATGAAAGGTGGAGTCATCAGCGTATGAGTAGATAGGGTTAGATGTACAGCTTAGAAGGTCATTGATGAATAAAAGGAAGAGAGTTGGTGATAGGACAGAGCCCTGAGGAACACCATTGTTGATAGATCTAGGAGAAGAACAACGGCAGTCTACAACAGCGCTATAGAACAACCAGAAAGGAAGCAATAGATGAAACACAGATTGAAGGATAGAAACCTTAAGAGGGCAGTTTGGAAACAAAAGATTTATCCCAGACTCGATCGAAAGCATTTGAGATGTCAAATGCAATGGCAAAGCTTTCACCAAAGTCCCGAAAGGAGGATGACCAGGAGTTTGAAAGGTAGATAAGAAGATCGCCAGTGGAGCGTCCCTGACGGAACCCATACTGACGATCAGAAAGAAGGTTGTGATAGGAAAGATGCTTTATAATTTTTCTGTTAAAAATAGACTCAAAAACTTTTCAGACACAGGATGTTAAAGCAATTGGACGATAGTTAGAGGGTTGGAAATGGTCAAACTTCTTTGGGACTGGCTGAATTAGAGCAAACTTCCAGCAAGAAGGAAAGGTACAAGTTGATAGACAAAGGTGAAAGAGTTTACATAGGCAGGGTGTATGCACAGAAGCACAGTTCTTGAGGACAACAGGAAGGACTCCATCAGGCCCATATGCCTTGTTAGTATTGAGGCCTGTGATGGCAGAAAATACATCAGCTGAAGAAATATTAACGTCAGCCATGAGGAAGTCGGAAGGGGGAAGTGATGGAGGAACAGCACCAGAATCGTATAAGGTGGAATTGGAGGAGAAAGCCCAAGCGATGAGATCTGCTTTATCAGTAGAAGAAATAGATACAGAATCATCAAAGTAGAAAAAAGGAGGGAAGGATGATGAGGTAAAGTTGTTAGAAAGGTTTTTGGCAAGGTGCCAGAAGGAGTGGGAAGAATTCAAGTTGGAGAATTGAGAGCATTTAGTAAGGATGAAATTATTTTAGCAGAACAAAGAACAGACTTAGCACAATGCCGGGCAGAAACATAAAAAAGATGTGATTCAGGGGTAGGTTGGCTCCGGTACCTTTTATAGGCCCTCTCCTTGTTGTGGACAGCATTAAAACTAACGCGATTAAACCAAAGCTTTCTTGCATTAGTCCAAGGATATGAGAAGGGAATGTATGCTTCCATGCCCAAAAGAATAACCTCTGTAATGTGCAAGGCACACTGAGATGGCTGGCGGACATGGAAAGAATACATATTCCTGGGAAAATCAAATACTGCCTGAGGGCCTCCCAATCCACACCTTCAAAGTGCCACAGTCAACGTTTCTATTCAGGGTCCTCAGGCCGTACCGAAGCGATAGGACAGGGTAAAGTAATAATGTTGTGATCAGAGGAGCCAACGGAGAGGAAAGATTAACAATGTAAGCAGAAGGATTAGTTGTAAGGAAGAGGTCAAGTATGTTGGAGCTCTCTCCAAGGCGGTCAGGGATTTGGGTAGGGTGTTGTACAAGCTGCTCTAGGTTATTTAGGATAGAAAAGATGTAGGCTTGTTCACCAGGTGGATCAGTGAAAGAAGAGAGCTGGAGGTGGTGGTGAACATTGAAATCTCCTAGAATGGAGATTTCAGATGAAGGAGAGAGGGATAGCATGTGTTCCATTGTAGAAGTAACAGAGTCGAAAAATTTTTCATAGTCAGTAGAATTACAGGATAAGCAAACAGCGCAGATATATTAAGTCAGAGAATGACAGGAAAGCCGAAGCCAGAGCGAAGAGATTTCAGAAGAATGAAGTTCAGGAACACAAGAACAAGATAAGTCGTCGTGTATAAATACACAACAGCCACCTTTGGCTTTAAAATGCGAATGGAGAAAGTAGGAAGATACAGAAAAGGGTTTGCTGTCAGTTAGCTTGGACAGCTGAGTCTCAGGAAAAGAAGGTGAAGTTCAGAGTAGGAGAGGTGGTGCCCAACAAAGAGAAAGTTAGAGGAAGGGCTGCGAATGTTGCAGAAATGAAGAAGTGAGTCAGAAAGTGGTTCCAGGCAGCTTGAGTTATCACCGAGAGAGGGGCAGATGGTTGGGGCATTTATGCCCCCCCCCCCCGGGGGATTCCAAGGCTATGTATTGAGATGCCATGATTTGTTTTGTGTTTTGGAAAACGAAATGTAGTGTGTACTGTGCATGTAGTTTGATGTTGATAGAGAAACTTGTATTGGAGAACATGCTGGCCTACTCTCTGTGTTACTGAGACACTGAAAAGGTTCAGCAAAGGGGGATGGTCAGGAACTAGTCCTGAGGGCTGATGAAACGGGAGCTCCAACTCTCCCTGTCATCAGCCTTCCATCCACCTTAGGAGTACTGCTCTGCTCGACTGGTGCTACCATGACTTTCTTGTTAATGTAAAATGTAAAATCTTTAAAATGATGTTATCGAAGTCTTCAAGTTTTATGTTGTGGTGTTCATCAGCATGAAATAAATGACTTTAATTTTAATTTGTGTCAATGGTATGTTTCCATTGCAATGTAAATGTTAATTTGAAGTTTTGACATATACTGTCAACTAAGCATTTCATATGAAACTATTTTAAACATATATATAGGATGTGTGTATGTATCTAGGCCTATAATTGCTGAAATTTCCAAAAATAAGTAATTTTTTGGCAAATTTCAAGAATTACACCTAACTCGCAGTGAAACTTAAAATTTTCATTTTTCAGTGTTTTATGGTGTGATTAATTTTAATCTAATATTCTTTTCCATATGAAATTACTTTTTTTTTTTTTTTACACCAAATCAAGTTAATCCAACCAGTCTAACCTAACCTAACCTAACGTAACCTAGAACCTAACTTGAAGATTAAGACAAGCGAATAACTGCAGTAGGCCAAAAAGCCCATACTAGACAGCTCCCACAAAAGTGTGACTTATCTACCCTGCCTAAAATAGCCCATGCAAGCCCATGCCAGGCAGCTGTCACAGGAGTGTAACCACAAGAATGACAAATTTTATATGCAACCTATACCTGCCATATGCTTATCTAACCTATGCTTGAAGCTTTCTAGAGAGGGGGCAGCAACTAAGTCACTGGGTAACCTATTCCATAGATCAACTACTCGATTCGCAGTCAGTTTATACAATCCCTACCCCCTTGGCCCCATGTCAAAAATTTACTGATTACCAAGATAAATTACATGTACTGTATGTCAATTGCAGCTAGCTACAGTATATTACACATATACAATACGACATGTCTGTTTACCTTGAGGGATGCCTCGGTGAACTTTGAGTGTTCACCAAATAGTGATAGAGGTCACCATATCTGACATCTGGTTTTGGTCCCCAGTCCTTGAAACTGGTGAATTTCTCACTAGCTATGGTGTAACGATCCAGTCCCAAACACTTTATCTTGTTCTTGTACATATCTTGGTGGTGCTGATCCAGATTTCTGCATATATCTGACATTTCCATCTCTGATAGCCCTGTCTGGATAGCCACTACTTATATGAGTTTACCATCCAATATGGCTTTGTAAACAAAACCAAGTGATATCTGTGACGTTACTGGAAAAGGTCTATACCATGGATTCGCTTAGTTGCCTTCAGGCTTCCCCCATTCCTTAACTCGCCCCGTCCTGACCAATTTTCCACCACTGACCGCCCCCAATCCCGACTGATTTTCCACCACTGATTGCCCCCAATCCTGACAAATTTTGGATTTTTTTTGTTTTTTCAAACCTCTGCTTTTGGTGAGAAACATCGAAAATTCATAAAGAAATCGCTCATCTGAGGTTTAAAGTACCGGATACGGGTAACAGTACCCCTTACCTTAATGTGTTTTCTATGAGGCAGGCTCCAGAGAAAACGAGTTCTATGGGAGGGATAACTATTCCACACCACTCATAAATGGTATTTATTAATTTATTTGGTACGAATTTATATGTAATACAAGAGTATATTGATTTTCACACAGTAATATAGGCGATATATAAACATTGTTTCACTCACCAAACACATCAACATACCTCACCCTTTTTGGCGACATTATCTGATCATCATTTCTGACTGTTTCTTCCTCTAATGCTATGTAAACTTTGTCCTCCACATTGTCATCGATTGGGGAATCATTCTGGCCTTGAATTTCATATTGTGGCGCTACATGTCATTACTGGCCAGGTCACTTGTAACAGGTGAATTGCCGAGACAATGGTGTGCGGGGGGGAGGAGGTCATGCAGGGTAAGACATTGTCCCTGCCTGGCTTCTGGTAGAGGAAGGTATCCTGTGTATACGTACCAAAAATCACACACACAATTTTTAAAATGTGCAAATGATGGACCTTGCAATTGCGGCGAGTTTAAATACGTCAACAGGAGTCGCAGTGAAAAAACGTTTGAACGTATATACACGTCAACGGGAGTCAGCGAGTTAAAGCTTCTTAAATTCTCCTGATATTCTTGTTCTTCTTTGACAATTATCTTTTGGTTCAGCTGCTCCATTGTGATCTAATATAGCCCTTCCAATCATGTTCCCTCTCGACTTTAGGTATCCTTTTTCACTCTCAAAGAGCTTAATGTTGCTGTTGTTGTCTCCTGGTTTCCTGCCTCCTTTTCTAGAACTGCTTTGGTTACTATTCTCGTGAAGTTTCCATTCATTTGTTCTGGGTTGATATTTACATCATCCACCAATTTCGAGTATTTATTCTGAATTAGCAAACTAAATTCTGCTCCTTTCTCCCTCACTACTACAAGGTTTGGATGCTTCCTTCAGATTAACCTCTCTCTTTCTCCTCTGGGATCCATTACTACTTAGCTTCTTACTATTTAGTGATCACTTCCTACATTTACTCTTTTCAGTGTAGTTACGTTTTTCACTGCAGCATCATTTGATTTGTCAATGAGTATGAAATCTATTTCAATTCTGTTGAACAATTTAGTCCATTTCAAATCACTTCCAATATCTTTTCTTTTGAAAGAACGTGTTCATCAATCTCGCAATCCAGATACAATATCCAGATTGCCCTACTGCAGTCTCACCTAAGAGTTTCTTGCCAGCCATTGCCATAGTTTTCCATCACAAATGTTTACTGGGTTTTGAGGTCAGATGGCAAACCCAGCCTCACCCCAGCACCAACCACCACAGTACCCAGTTACTTGATGGTGGTTCTGTCCCACGAGTTGGCCTGGCAACCAGTAACACACCCGACTTCACTCCAGCACATACCTGCCCTTACTCCATCTTGAACCACCTCACTAACCAGTTGCCTGATGGTGCTTCTGTCACATGCGTTGGCCTGGCAGCCAGTAACACACCCGACTTCACTCCAGCACCAACCACCACATTAATAATATTATGGAGGAAAACTTAGTGGCTTTTACAACAACTTGCATCACCACCTCCTCAATAGGTAATCTTGAGGACCTCTCAAAGAGAGATTTGGAGATTCACTGTAGGACTCTTGGTCTACACAATGTATGGAACAGCAGTGTAGAATTGACAGAAATGAAAATCGATCATTAAAAAATGATCAAGTTAGTGACATTGTAAGTATCAGAAGTACTGAGCAAAACTCATCAGGTGACTGTGAAATGAATCTTAAAGAAATGTTTATGGAATCCATGGACAATCAGAACAAAAGTTTATGGCAATATGGGAAAGAATATTAAGTAATGAAATGTTAATTCAGGCACTGAGATCAAATTTTCCACAACAGAATCGTCACTCAGGGAGCCGGATAAATTATTAATCAGTTCACAGCATCAGCATGAAAATACAGAGAACAGTGAGAAAACTCTTGTTCTTGGTAACTTTAATGCTGGGAAAGCCTTAACATGTGATTTGTACAAAAAAGATCTTCAATCAGAACACTTTTCAAAGGAATGTTAGATCTCGTGACATGCTGGGTCAAAGAAAAACTGAATTGGTCACCAGCAAACTGTTCCATCTATGGAGGTACTGAGGACACAACCCCCCACCCCACCCTCACCAAGTTCAGCAGTTGAGAATCTAGGTGCTTTAGTGACGAAAAAAAAAAAGAGTGATGTGATATTACTTATGTTTGTCAACTCGTTCCTAGCCCGAAATCAGCGGAGCTGCAAACAAAAATAGCAGACAATAATGACATGCTGAATTTGTGGGGTAAACCTAATGGTGTGTGAGTAGACCAACTCACCCCTGACTCTTATCTCTTTCATGACTGCCTGGAACCATACTAATCTTATTCTTATCTCTGCTAAAAAATATTTCATTCATAGTAAATACTCATTGAACTCTCCTACTCAGATTCTTCCCGCTCTTTCTGGCACTTTGCCAAAAACGTCTAAAACAACTTTACTTCATCATGTTCCCTCCTGTTTTTGGCTCTGATGGCTCTGTAGCTCTTTCTTCTGCTGAAAAAGCAGAACTCTTTGCTCAGACTTTTTCCTCCAATTCCACCTTGGAAGATTCCAATGCTGTTTCTTCAACACTTCTCCTGTCTGGCGTTCTCAGAACTGACATTTCAGTTTCCTCAATTGATGAACATTCTGCCCTTTCCATAATAACAAGGCATATGGGCCAGATAGAGTACCTCCTGTTGTCCTCACTGTGCTGTGCTTACACCCTGCCTGGGTAAACTCTCTCGCCTTTGTCTGTCGACTTATACCTTTCCTTCTTGCTAGAACTTTTCTCTCATTTAGCCAGTCCCAAAGTAGGGTGACTATTCCCAGCCCTCTATCACCCAACTGCTTTCATATCTTGTATTTCTAAAGTTTTTTTTATTAATATATTCTTATTCCCCAAAAATAATCAAGCAACTTCTATGTCATGACCTTTCCGGTAGCCCGGATGTGTTCCGCCAGGGACTCTCTATTGGCCATCTTCTCAATCTTACTTTCGGACTCCTGGTAATCCTTCTTTCGGGACTTTGGCGAAAGATTTGCCATTGCATATGATGTAACAAAGGTTTTCGATGGAATCTGAGATAAATCTTTAATTTACAAACTGCTCTCTTATGGGTTCTATCCTTCTATTTGTGTCTTCTAGCTTCCTTTCTGGTCATTTTGTAGCTGCTGTTGTAGATGACCACCGTTCTTCTCCTAGAGGTATCAGTGATGATGTTCCTCAGGGATCTGCATTATCGCCAACTCTCTTCCTTCCATTCATCTCATTTAAGAAGGAATAAAATTATACTCTAGTAAAACAACAGAGACTACACAACGCTAGAGCCTCAGAATCTGCAGTATCAACCGATGTCACAAAATCGTTGGCAATGAGAACGGTATGAATGGGTAAAATATCCGCCACCTTAATGACCACTGCAGCAATAACAACAATCATGGTAGAGTAGGAATGTGTCACAGTTGTAGCTCTTTTTATCACCACTAACCAAGTTGTCACTTTGACAACAAAATGAAATGTTACTCATGTCATAGTCTTGGGCATAACAGACGGCTGTGTTATGCTCTAAACAGAATATTGGCCATGAAGTTCCAAACAGCACAGAATGGCAAACTTTGACACTGAGCATTTCAATGCAAGATAAATCATGCCAAAATTTTAAGACATTAAACACTTAAGAGAAAGGAATATAGATATACTGTGTATAACAGAAAACTGGCTCTCTGATGAGATAGCAAGTAACATAGTTCTCCCAGATAAACCTATTTTGTTGTGATGATGTACGAGGTGCAGGTTCATGTGTTTATGTCAGTGATGTCCTTCAGGTCACACAGACAAAAGAACTCAATTCGGTTGATGGTACTGAGAGAATCTGGTTAACCCTTGAATTTGTTAAACTTCTGGCTCTTATGTTTGATGCCTGTATTGACACTTATTGTCTGCCAAGTTCATTGGATCAACTCCTTGATGGTTTTACCAAAATGTGTTTAAAAAATTGGTGGTAGGCGGTGGTGACCATCATCCACTCACTTGATGTAGTGCTGCCTACTTCTTCCTTAGCCTTTATCATTCTTTTTCTGTGCCTGCCCTCCTCTCTTCCCATTTCTCCCATCTTTCCCGTCACTTCTTATTGCTTTTCTTTCCAATACAGGTGGCTTTACATTGAGTGACAATCCAGATGGTTTCCTGTAAGCCAAGAAACCACTTGCAATGCTGGGTGGTAACCATATAACCGAGCCATACGTGCTCCCTACGTTTCAACAAGTGGGTTGGTGGAGGGTTAGTGCCCCTCCCTGTAAAACAAATAACTCAGAGTCAAACGGTCACCCCTTACAGGATTATGGCGTCTGGCAATAGATAGATAGATAGATAGTTTAAAAAATTAATAGCTTTTTATTGTAGGTGATCGTAATGACAATTTGTTCAATGCCGTTACCAAATTATTAAATCTACAAACTTAAGTCAAATTATAAATCAACCATCCCGGGTAACTCTTCATTCTAAAATTCTGATTGATGTTTTCATCACAAACAACGCAGCTAAAATAAAAAGTATAGAAATGCTACCTTGCAGTTCTTGGATCATGAACTTGTATCTTAGGTCCTTGACATAAACAAAAAGATATCCAGAAAATAAAACTTTTCGTACTTTGAGCAACTATATTCCAGAACAGTTCTTCTCAGGGCAAAATAAAGCACAACACAAATTACAAGCCATCCTTTTCATTGGTAAACAAGGGGTTGATGCAAACCATAGCTAACCTTTTTGATGACTGCATTACTCATTTCAATAAGTTTTACTCTTAAGTTGCGCGCGTTCAGCCATTTGCAGAGTGGGATGACGGCTGTCCTTTGACTAATAATTGCCCATTTGCTTTTATCTTTTGGGGTTTTACTCATAAAAGCTATAAAGTCAAGTCGCCTATGGAGCGGACTTCTATGCCACGGTTTTCTATGACACAGCAAGGTGCCAGACCCCCCCAAAACGAACCAAGCACATAAACTACCTATGGCACGGGCGCAGCAAGATTTGAAACGCATGGGCAGATTCCCCTGGCAGGGTGGACCCCTGTTTCTAAACAAAGAAGATGGCAATCACTTCAGCTTCATACTAGAAGTCCTCCAATTGTGGACTTTTTTCTCTCTTATGAGGAGGTTAAACTTAACCAAATTCATTGTGCTAAGAAATGAAACATGAAAGATTCTTTGGGTATTGTGACTAGTTTATAGGTTTGTTCGTACAATCGCTATGAACGAGTTAGTGATGAATCACCTATATCTGAACTAAAATGACGTATAATGCCTCCCATCATCATCTTCACGTATATAAGAATGATTATTAATCTGTTAAATGTGAGTTTTGTTGACACGTGAGCATACAAAGTTTATCAAATAAACTTCTTCAATCAGTGCTTGACCAGGCAGCCTGCGCCATTTTAGATGTTTTGGTCGGTCAGCTGATCTGTGTTTACTTGGCCAAGTTTTATTTCTTTCAATCTGAAGTGCATGGTATTGCCCAAGTAGAAACAAGGCTGATTGTTTTGTGTAATACATGCACTGACTGATTGCTTGAGTGTGTGCGTGCGTAATGTGGGGAAAATTGGGGAAAAGTAGGGTTCAAAGGGGGACTTTGGGCGAACGTCCAGAACCAATATCCATTTTTCCAATAGGTTCAGTTATTTGTATGGCACGGTTTTCTATGGCACAGACACGGTCCAGAACCAATTAGCTGTGCATTAGACAATTTGACTGTATTTTGAGGCATCTTTCCTCTCTGACCTGAAGGGTCTCGCCATTAGCAATCTTCCTATATTCTTGTATTCTTGCTCACTCTCTTTTGGTCATTTCAATAAAACCTTTGTTATTGCACTCGCCATCGCAAAGGCCTCCGTCAAAGCCTTATGCAGTTTCTCAATATCTGTGTTTTCTTCTGTTCCTATATTTCAAGTTTCCATCTACTCTTTCTATATCTGAGCTCATTGACTCACATTTTTCTTCTCCAGAGGTTATTCGTAGAGGTATTCCTTAGAGTTCTGCTTCTTCAGCTCTATTTGCCGTACTCATCAACACCTTCTTGACAGTCATATAACACATATAACACTCACACTTCCTACTTATATACTCTTCAAATTTCTATCCACCGCTACCAGGAGTCGTCACAACAATCACTACAGCAATCACGGGACAAGTATCTGCCACACATATGTTCTTCTTTGTCTCTTATTTCTGATTGAGGTACAAGGAACTTTGTCGCTTGTAGTTCATCAAAAACTCGATTTCTCCATCTCTCAGTTTGACACAATCTTGCATATTACTATTCCCTTAACTACACACACACACACACACACACACACACACACACACACACACACACACACACACACACACACACAAACTCAGCCCTTCATAATTTTTTTATATAATTGATGTCTCCGCTTATCTTGATCTGTCTTGAAAGATCTGTTGTAGAAACAGCTTGGCAGAAGGAAGATTTGCTGAGCGACTCTGTGTGTTCTTCAGTCCCACTAAATTGCTGACTTTCTGTATGTGCCTTTTTAGCAGCTCTGTGGAGAATACACCTTTCAACTGCTATTGTGTGGGTAGGAGGGGAAGGAGGAGAGGCTTACGTAATAGAGCTCTTACAAACCAAACAAGATGGAGTTAAAAGTTTGTCTCATTTACTCTTTCCTCTCACTGACCGCATGCAACTGTCTATCCTTACAAATTGCATACAAATTGCATCTCTCTCTCTCTCTCTCTCTCTCTCTCTCTCTCTCTCTCTCGTTATTTGGTCACTGCTCTGTTGTAGTTTTCTGCCTGCATTTCATCCACTATGTGACAGACATACTGTACAGCACTCGCCCCGCTTCACATTTTCATCGCTTTTCAGTCCAGCTGTCTAATACTTGAGTTAACTGGCACTCTCAGCGTTCTTATATGCATCTGGACAAATTCAGAACTGCCATCATCAACCTGTCTTCCTCACAGCAAATGACTAACAATCTTTTAACAGAAAGGAGTCTCGAAATGAATTGACGTTGAAGATGAATTCCCCTTCGTTTAGTTGCCTTTACAAAAGAAATATTTTATATCGTTTACATGCTTTCAGCTTTGAGGTCTGTGTGTGTGTGTGTGTGTGTGTGTGTGTGTGTGTGTGTGTGTGTGTGTGTGTTTTAATCACTGAATACAACTGAGTGACAACAGTAGTGATTAATTAAGTGTGTGAGAGAGAGTGCAAGTAATAAAACCGGTAATAACCACCATGACCCGGAGTAACGAGGCTGGCTGACAACCTACCTAATTAAACTGGACGAAACTGTTTATGTGCTGTTGGCCGAAATTACTCGGTTGATGGCCAGTTCTGACCCAGATACACAAACACGCTTATCAACAAACTCATGAAACTATTATTAGCAGGAGGAGCGAGGGGAGTGTATCAATATCCCATGTATCTTGTTCGAACTGTGAAGAAAAATCTTTGTTAAGGGAAGAAAACTGTCTTTTATTTTTTTTTCTGATGGGCACAGAAAGGGTAGTGCAGAAATTTCCCGAGTCTATCATTCTTTCTTGTAGCGATCATTTTCGCATCAAGGTAGAACAGGTCATAATTTAGCATGTGAATTTGGCCATTACCTTGCACCGTACACAGCTTGGCCAGGCTTATTGAAGCTCGTCCACCTTTACTTGGCCGAAAGATTCGTCGCCCTGCAGCAAATTTCCCATAGGTTGGTGTACTGGTTCCTAGCCTTCGGGCCATGGCATATTTGCCAGGGAACACATGAAGCAGTCTTGTGCATCAGAAGTGACTGGTGATAGATTTTCATAATAATTTTCTTGAGGCAAGAATGGTGAGGAATCCATTTTATGAACACCATCATGTCTGTCTATCAATCTTTAGCCAGACACCATAGTCCCTTAAGGGGTGGCCACAGACAAAAAGCCTCCGTGTCGTCCTGTCCCTTGCCATTTTGCAGCCCCCCTCCCCCCAATTTACACCCATTTCCATCATATACCTCTACTCTATCTCTCCATCTCATCCTCGGTCTGTCCCTCCCTCTCCCCCTCTACACCTCACTCACATACACTCTCCTGATTTGTTTCACTCTCCCCATTTTCACTACATGGTCAAACCTCCTCAGTATGTTTCCCATGACACTTTCTATCCCATCTAAATCCACACAAACAAGCTCTTTCACATTGTTTTTTGTCAGACTGTCTCATCGTGTAACTACACATGTCCCTCTCAGATTCCTCATTTCCACTGCTCTAACTCTTGACTTATGTCCTTCCAACAAGGATCATGCTTCGCTTCCATTCGTTACTGAGGGGATAACAGTACTATCATGCGACGATATTTTTACTTATCTGCTCACTTCCCTAATTCTTATCACTGTTTTCTGTAAGAAAGCAGTCTTTCTCCCCTGCCGTACTCCGTCTAACACTACATCCTCCGAACACCCATCCTTACGCATCACACTACCTAATGCACTCACACTTTCCATTTCCTCATCATCCAATCTCACTGTGCATTCAGTGACCTCATTTCTCCTGAACACCATAACTTTACACTTCCTTACATTTACCTTTTTTTTCCCCGTTTCTTACACACTCTTCCAGACCCATTCACCAGACCTCGTCGTCTTCACTTAACAATACAGTATTATCTGCACACAACAGAACAGGAAGTTTCCAAACACTGCTCTATCACATTAGGGCCGCTTCAACATCCACTGCACTACTTTGTGTCTCTTTTATAATTCCATCCACAAACAAACTGAAGAGCCATGGAGTCATGACACTTCCCTGTTTCAGTCCGACATTTAGACAGAAAAATTCACCCAGTTCACCATCCAAGCACACTGCAGCCCAAGCACCCTCATACATACTTCATGGCATTCAACAGCTTCTCACTCATAAAATATATTTTTAATATTTTCCACATTCCTTGTCTATCAGCTCAGTCATATGCATTCTCCAAATCCATGAAAGCATACAACCTCTTTCTCTTTTCCAGAAACTTTTCCACTAAACACCTTGGGATGAATATCTGATAATTAACAACCTCTTCCCTTCCCGAAACCTCCCTGTTCCTCTTCAACTAATTCCTTTATTTCCCTTTGTCAGTATGTATCCTCTCATAATATACTTTTCATAGTACAGTAAAAAGAAAATATTCCTACAGTTACCCCACACTTTTTTCACTTTTCCATTGTACAGTGGAATAATTATACTGTACATGACTTCCAGTCATGCTGGACTCTACCTTCCTTCCATGCCAGTCTGCGCATCTTCCACATATCACTGCACCATGCTTTAGCATTTCACCACACACTCCATCAGTTCCTGGGATTTCCTCAGTTTGACTTTTTTCATTGCTTCCACTATTTCCATCCTACTAAACTCTTCCTCCCTTCTCGTCTCCCTCCTGCCAGCCATTCCCCAGCCAATTATATGAGCATTGCTTTCATTCTCTGTGTTTAATAATTCCTTGAAATGTTCTCTCCATGTGCTCACATCATCATGTATATATGGCACATAAATGGAGGCAATGAAAGAGTCTTCCTCCAACTTTGAAACAAGGCATTTGACAACGGTGGTGTCGTAAAAGAAAAGCTTTACCGAATTTGGATAAGAACAGAACTCTGCACTTGTACTAGTAAGTTGGTTGTCCGGATGCTTTTATCAATTTCGTCTGTTTTTCTCGTTAATGCTTTATTTTTTAACGATATGTTGAACACCAGACTACAATAGCATAACCCATGTGATGCTTGTGTTTTCTGAGCTCCTTTTGTGACCCAGCCACCGATCCCCCAACTGGTAGCGAAAGTGCTGTTTCAACCACACCACTTAGTTTTTAGTTAAACTACCGAACTGTTCTTGTAATTACGTGAGTGCACCGTGTCTCTAGTATTATATTATCCATATCGCCATAATTTCACATCCAACGAGCAACTTTGTCTCCTTCTTCAAGGAAGCCTATATGGGTCAGGGAATGCTATTTTTTATGTCTGTGGGCCCGCAGAACGGAAACGTTGGGAACAACTGTGTTAGTGGTGAATGTAACAGTACTATCTATCAAAGCTAGTACTCATAGTCAGAAACCTTAATCTCGAAGTGGGTGGCCATAAACATATTGTCTCCATGCTGTCCTGTCTTCCACTGTCAGACTGCTCTTCCTTCATTTCACATCACCCTTTTCATGCACTTCTTCACCTGAGCCCTCTGTCTTATCTTAAATCTTCTACCTCTCTTCCCTTCGGCTTAGTCACATACACTCTCCTACTCATTGTCTCATCCTTTCATTCCCTGCACATGACCTAACCGCTCAGGGTACTTCTAACACTTACCAGCATACCAACTTCAAAACCACAATGGTACTTCATTTCCTTATTTTTCTGTCACTTTCCACGTAACTTCGTATGCTTCTCTTAAAGAATGTTCACTCCTCTCACTCTTGACCTGTGTCCATCCAACTGTATCCAAGCTTCACTTCCGAACGTTAGAGTGGGAATCACTGTGCTGTGATGCAGTGAATTGTTTTCTTCTGTGCTCACTTTCCTGTTTCTTATCACTACCCTAAGCGTACCTCAAACCTTTTCCAGCTGCACAACTTTTAGCACTTCATGCTCTTAACGGAAACAACTCCATGAACAATTACAGTCCCAAAGTAAAGAACAGAAAGAGCTCAGAAATAAAATCAAAGAACAATTGTAGGCACAGAACGAAGAACAGAAACAACAATATGAGCAACTTCAGGAGGCATTACAGGAGCAACAGATGGAAGTACAACTGAGGGTGCAAGAACAGCTAGATGCATTCATGGGGGAAATGAAGGAAGAACAGCAACAGCTTAAATAATAAGTAGATGCCAAGCTAGAGCAGAAGTATGAGGTAAGCAATAATGAGATAAAGTGTAAACAGCATGTAGACGACCAGTTGAAGACGATTAGTGAGGATATAGTGATGGAGTGCAGACAGCATGTA
Organism: Coenobita brevimanus; assembly: GCF_032717465.1. Taxonomy (NCBI): domain Eukaryota; kingdom Metazoa; phylum Arthropoda; class Malacostraca; order Decapoda; family Coenobitidae; genus Coenobita; species Coenobita brevimanus. The sequence continues at coordinate 10,953,636 of NC_136988.1, read as the reverse complement.
GACAACCAGATAAAAATTAGTGGGTGAATTGTGACAGAGTGCAGACAGCATGTAGATAACCAACTGAAGCATGTAGCTGACCATGTTAAGATAATTAGTGAGAAAATTGAGGCTGTAGAGAAATATTGCACTGCTGATCCTCAGGCTAGTGTACAGGGAGCATATGAGAAGAATGGACAGTGTATGGTGAATATTGATGGATCCCAAGCATCTAAAGGGAGCATTACAGGGTTGAATAATCAGAAATCTGAAGTTTCAAGTCCTGGACTTAATTATGATCCCCCATATTTTAGACCCAAACCAGTGAAGTGCATGGCTATAATGATAGTCCAGTTAAAAAGAAACCTCAGGAATTTGATGGTAGAGTATCTTGGGAAGCTTGCAGTGCACAATTTGAGTTACTTGTGGATCAGAATGGTTGGGATGATATGCAGAGGGCAGTACAGCTTGCTACTAGCCTTAAGGGTGCCGCAATGGAAATTCTGGGCCAGATGTCAGTGATGGAGAGGAACAGTTATCAGTCCCTGGTGAAGGCTGGTGATGAGGCAACAACCAGCCAGTTTTTTTCCAAGAAGCCCACCACTGAGGAAATGCTGGAGTACCTTGATGAATAGTGTCTGAGAAGATGGAAGAACGACGACATGCAGTGTAGTAAGAATAGGAATCACGAAGAGAAATGGTGCCATACTGTAGTGGTAGGGCCAGGGTCAGATGAAGACCTGAAGAGGATGCAGATGGAGCATGCAGATTTGCAACTGGTGCTGGAGTGGCTGCAGCGGAGTGGAGTGTGACCATCTCGGGAGGAGATTTCTGGGTTAGACCCTGTGACCAGGAGCTATGGGAGTCAGTGGGACCTTCTTCGTTTGAACGACGGACTACTGGAGCATCAGTGGGAGACACCTGATGGCCTCAGCAAGTATTGGCAACTCGTGGTTCCGAAGAAGATGAGGTCCGAGATCTTGGATTAGTCCCATAACCATATCACTAGTGGGCACCAGGGAGTGAAGAAAACTCTAAGCCGGCTGTGACAGAGGTTCTACTGGATTGGCATGCATCACGATGCTGAAGAGTGGTGTCGGGCCTGTGATGTGTGCTGTACCAAGAAGGGACCCGAGAAACGTGGTTGCACCCCTCTCCAGCTGTACCAAGTGGGTGCACCGATGGAAAGAGTCGCGGTGGACATTGCTGGACCGTTGCCACTCACTGAGAGAGGAAACCGGTATATATTTGTTGTCATGGACTACTTCACAAAGTGGCCAGAAGCCTATGCTATCCCTGATCAAGAGGCTGTGACTGTTGCTCAGGTGTTGGTTGATCAGTTTTTCTGTTTTTTGGGATGCCACAAGAGCTACACTCAGACCAGGGTAGAAACTTTGAGTCTGCTGTATTCCATGAGTGCTGCAAGTTATTCGGGATCAAGAAGACCAGGACAACCCCATTAGGCCACAGTCAGATAGGATGGTGGAGAAATTCAACTGGACCCTAGGACAAGAACTGGCCAAGTACTGCATAGAGGGACAAACAGAATGGGACCAGAAATTACCTGCATTGTTGATGAGTCTACTGGCTACTAACTGATGTTGGGCCATGAGTTACGCTTACCTGTTGACTTGCTAGTGGCAAGATCACCTGGTGAAGAGTGCCTACAGACACCTCCAGCTATGCAATGCTTCTTCAGGAAAAGCTGACTGAGATAAATCGTCAAGTGCAAGGAACCCTCAGGTTTTCATGAGAAGTGATGAAGTGCAGGTATGATGCCAAGGTAAGTGAGGCGAGCTTCAAGGATGGTGACCAAGTTTGGTTACACAAGTTTTGCAGGGGTGTATCCGGTAGACTCATGTGATGCAGACTAATATGCCATCAGCAACGCAGGTATTTTCTGGTCCCATTCTGTTTGTCCATCTATGCAGTATTTGGCCTGTTCTTGTCCCAGGGTCCACTTGAATTTCTCCACCATCCCAACTGACTGTGGCCTTAGTGGGGTTGTAATGGTCTTCTTGATCCCCAATAACTTCCAGCATTCACGGAACACAACAGACTCGAAGTTTCTAGCCTGGTCTGAATATAGCTCTTGTGGCATCCCCAAACGACAGGAGAACTGGTCAACCAGCAACTGAGCAACAGTAGCAGCCCCTTGATCTGGGATGGCATAGGCTTTTGGCCATTTTGTTAACCCTAGTTCAGTAGCGTCGTCCGGGATTCCGAATTCAGGCCTACTTTGCATTGTGGAGGAGACTCATCAAGGCCTACGGCGCTCAGCTGCTATGACATTTCAGTTTGTACTCTGTCCTGTGTGTGTGAGGTGTGTTCGTGTTGCTCCCGTTTTTTTCCTCATCTGCTGTAGCCAATTGTCCGGTATTCCATACAACGCTATTAAAATAGGACCTTGTGAGTGTGCCTACTTAACATATACTGTAAAATGTCGAAATTTGTCTAGGGAGGCTGGAGCATATCGGGGGACGTCTGGACTTCATGTGTGGCCCAAGTTATCACCATCAGGCAACACTGTAGCTGGCAGTGGTGAAAAGATTACAAGGATGTAGCATTGTTTGTCATTTTTCCACATTTTATGTTTTATTCTTTTTATAATGTTTTAGTTACATACATTTAGTTCATAGTTCCTAGAGTTAAGATTAGCATCTAATTTAAGTGAAAATTTTAAAAAATAAACTGTACCATTCCTATATGTATATTTCTAACCCCAAATTTTGTCCGGGATTCTGGACATCGCTAGTAGGCACGTGATGCTGACAACGCTACTATTCCGGGCTTAAGTAGTGCATGGCGACACACATATACTGGTTTCCTCTTTCAGTGAGTGGCAAAGGTCCAGCAATGTCCACCATGACTCTTTCCATCGGTACTCCCACTTGTACACCTGAAGAGGGGCATAACCATGTATCTTGGGTTCCATCTTGGCACAACATACATCACAGGCCCAGCACCACTCTTCAACATCCTGATGCATGCCAATCCAGTAGAACCTCTGTCACAGCTGGCTTAGAATTTTCTTCACTCCCAGGTGCCCTCTACTGATCTGGGTATGGGATTCATTCAAGATCTCGGACCTTATCTTCTTCAGAACCACGAGTTGCCAATACTTGCTGAGGCCATCAGGTGTCTCCCACTGATGCTCCAGTAGTCCATTGTTCAAACAAGGAAGGTCCAACTGATTCCAGTAGCTCTTGGTTGAAGGGCTTAACATGGAAACTTCTTCCCATGATGGTCGCACTGTACTCCGCTGCAGCCACTCTAGCTCTGGTTGTAAATCTGCATCCTCTTCAGGTCTTCTTCATCTGGTGTTGGCCATGTCACTGCAGTACAGCTGCATTTCGTACTATGATCTTCTTTTTTACTACATTGCCGGCACTCTGGATCACAAGGCTGACGACTCAAGCTGTCAACATTGCCATGTACCTGCCCACGACGGTGCTACACCTCATATTTTTTTTTTTTTTTTTTTATGTTCTCAACTCTGGGCATAGGCTTCTCAGCCTGCTCCCAAGGCCCAGTAGTCCTCATACATATCGTACACCTCTACATGTCACCACTTCGGCACTAACACCCACTGGCTATATTGAATACATGCTAGGGCTGTCTCATACAGGACTGGTGTATTGGTATTAGCGGGGGTATTTTTACGACATGTTGGCGGGTCTTCTGGTAGATCGGTAAAGTCTGCCGTAATGAAATTCAAATCCTTAAACTGTTCCCTTCACCAGCGGAGATTTGAACCTGGGTCCGGTTGTGCTGGGATAGCTTCCCAAGCCAGCATGCTCATTGTCCTTCTGGATTCTTTAGCGTTTTCAGCCACTTGAGTGCTGCATGGTCCGTCCTGATGATGAAGTAGGACCCATACAAGTATTGATAGAAGAAATCAAGGCTCTTCATCATTGTCAAGAGCTCCTTACGAGTCACACAGTAGTTTCGTTCCAGTAGGCTGAGGTTCTTGTTGTAATATGTCACCATTTTTTTCATTCTTCTTCTGTGACAGGACTCCACCAATATCATGGTCACTAGCATCACAGTCCAAGATAAATTGCTGAATGTGATCAGGGTACAGCAATACTGGAGGGCTTGCCAATGCATGCTTGAATTCGTCGAAGGCTTTCTGAGTCTCTGCTGTTCACACAAACTTCTGCCTCTTCCCCAACAGCTTGTGCAGAGGTGCAGCTATCGTCGCAAAGTCCCTGACAATGCACCAGTAGTAGGTGCACAAACCCAGGAAACTCTGTAGCTCCTTCACACAAGTTGCAACTGGCTAGTTTTCCACAGTTGCCATTTCTCTGGGTGAGTACGGACACTGCTCTCACCTACAATGTGTCCCAGGTACTTCACTTCCTTCTGAAACAGCTAGCACTTCTTGGGGTTCAGTTTGAGGTGCACTGAGCAATGCCTGTTCAACTCCTCCGAGAGCCTCTCTGATTCCTCGTCGAAAGTCTGTCAAAAGAAAATTACATCGTCCAGATAGATGAGAGTTGGCATCACCTTAACCCCTTAACCCCGGGTGACAACCATAGGCGATGTAGCAAAACATGCTCTTCACCGCAGGTGACGACCATAGTCGATCTAGCAAATATGGAAATAGCAGGTGTTTTCCTCCGCTTTGCCACCATCCACCCTCGGAGTCAGTAAAATATCTTAGAATATAGTGTGTGTGTGATTATATATATATATATATATATATATATATATATATATATATATATATATAGATAGATAGATAGATAGATAGATGATAGATAGATAGATAGATAGATAGACAGATAGATAGATATAGATATAGATATACTGTATATATGATGCAAGAAAAATATTCATAAAAACATCAAACAGATACTGTATAACATTACGAGTTCATGGAACAAATAGAACAGCAAAAAATAATCATGAGAGAACAAATGGCACCTTCGTGTACTCATTTCGTTACCAAACAATTTGACGTTAATTGTATGTTACATAAATGAAAATTGCTATTGCAGCATTGATAGTGGAATATACTCTCCAATATTTCGCATATTATGGTGTATTTAGGCTCGTAATTTACAAATGCGAAAAAAAAATTCTCAGAGAAGAAAACTCCAAGCAAATTTAGACTTAAACACACGTTGCCACGGAGGCTGCGGAGCGCCAACAACAGAGTCACCAGAAGATAGTTGCTGGCTCGTGGAAGGGTTGTCCCCCTGCTGTATGACAGCTCGATCCTCTCTCTCTATTGCCTGCGGCGGGCCGCCTTTCCTGGTTTGCTGGGATATTTCTGGCACACCTTAATATTCATATATAAATCAATGTAATATAAACGTTAGAACAACGTAATTATATAGCATTACTTAGAAAACGTAGCAGCAACATTTAGACAACGTTTCAGGATAATGCTGCTACTTGGTTGCGAGATAACGTTGCGAGTAAATGTTTATATAACGTTGTTACAACGTTATAACTGATATAGACAACTTTTCCACACCGTAGTACATACGTTGTGTATTAGCTGGGATTAGCTTGTATTATATTACGTATTTTTCATTGTGTTTACTTTGCCCTTGCTTACGTCAGCTACTTTTATTTACTTTCGGATCTTTGTTGCGAGATTGGAGTTTGTATTTTTGTATTGTTTCATCAGTTAATTATTTGATCAGTTCCTTTTTCACTTTGTTTTTCTCAGTTTTTACGCAGTTAGATTTTTAGTTATTGTATTTCCTACTCCCATCTCGTAACTATATATATATACATATATATATATATATATATATATATATATATATATATATATATATATATATATATATATATATATATATATATATGTGTGTGTGTGTGTGTGTGTGTGTGTGTGTGTGTTTGAGAGAGAGAGAGAGAGAGAGAGAGACAGAGGTTGTGCTTTGCTACAAAGTCAGGTTATTAGCTAGCAGAGGTTAAGGCTCATTAATATTCCAGCCACTTCCTACCCAAGCCTGCCTCAGGGCTCTTATCACTGCCCCTCAGTCTTCTCTCCCTCCCTCCCTCCCTCTCTCTCTTCCTCCGCGCCTCTTCTCCTCTTTCCCTTCCACACTGCCCTTCATTCTTTTTTACAATGATCGATCCTGTACTTAGGCTTATATTTTGTGGCATATGTTTATTATCATTAGTACTGTAATTTCACACAATTACTAGTACTACCCCTCTGTCTGCACAGGTAATCGATTGTAGCACCAGTCGGACAGGGCGGCACTCACGAGATGGATGGCAAGCTGGTGACAGGGAGATATGGATGTCCTGTTTCAACATCTCTTAGGACCTGTTCCTGGCCATGTCCCTTTCAAGAATATTTTCAGTCTTTTCATTAACGCAGACAGTAGGCCAGCATATGTTGTATTTTTGTGAGGCTTTCAGAACTCTCAAGACAAGTCGAGATTAAGCCATTAGCTGTTCTGGCGAGACAGTCTCAGACAAATCAGAGCGGTCAGGACTGGTCTTAAGAGGTCCTGTCCCAGAGCCAGGACAGGGTTTAATAAGTCCTGCACACAAAGGATGCGAGGTAGCACTGGGCAAAAAGAACTGCCAAGAGCGTCCTGTGCCTAGGGTAAACAGCTGATATGGCAAAGATGGCCGGCGGAAGTAGAGGTTAAGTATCAGTTTAAAAAAGGAATTTCGTACAAATAACAGCCAACAGTGTCATGGGACATTCATATAAATATAAATGTTACTTGAATACTTGTTTAAAATGGACTGAAGAAGATGATCAGTTATGACTGAATTAGTGAAATAATATTGTCTGGGGAGAAATGCAAATTTCGTGAGTCTCGGGATTATTATAATGCAATGACGGCACTTACAACTATTTAACAGTTATAATTCCTTAACGACGGGTATCGCATCCTTTACTTTCTCTTACTAGAGTTCTATATTAATTGAAAATGTAAGCTTCACATTTAGTGGTCGGCAGGGGCGCCCATCATCCACTGACTCAGTGTCATGATACTCCTTTCCAGTGTAATTCCACACTGAGTGACAAGCCGAATGATTTAATGTAAACCAGGAATCATTTAAAACGCAGGGTGGTAATCTTATAATCAAACAATACGTGTTCCCTACTTGTAAACATATGAGTTGGTGGAGGGTTAGTGCCCCTCCCCGGAAGTAGGTGAGAATGAGAGAGCAAAAGAGGGTGCATGTATTGTGGTGTGCAAGAGATGGAAGGAGAATATAAGAGACTATGGATCAGTTGAATAAAGGATTGTGTGTGTAAGAATGAAAGTAGGATTAAAAAACGTGGGCGATTGTGTGTGTATGTTCGCCAAGGAAAGACTACAAGCAGGGTGAAAGAAGAGTTCTAGTCAAATATGGAAGCGTGCATGGAAAAAATTGAGTGGAATTTGATAGTGTTTTTGACTGGAAATATGAATGGAAAAGTAAGGCATGTGAAGGTGGGTGGAGTGGTTGGTGAGTGGGATGTGCCTGCAGAAATGGATAAGAATGGCAGTGCTCTAGTGGACGTTTGTGTGGGGAGGACATTGGTGATAGCCAAAACCCTTACTAGGCTCAAAATGATCCACATATATACGTGGCGAGTGCTAGGGGGGTGGGTGGTGAATGGAATGAGCAGGAGGCAATGACTGATTATGTATGAGTGGACGAGAGAATGATAAGGTATGTAATTGATGCAAGAGCGTACACAGGTTGGGGGAGAGGAGTTTCTAACCACCGCTTGGTGGTGGTGAATGTCAAGGAGCAATTGCGATGTATGAATAGAAGGAGAGAGGGACAGAAGGAAGAAGTCCATACAAGGAGGGTAGAAAAGTTGCAAGTGGGTAAAAGACAGAATATAAGAGAGAAGTGCAGGAGGCATTGAGTAATTATGATTTGGAACAGATGGGGGAGGTGGAAGGAGTGTGCAGTATCTTCAAGAATCAAATCTTTCTGTGCAGCATGTGAGGTGGTGTGTGGAGTGAAGAGAAGACGAAAGGGAGTGCAGGGAAAAGCATGGTGCAATGAAGAGGTGAGACAAGATGTGGCGCAAAAGAGGTACACATATTGTGAATGGATCGGAAGCAGTGGGCATGGAGGAATTTGAGAGACGGAAGAGAGAGTTATATGTGGAGAGGAAGAGACAAGTGAAAAGATTAGTATGAGAGAGTAAGAAGGGAGTGGATGAGGAATTTGGAAGGAATTTGAGTGTAAAATGGGGGGAATGTAAAAAAATGTTATGGAAGCAGGTAAGGAGAGGTACACAGGGCGATAAAGAAGTTAGTTGGGAAGTTAAAGTTAAAAATGATAGACTGATAGTGGAGAAGAGAGAAAAATGAGCAGATGGATGGAACACTTTAAGGAATTTTAATATAAAGTAAGTAATGAGAGAATAAGTGGCTGGGAAATGGCTGGGAGAAGGACGGAGGTGACAATGGGTGGAAGAAATCAATAAGATGGAAGCAATAATGAAGAATCAATGTGGGGAAAACCCCAGGATATTGATGAAGTGTGTGGTGAAATGCTGAAGCATGGGATAGAGATAGTAGTAGAATGGATGTAAAAGATGTGCGGACTGGCCTGAGAGGAAGGTAGAGTCCTTGAGGATTGGAAGTCAGTATAATTATTTCTCTGTGCAAAGGAAAAGGGGAAACAGTAGTGTATGATAATCGTAGGGGCGTTTGTATTCTTAATGTAAAAGGAAAAGTATATGGTAGGATACTTATTGACAGAGTTAAGGAAAAAACAGATTAAGCTGAAGAAGAACATGGAGGTTTAAGGAGGAGAAGAGGTTGTGTCGATCACACATTCATCCCTAGGTCTTTAGTGGAGAAGTTTCTAGAGATAGGAAAGAAGTTGTATGTGACCTTCATGGCTTTAGAGAAAGCACATGAAAGAGTGGATAGATAAGGAATGTGGAAAATATTAAGAATATATGGAGTACATGGAAAGCTGTTGAATGCCATGGTGAGTATGTATAAGGGTGCTGAGGCTGCAGCGCGTGTGGATGGTGAACTGTGGGAATTTTTCCCTATGAATGTTGGATTGAAGCAGGGTAGTGTCATATCTCCATGGCTCTTCAGTGTGTATATGGATGGAATTAAAGGGAGGGCAGTGGATGTTGTAGCGGCCCTAATGAGAGAGGGCAGCGTATGGAAACTTCCTGTTCTGTAGTTTTCAGATGATACTGTACTGTTAAGTGAAGACGAAGGGGAACTACAAGACTTGGTGAATGCGTTTGGAAGAGTGCGTGAGAATCGGAATCTAAAAGTGAATGTAGGGTAAGAGTAAAATTGTGGTCTTCGAGGGAGATTAAGTCACTGAATGCACAGTGAGGCTGGATAATGGAAAAATGACGAGGGGGAACTTCAAAGCTTGGTGAATGGGTTTGGGAGAGTGCGTAAGAAACAGAATCTAAAGGTGAATGTAGAGATGAGTAAAGTTATGGTCATCAAGGGAAATGAAGTCACTGAAAGCACAGTGGGAGTGGATGATGAGGAAACAGAAAATGTGAGTGCACTTAAAGTCGCCTAAAACCAATCTATTTCCAGGGAGGTGTTTAGGTAGTGAATTAAAGCCTCGCTATCAAGGGAACCACGTGGAGGTTAGTAGAGAGAGCAAATAAATAAGTGTTATTAAACTTTCCTCTGTATGTGACAGCTTTCAGAGTAGGATTAAGAACCACTTCTCTTTGTGGGTGTTATCTGTGGGTGTATATAGCAACTAAGTGACCATCATATATTCTATACAAGTCGTAGTGTTTCAACTGTGGAGGATCAGAGTGATATACCAAGCACATCTTCTGTAAAATGTAATATCTGACCTGGCCTGTGAAGAGATACAAGATTGCCATACTGTGTATTTCATTCCCAATAGTCCAACAGCTCACTGTAACACAGTGAAAGCAACATTTTAAGATATTTGAGGCAGGCCATTGTCCTTATTTTTTTATGCCACCCGCCACCAAGTGAGTGGCTGCCAGGGGACCTATCTCGGTGCTTGGAAATGGAAACCTCCACATTGTCACCAGTAAGGAGGCTCTCATACTTCCCTGAGAAAGAGCTAGTTCTTCTTTCAACCACTGGAGCTGGAGCATTATGAACACGTGGATGGGACTATTTGTTAAGGTGGTCAAACTGGCTGAGAAGTAATAGTAGCCCGAGAGTATGATGTTGCAACAGGGATATCAGAAAGTTGGAACGAACAAGAGGAGCAGATAAGGGGGCAGAGCGAGTGACAAACGTGATAGAGACAGGGTTAGTCTGAGTCTCCACCATGCACATCACAGGACAGGACACAACCGCCAATGCATGGGAAACATTAGGCTTGGGAGTCGCATGCAACTCTCCCACTTCCCTCACAGCATCGTAATAGGATATACACACTGATGCTTTCACTATGTGGACCTCCTGCTCCTCCTTTCTACATGGGGCAATCCCTTGAGAAGGTGGAGTGGGCACCCTTGCAGTGAAAGCAAACTTACAGACTCGGACGTACAGTGTTGAGCACCATGATTCTGAATCGCACATTTGCCACACACTGACTGTGAAGCCTGACAAGCCTTTATCATTATGTCCACAAAGGTGGCATTCCGAGCAGTGAAGGGGGTTGGGGATGTAAGTTCTAACATTAAGAATTTAATATCAAACTTTGACACTCGAAAGAAGTGTGATCCTGTTAAAAGATAAGAGAATGCTAGAACTCTTATTTCTCATGCCTTGCAAAACTCAGGTAATATCTCTGGCATCAACGACATTTGGCTCAGTAAGTCCTCTTCCATAACAATGAGGTCCCTGCAGGTGATAATTCCCTTGCAGAATTTGATGGAATTAGAGATCCTTGCCTCAATATCGTAGTGATGAACCTTATGGAATTTACCATCTTAATAAGATCTCCACAAGCATTTTTTTGTCTTTACCTGTTCGACTTCAACAGCACAGCCATCATTAACCCTCTTGATAAGAAAAGGATTGAGACTAGCCAGGGTAGTAGAACATACAACATGTAGCTGTACAACGTCACATTATGCAGAGCAATGGCTAACAGAGATGGAGCCAGGGGGCTGTCATCCCGCGAGTCAATGCATGCAGTAGCCATTAGGTCATCAGAGACACCCTCCTCCTCATAGAAATGAGGGGCAGGAGGGAGGACAACAAAAGTAACGACCTCTCACACTCAGGAGAAGTGGGAAGAAAGAGAAAGACAAACAAGAGGCAAGATACCCTGAGTAGAATACTAAGCCTGAGATTACCTTCTCAGATAACTCTCAGGAGGCCGTGTCTGTGTCTAGTTACACCCCAGCTCGAACAGTGGAAGGACCATTCCAGAGATAAACAAACAATGGCAATCTCTGCAAATATATACAGAAGCCTACACTATATATATAAACAGGGAAGGGAGGGAGATTATGATTAACTAACCTAACCGTCACCAGACAGGTAATAAAAAACGTTAATGTCGGTGGAGCAGTCTAGATTCTAAAGGAAAAAGCACACAAACTCGGGACACACGCCTATTCTCTCCATGACCATGCATAAATATCTGATAAATGGCAGTTCATCATACTGGTTAGAAGTAACAAGGGAAGTTGCTCGTGGGTAAGCTCTAGGACAAGTTCTTTTCACTTTCTTTTTATGAATGGCCTTGAAAAATGCACTTGTTTCTCAGTTAGCAAAATATGTCAATGGCAAGAAGGTTGAAGACAGAGTACTTACAATTTTCAACCGTGAATCTATACAGAAGGACCTGCATAAGTAAAAAACGGCAAAAGTAAATTAATGCACAGTAGATAAATGTAAGATAAACACTTTAGCATCAAAAAATAAGTAAATAAATAAATAAATTGGATTATCACATGCTCGATACCCCACCTACAGAAGTAATGAATGAGAAAAACTTAGTTCTTGTCCGTGTTTATTTATTTATTTATTTTTTTTGCATGTTCATCTCAGGGCAAAGGCTTCATCGCCTATCCCTAAGGCCCAGTAGTTCTCCTGCATACCACTTCCACATGTCACCACTTTGGCACTAACACCCAACGTCCATACTGAATACATGCTAGGGTTGTCTCATGCAGGACTGGTGTACTGGTATTAGCAGGGATACTTTTACGACATGTCAGCCAGTTATCTGGTGGATTACCAAAGCCTGCTTTCCTGAAATACTAATCCTTAAACTGTTCCCTGTCCCGGTCGGGATTTGAACCTGGGTCCATTAGGACTGCAGACTGCCTCTCTACCGATTCAGCCACCTCGAAAACTCAAAACAATTTACAGTATTCAGTAATTATGCAAACAAAATGTACGGCATAATCTCAAGGAACTTCAGTCACTCATCAGGTAGCCCACATCTAGAACACTGTGCAGCACTGATTCCTGAACCCTATGATGGATGAAGACAAACCTGACAGAGTGCAGCAGAGAACCACAAATATTATCCCCCAAATGATATCACTACAAAAATAACCCCACGAATTTTCATCTAAAGAAACTAAATATTGTTACACTGTAGACGTTCGTTGATATTGAGAACGACAGACATGCTAAGATGTTAAGGAAAGGCCGCTATAAACTTCAGGGATTTATTTCAAGTACAGCTGAGGTACGACTGGAAAACACTGCCTTTTCTCTCTCATACTGCCTCCATCCTCTCCCACAACTACTTGCTCACTGTCTGTTCGCTGACTGACTGACTTTCACTTTCTCTCTGAATTGCAGCTCTGTCCTTCGCTGATTAGCCCTCACCCACAAACTTTGCCACTTTATTACTGTCTGTCCACGCCGACTCACTGAATATTTACTGTCATTCCTCTCTGACTGGCTGCCATGCACAAATAACTCGGCCACTGTCCTTTACTCACTGACATGCTAAACTGTCCCAGGAGTGGGATGGTTATTTAAATATCTCTCTTCCTTCGACTCCACAGACTAGCCACAACTAAGCAGGGAACTCATATTTTCTCACGCAGTGATGCATTTTCTAGAACCAAAGAGAGAACCCACATTATCTCATACAAAAAGGCAATTAAAGAAACAACACTAAGCAGCGATAATAACAAGAACTAATTCATAAGGTTAGTGAGAAGAAAATTTAAACATACATGCCGAAGTCTCTAAAGTGTTTCTCATATCCCCAGATATAAATCACTAACTTAATCCTACCGGCATAATAATATGTCTTCTTTAAAAGAATGAAGACTCAGAGACCATCAGATGAAAGTATTTACAAATTGTAATAAATTCGAAGATCTTAGATATGATAATTTCTTAGAAATGCAGAATGATATTGTGACATGAAAATAGTATATGGACACTAAAGCAATAGATTTAACATAAATGTAACGGAAAATTACTTGATAATCGTGTAGGATAATGTTGGACTATGCCACCAGCAACAGTAGTTAGTAAAAAATCAATATCACTGATAGGTTTAAAATTCGGCTAGGCAAAGATTTCGGAAGTAAAACGTATAACTGAATGTTGTTTATTTCCAGGTTGAAATGTATGTTGAGGACAGTGAGACGCTTGATTAATAACGAGAACATTCTGCGACTGTTTATGTCTTTCATTAACACATCAGTAGAGTAGATCGTGCAAGTAGAGTGAAAGAAGAGTTCTGGACAAATGTGGAAGCGTGCATGGAAAAGTTTGAGAGGAATGAGACAGTGTTTTTGAGTGGAGATATGAATGGAAAAGTAGGGAATGCGATGGTGGATGGAGTATAGTTGGTGAATGAGGTGTGCCTGAAGAGATGGTTGAGAATGGCAGTGCTTTAGTGGACACTTGTGCCTGGAGGGGGTTGGTCGTAGCCAATACACTCTCCAGGCACACACTGATCCATAGGTATACGTGGCGAGTGATGAGACGCGTGGATGGTGAACTGAATGAATGGAAGGCAATGATTGATTCTGTGTGCGGATGACAGGATGAGAAGATGTATAATGGATGCAAGAGTATATACAGGTTGGGGGAGTGGGCTTTCTGACCTCACCAAGTGGTGGTCAGAATCAAGGGCCAAATGAAATGGAGAAATAGAAGACAGGAAGGACAGGAGGAAGTAGTTCATACAAGGAGGGTGGAAAGGTTACAAGAGGATGGAAACAAGACAGAGTATAAGACGGAAGTGGAGGAGCAATTGGATAAATATGGATTTGAGCAGATGGGAGACGTGGATGGTGTGTGCAAGATATTCACAGAAGAAATTTGTGCAGCATGTGAGGTGGTGTGTGAGGTGTAGAGAAGACGAAAAGGGGTGCAGGAAATGGCACGGTGGAATGAAGACGTGAGAGAGGCTGTGGCATAAAAGAAGAAAACATATAGTGAGTGGATGAGAAAGAGGGGCATGGAAGAAGTTGAGAGATGGAAGAGATAGATTAGTAAGAGAGAGTAAGAAGAGGGTGGATGAGGAATTTGGAAGGAATTTGAGTGTAAAATGGAGGGAATGTAAGAACATGTTCTGGAAAGAGGTAAAGAGAGATTGACAAGGTGCCAAAGATGTTAGCTGGGGAGTGAAAGATAAAAATGGTAGATTACTAGTGGAGAAGGGAGAAAAAGTGAGCAGATGGAGAGAACACTTTAAGGAAGTTTTGAACACAGAGTGAAAGTAATGCGAGTGTAAGTTGCTGGGGAATGGCTGGGAGACGGAGGGATGCGAGAAGAGAGGAAGAAATTAGTAGGATGGAAGTTGTGTAAGCATAATACCAATACACCAGTCCTGTATGAGAGAGCCCTACCATGTATTCAGTATGGACGGTGGGTGTTAGCGCCGAAGTGGTGACATGTGGAAAGGTGTATGATATGTAGGAGGACTATTGGGCCTTGAGAGCAGGCTGTGAAGCCTATGCCCGGAGTTGGACAAAAAAAAAAATGAAGAAAATTTAAATGGGGAAAGCCCCGGGAACTGATGGAGTGTATGGTGAAATGCTGAAGTATGGGGGAGAGATAGTAGTAGAATGGATGTGGAAGATGTGCAGATTGGCCTGGGAGGAAGGTAGAGTCCCCCAGGATTGGAAGTCAGTCACAGTATAATTACTCCCCTGTACAAAGGAAGAGGGGAAAAAGAAGTATGTGGAAATCATAGGGGCATTTGTCTTCTTAGCATAATAGGAAAAGTATATGGTAGGATACTTACTGACAGAGTTAGGGAAATAACAGAGTAATTAGTTGGAGAAGAACCAGGAGGTTTTAGGAAGGGAAGAGGTTGTGTAGATCAGATATTCATTCTTAGATCTTTAGTGGAAAGGTTCTAGGGAAGGGAAAGAAGTAGTATGCGGCCTTCATGGATATCGAGACAGCATATGACAGGGTGGGTAGACAAGGATTGTGGAAAGTATTAAGAATATATGGAGTAGAAGGGAAGTTGTTGAATGCCGTGAAGAGTATGTATGAGGGTAATAAGGCTCCATTTCATGTGGATGGTGAACCGAGTGAATTTTTCTATAAAAACGATACAAGGTAGGGCAGTGGATGTTGGAGCGGCCCTAGTGAATGAGGGCAGTGTTTGGAAACTCCCTGTACTGTTGTTTGCAGATAATCCTGTGTTGTTAAGTGAAGACGGACGGGAACTGCAAGGCATGGTGCATGAGTTTTGGAGTGTGTGTAAGAAACGGAATCTAAAGGTGAATGCAGGGAAGAATAAAGCTATGGTCTTAGAGAGATGTGAAGTCAGTGAATGTACAGTGAGTCTGGATGAGTGGGATGTGGAAAATGTGAGTGCGTTTAAGTACTTGGGTAATGTGATGAGTAAGGATGGAAGTTTAATGGGTGAAATGCTTGAAAGGGTACGACAGGGAAGAAAGGTTGCTGGTTCATTGAATGCCGGAATAAGAAACAGGGATGTGAGCATGGAAGTGAGAAAGTTACTACATGAAAGTATTGTGATACCAACTGTAACATGTGAAAGTGAAGCTTGGACCTTGTTGGAGGGACAGAAGTCAAGGATGAGAGCAGTGGAAATAAGTTATTTGAGAGGAGCATGTGGAGTCACTTGGAGAGACTGACAAATGAGGAAGTGAAGGGGCGTTGTAGTGTGGATGTGGATGTGATAGGAAGAGTAAGAAGAAACACGTTGAGGTGGTTTGGTCATGTGGAGAGGATGGAGAGCGAGAGACTGACGAGAGGAGTGTATATGAGTGAGGTGGAGGAGGGGGAGAGGGAGGGGATGGCCAGTGATGAGATGGAGACATGAAGTGGAGAGGTATGTGAGTGAGGTGGAGGGGGGGAGAGGGAGGGGAAGGCCAGTAATGAGATGGAGGGATGAAGTGGAGAGGTATATGAGAGAGGGGTGTATGACCTGGAAGCAGGGCAGTGTAATGGCGGGGGACAGGGCGACATGGATGCGATTTGTTTGTGGCCACCCCTTACGGGATTAATGCGTCTGACGATAGATAGATAAATAGATAGATTTTTTCAATAAGTGCCAAATACATAAATAACTACAGTAGAATGGCACTCAGTAGATCGTATACTTCCGCCAGCGTCCTATCTCGCAAATCTTAAAGAAAGTAAAAAAAATAAAAATCTTTGATCCGCACCTTTATCCAGACCAGCACCAAAATTTAATGGAACGTATTCTTGGCCAAGGCCCATTCATCTACTAAGTATCGTGGAAATCAGTCCGCAAGTTCTTGTGTAATCTTACTCAAAAACCAACCAGCCATCCAACAAACAAACTGACACGGGTGAAAACATAACCTCCTTGGCGGAGGTAATTAGCGATGGACAACTTCATTGAAGAATATAAGTGCCATAATCAAAATAACCATCCACAAATGAGAGCCATTCTATAGTGCAGTAAGATTTTAGAAGGAATGGGTGAATTATAAGTATGTAAGACGAGTGGGGTAATCGAGCAGGGCATGGGGAGTATGAGTGGGGGAGCTCCATCCTGCCTAGCCCACTGTAACCTGAGTGGACAGCTTGCCCTAACCACAGACTTGCATGCGCATTGGAACACAGCTTTACCATGACCCATCTATTCTTCACCATCATACTCTGCAATGCTCTATCAAGACAACTCGGGACGCTAGCATTGTAGAGACGAAGTATGGTATATATTTTGTCATTTTATTCAGTGTTCTTCATGGAATGGTTTCTAGGATATGATAGTTTGAAAACAAGCTGTTTTTGCAAGTATCTCACAGGTACAGGGAGTGGCACGCCAATTCCCAGGCTTTCGGGTTTAACCCGGGTCACGTCTTCTAAGTGGCTTGAACAATGTGCTGAATCTCCTTACAGATATAAATGCTGATATTGGTCATTTTCATACACTCATTTCTCAGCAACCATACCACCTAAAACAATCAATTAACTACTAAAATATAATACTCACCAATCCCTCCTCCTTCCAATAGAAGTTTTCCCCAAACCGCTAGGTGGAATCACTGAGGAGCACATAGGTGAAGAATAGGGGTAACTTTTGTGTGGAGAGGCTGCATTCAGCTGCACATGACGTGTGCTGCCTCGAGTGGTTGCCGCTAGATGTACTGCCACCCCTGACAATACCCAAGGTGTAAGTTACGCCTATTTCATTTCCATTTTTTTTTCCTACGTGTCCGACTTTGGGCAAAGGCTTCAGGGCCTATTCCCAAGTCCCAGTACTCTTCCTTGGAGCCCAGTAGTCCTCCTATATTTCCACATGTCACCACTTCGGCGCTAACACCCTCCATCCATATTGAA
This sequence comes from Coenobita brevimanus, assembly GCF_032717465.1. Taxonomy (NCBI): domain Eukaryota; kingdom Metazoa; phylum Arthropoda; class Malacostraca; order Decapoda; family Coenobitidae; genus Coenobita; species Coenobita brevimanus. The sequence continues at coordinate 10,936,018 of NC_136988.1, read as the reverse complement.
TATATGCGAGGGCTGTCTCATATAGGACTGGTGTACTGGTATTAGCGGAGGTACTTTTATGACATGTCGGCGGGTCATCTGGTAGATCAGAAAAGTCTGCTTTTTTTTTTCTTTTAAGAAATTCAAATCCTCAAACTAATCCCTGCCCCAGCCGGGATTCGAACCAAGGGTCCATAAGGACTGCAGGCCGCCTCTCTACCGATTCTGCCACCTCTTACCAGTTTGTCCGTTTTCCAGCTAGACCAGAGTGGCAGTGTGCCTGATGATGTTCAAAGGGTAGGGGAGACCAGGGCTAGTTGTATACAGGGGCAGGTTGATACACTGTTATTAGTTTTACTATGTACCAACAGATGGCGTCCAGCTTCTCAGTGCGTGCATGCGTCACAATAAGACACTTTTTGCAGATAATACATGCCACCTTGGACAGACCTGTGCAAAACTAGGAAAAAAATAAGGATTTTGGACCCCTTGGTTAAGTTTTCAAGCCTTCAAGAAAATCTTCATACACCATGCAGAAACCACAGCTCAATAAAGCTCACTTGATAATTTGAATTGGTGGTCATTATGCTTGATTCACGGGTAGACTTTGTTTTTCGAGTATTCGACTGTATGGCCTAAACTACGCCGGGAAGTAAAAAGACTGTGTCGGGGTTAGTTGTTACAATGTGTAACAACTTGCCCCACATAAAATATGACTGTAATAACATACCTCGTATCAGCTAGTTTACACGAATCACCTTCTACCAGGAAGACTGGAAAAAGAGCAACAGGAGAAATAAAAACCCCTGAGGCATTGCGACCGTTTAGAAAGGCAGGTCCAAGCAAGATTCAACGTGGTAGAAACAGAACACACCACACAGTGATACTGACACACCTAAAAAGATGAAAGTACAAAATAAGATGCGCAAGTCCCGAGAAAAAAAAGTGTAATACCTGCAGAGGGAACCTGAACACTAAACCGTCTCAGATGTCTGCTGGAAACGGGAAAAAGAGAAAACTACAAGAGATTGTTCGTGCTTTGTGTGTGGTGAAAACTGGTCAGACTCTGCCCCAGCGGATAAATGGGTGCAGTGTATCGAATGCAAACAATGGGCCCATGAGGAATGTACAGATGGGTATGGTTGTTTTGTATACCACCTCTGTAATTCTGATGACGATTAGTCTTAAAAATGAGTGATCAAAGTGCAGACTGCACGGGAATCGGATATATGTATATAAATTATATATAACGGACATGCCACCATGGCAGTATATAAGTACTTCCTAGGAGAAGAAGGGATTACATTAGGGGTATTGGGTATGAATTTTTTAGCAAATGTTTTCAAATAAATGAAACACACTATTCTTAACAGTGCTGGAATCATGTGGAAAATTGGCTGAAGATGTGACAGACTCCATGTAATAATAATTCAATATTAATATTAACAATAATGGCACTTAGGGATGAGTGAGGCTGATCACTCTCATCTTAAATTTCAGGGTCAACTTGCCTAGCCCCGGGATCCTACTCTCCTTATGGGGCAACGTAGGACTGGATGAATAATAATAATCACCATCATCATAATCATTATCATCATCATTATCATCATCATCATCCATCCATCCATCATCCAATCCTACGTTGCCCCATGAGAAACGAAGGAGCCCGGGGTTAGGCAAGTTGGTCCTGACATTTAAAATGAGAGTGACCAACCTCACTCATCCCTGGGTGGCATTACGTGAGCAATAAACCCCAACCATTCCTTGGATATAAACCTTCACCTGCTCAATCCGATTGGAGAGCCGCAATTACCCACGAAACCACAAGGCGCCAAAATTTGGATATACGGTTACCACCCAGCGTAGTTAATGGTTCCCTGGTGTGAAGGAAACCATTTGGTTTGTCATTCAGTGTAGAGTCACCCAAAGGCAGAAGGAAGAGGAAAGAATAAAGGAAAGACAGAAGAGGGAGCGTAAAGTCACCCAGAGGCAGAAGGACGAGGAAAGAATGGAGGACAGAAAAACAGAAGAAGTTAAAAGGAAATAAGGATGGAGGAGAGGATGATAATAATAATAATTAATAATAATAATAATATGTTACTTGGATATGTATCTAGCTCATTATCCCCTGCTAAGCACGTTTATGGATGAACAATACTTAGATGCACAGATCATGGTGTATACAGGAAACATATAACGTTGCTAAAATTTTTATAGCATTTTTTCCTTTACACACAGAGTGCAGTGCAGAGTTGGGTCTCCACACTATGTGTAAGGAATACTGCATTTGGTAAGTTTATCATTTTTTTTTTCTTCTGAACACTTTTCAGTTTGGTGATATTGTTCATTTCTTTACTTACCAACTTTAAACAGTACAGTTGTTCTTGGGGAAATACCTCCAAGCACCAATTTTTCTTTTTACTGTATATCTGGATTTTTAAAAAGACATGGAATCAAAGAGCAAGTTATATCAACATGCAAATTTGAGGGTCATCTGTTCCCGTATGTTCATTAGAAAATCAAGACTGTTTGTAAAGATTGATGTTTTCAGGAGCTGAGTGAAGACCGTCTTGCATTTCCCTGGGAATGTTGGCAAATTAAAATTTATTTAATTTTTTCCCATGAAATTTCCATGGCAGTTTTCCTGTAGCATACTGCAGAATGGTCCTACTGCTGTCGTTGGTGGTTGGGGGATAGCCTTCTTGCGTTATTATCTTTATCATCAAATCACAGAATCGGATCCCATAATTATAGTCTTTCCTGTAACAAACACTCTGTTATACACTATCTGGTCTACTGTTGTTTTCTTTCCTTTGGACACCTTTGAGCTCTCTTTTTTACTTAATTTTTGCGTACTCTTTCCCTTGATTCCTATTGATTTATTACTCCTTCTTTCTTTTGACCGGTTTGTCACCTCAGTCTTCCTCGCCATCTCCTATTTCCTTGCTTTATCCTCCTTCCGTGGTATGAGTCTCGCCCTTAAGCCGTTAAGACCTTAATACGGGACAAAGTTGGGCATGTCCGAAAGTTAATAAACTTTTTACCATCCAGGATCTGGCAGGCAGGATAATTAACGTACTGCACCCCGCCTACCGGCTCATTGTTTTGAAGTTTTGCTGACACAAACACTGGAGAATCCCACTTCATTAACTCTGGATTGGCTAATTCTCTCTCTCTCTCTCTATTTCTCTCTCTCTCTCTCCATTTTTTTTCAGGACAGGCTTCAGCTTTTGAAGTGCCGTATTATCCCATCCCACAAGCTGTATTACAGGAGAATACTGCGCACATACCAATGTATTCCTTACATTATAATTTCTTGCATCTTGCTCAGTTTCCTCTTCTCTTTTACTTCCTCATTCGTCTTTCCTTTAACTTTTTCTTCTTCAATTGTACTCCTTTGTGCATAAATACCGGATAATTCTCCTCCCTGATGATTATTACATCACATTCTCTCTTCATTTTTCTCTCACTCAACCCCTCCCTTCCCCCCCTCTCTCTTTCTTTGTCTTTATTCATCTATCTATCTATCTATCTATAGTATATATATATATATATATATATATATATATATATATATATATATATATATATATATATATATATATATATATATATATATATATATATATTATAGATAATGAATGGAGGAAGGAAAAACAAAGGACAAAAAAAATAAGTCCATCTACCTAAGGCTGCGTTCACACCAAGCGATTCGATTCGATTCAATTCATGGAGAATCATATCGATTCATGATTCGTCTTGATGCGACATGTTAATTCCTATAGGAACTGTTCACACCAAGCGAATCAATTCAATTCAAATCATGGCGATTCAAGGCGATTCAGAATCACTGATGCGCGAGGGTCCATTTTTTCATCAGTCACTGCGATTCAGTGGAGGAGTGAGCACCATGCTACCGGACGTCCTGATAAATTTAGTGAGAGCGACGTGCTATTTATGATGCTAAAAAGTGGAACAATGATTTTGGTGCATTCACAACGATAAACATATTATGTCAATTTTTTTACTCTATTCAGTCATAAATGAAGGATGTCTATTTTTTTACTGTATTCACAGCCATAAATAAAGGATGTCTATTTTCTTAATATATTCACAACCAGAAACAAAGAATTTATACTTATTTTTACTCTATGCACAACCAGAAATAAAAGATATGTTTTCTTAATGTATTCTGTATTCATAACCAGAAATAAAAGATGTCTTTTATACTGCATGAAACACTACTTCTCCCAACTTTCAGACTTTTTAACAGTTCACTTCTTACCTAAGGTAAATGGCAATCCTTTCTTCAACTCCAACTGCACGTCGATAATTAGTATTCTGTTTTCTTATGTTGGGTGCAGTCAACTCCACTAGCATTTTAAACTGTTCAGTGGTCATCCTAAAATAATCATAAAACTTGTCTGAATTGTTTATCAAATCTGGGAACAAGTGTCCGAAACTCCCAAAATCAGGTCTTTTTGCATTAATTTCATGCACCCATATTCTTCTTGGACGCCTACGCCTACGCTGCCTCAGCCACAGCAACACCTCTATTTCAGCAAGAGCGTCTACGTCCATCCTCGTTCAAGTCAGCCATTGCACTACTCCCTGTTGATTCTGACAGTTTGATTCTGTCGGTATGAACGGCGCTGATTCAAAATGAATCGAATCAAATGATTCTCCATGAATTGAATCGAATCGAATCGCTTGGTGTGAACGCAGCCTTTAAAGGTATCCTCCATTCATAAAATATTTATAACAACTGGATTTGAATTGAAGTGGATTAAATGTTTGTGAGAAACAACTCCCAGGAAGAGAATGCCAAAGAGTAGTAGTTCTGGGGATAAATGAATTTTGATAAGCAGAGGTTCTGCATTGTGGGGGACAGAGTGTGAGTTCATGGGCGCTCCCAGCTGCCCAAGTATTTCGGGAGAAAATATGAAGGGGAGGCACAATTGAAGCCAGTTCTTCAGAGCACTTATGGTAAAAGTATCGATAAAATAATGCTAAAGAAGCAACATCCCTACGTGTTGATAATGAAGGTCCTGCGTAGTGGCAGGATTATTGATTAATCTAATGGCTTTATTTTGAATTTTGTCCAACTGCCTCAATGCAACCGCTCCACATCCACTCCACAGTGGTGAACAGTATTCGATATGAGAACGCACATGATTTTTGTATATTATGGCCATCTGCTCGTCAGTGAAGAACTCATTCATTCATTCATTCATTGCCAGACGCCATGTATCCCAGACGGGGTGGCCAAGGGCTTAGAGTTAATTGTTTTACAGGGAGGGGCACTAATCCTCCACCAACCCCACTTGACACGTAGGGATGCCAACAGCATCTGGTGTTCCCAGGCGGTCACCCATCCAAGTACTAACCACGAACTCGATATATGTCCCAATTTTTTGGAAGCATTTTTAGCAAGGGATTTAACATAAGCTCTCCAGCTTAGGTTGGTGTTTAGTGTTACACCTAGGATATCAATTGTAGTGGATATGGGAATATTGACATCATTTAAAATTATGTGAGAGTCTGAGGGATTCTTTCTGTTGGAGAAATAAATGTATTTAGTTTTCTGAGCATTAAATGAGACCAGATTTGATTGTCCCCATTGAGTAATTTTAGAAAAGTCTTGGTTCAGAGAAATTGTTGTGTTTAGTTGGGAATTTATAATATCAAATTGTGTAAAGGAGGTACTAAATGTGAAAGAACTATGAAGGGTCGAGTCATTAGCATGAGACTGTATTGGGTTGTGCGTGACAGATAGGAGGTCATTTACTGTATATGAATGAGAAAGAGGGTTCGAGCCAAAACTGATCCCTGAGGGACGCCAGCATTAATGGAATGAACTGAGAATTTCCATCTACCAAGACCCGTATTTTTCTACTATGAAGGTAAGAAGAAATTAGAGGAACAAGTGATGCAAGGCCATAGTGTGACATCTTAGACATTATAGCTCGGTGCCATACTCTGTCAAATGCTTTTGATATATCAAGTGCTATTATGTGCGTTTCACGCTGTTGGTCTATTGTTTTGTTAATCTGATGGGTTAGATGGCAAAGAATGTCTACAGTTGAACGTTCTTGTCTAAATCCATAGTGCTGATCATTGGTTACTTTATTTATTTCTAGATGCTTGATTATATTTTTGTTAATTAGTGTCTCAAAAACTTTACCAAGAATGGAAGTTATTGCAATTGGTCTGTAGTTTGATGGATCAGAAGTTGCCCCCTTTTTAAGAACAGGATGGATATTTGCTTCTTTCCAAGAGACAGGAAAACTTCAGGTATGGATACATAAGAGGAAAAATTTCGCCAATACAGGAGCCAACACTGAGGAGCAATTTTTAAGTACTATTGAAGGAATTTCATCTGGACCAGTAGCTCTGCCTGCTGAAAGATTCTGTAATACAGCTTGTACGTATCTGGTGTGAAATCATGAAAGGAGGTATTTGAGGGGAATCAAAATCAAGTACAAAAATATTGTGATTTTCTGAATTTAGGGTTGACTTTGTTGAAAAAATGTCAACAAGAAGTTTGGCGTTTCCACGTGGATCAATTACTAGTTTTCCATTGGGGGACTGTAAAGGTGGAATGGAAGAGGTGGTAGTGAAGTTAGTTTTGAATGATTTAAGGGTTGACCAGAATATTTTGTTATCATTTGGGTTGTTTTCTAGTTTGTCAGCCTGTCTATGTAGAAAGGTTGATTCAGAAAGGTTGATAATAGTTTTGGCATGGTTACTGATATTTCTGTAATAGGTAAAAGCTTCTTTGATTTGGTCCTTGTATAAGTATTATAGGCTATTGTTTTATGTCCTGTTACTCTAGCACAATTGTGGTCAAACTATTTAGGAGAATTAAATTGTTTTCTGAAACTATGATGGGGAATGAATGTTTCCATGCCGACTTTAATGAAATCCTGAATGTGGCCCAATGTGGAACTTGCATCATGGGAGAAAAAGAAGGTCCAAGGAACATCCATGAAAAATTATGGAGTCCCTCCCAGTCTTCCATGTTATAGTGCCATTTAGTCACCACGACAGGTTCAGAGCAAGAGGGTGTGGTGGGTGTGATACTGGTGGCTTGAATCAGACAATGATCAGAGGATCTGAGGGGGGACTTCACTTCGACATTATAATTATCTGAATTGGTTGTTAGAAACAAGTTCAATAGGTGGGGATTTTGATCGGGGTTGTCTGGTACACGGGTGGGTTGACTGACTAACCGGGTGAGATTAAATGAGTCATCAAATAGCTAACATTCAAGACCAGAGTCATCAGTTCTGGCTGAATAAGTGAGCCATGCAACATTATGGACATTAAAATTACCCAGAATAGTAATTTCTGATGCAGTATTAATGTTGAGGACACTTAGCTGTGAAGACAGAGAGTCAAATAAACTCGGCTCTGGAGGGGCATTAGAGGAACGATAAACACAACAGAAATACTTAATTTTACCAAAAGAATTTAATTTGTATATGGAACAGTCGAAATAAGGACAGTTAAATTTAATAATCTCCTCCTGGGCAATTTCTGATTTAGCAAGGCAACATACCCACCTTTGGGTTTGAAATTTTGAATCAAGATATAACCAGGAAAATTAAATCTAGCTAAATCAGAGGTGGAGCTTACTTGTGTCCCTGTCAAAAATTGCAGATCAGGGGATTCGAACTGGAAACAATTTTGAGCAGAGTTGATGCTGAAGTCCCCTAATATTGCACAAGAAAATTTTACTGCACTGACGAGCAGATATAGGGAGCCGCAACACTGGAGGTGGCACAGTCGCTTAATGACGACCGGGACGGCCCTGTGCAGATGACCCAGCCTTGCCGGTGGTGGTCACCCGAGAAACCACCGCACTAATTCCCAGTATATATATATATATATATATATATATATATATATATATATATATATATATATATATATGATCTTCAGTGTAAAAGTTGGGAAGTCAAAAAATGTAAAAGCATGTTTGGGAAAATTTGGAGAGGGAGAAAGGAATGAAAGAGGAGAAAAGTTGATAAACCTTGCAGAAATGTTTAACATGAGAATAATGAACACATTCTTCCACAAAAGAACAGGGTGAAAGTGGACCTGGAGAAGCCCAAATGGATAAACAAAGAATGAAATCGACTTCATTATAGCAGATAAGAATAACAAGATCACAAATGTCACGGTTATCAACAAAGTAAATATAGGAAGCAACTAAAGAATGGTGGGTTCCACAGCCACATTCAACTTCAGAAGTGAAAGAAGGAAGATGATTAAAGATACAGTAAAAAGATATGCCCAATAACAGTAAACGAAAACAAAGCAGCTATTCAGTTGGGAATAAGGAACAGATTTCAGGCTCTAAGTAATGCTGAATTTGACATTGATAAGCTGAATGACTTACTAAAAAAAGTGCTGAGAGAATCAGCGGAGGTAGTAGGAAAACATAATATAAGCAAAGCCAAGAAATATTCAGAAAAGACACTCGAGCTTATGAAAAAACGAAAAGAAATGAAAGTAAAAATAAAGAAAGACGAAATAGAACGAGCGGAATGAAATAAGCTTATCAACAAAAGACAAAGAGAAGAAAAAAGAAAGAGAAACATGGATCAGATCAAAGGAACCATCAAAAATGGTAAAAGTCTAAAACAGGTCCGAAGTAAAATGGCACTAGGAAAGCAACAAATGACATCACTGAAAGAAAAAAAAAAGTGAAATCATTCAATGCGAGATAAGACGGAGAAGAGAGTTGAAGAATTGTACAGAGAACTGTATGCATCAAAGAGAGTAGTACTGTAACGGTAAGAATTTACTTCCACTGTTATTGTTCAATCCCACCGGTTGTTGGTACTTGGTTAACTTACCCTTTGATAATCCAGATGGTACTCGACTTAGTCTCCCCTCTTTGGTTGATAGAAATTTCACTTCAGTAAAACAAAAGGGGGAGGGGTGGTGTTTTGACTTGGTATGGTAAAAGGATAATTGTTTAAGATAGTTTTGATAGTGTTTGTAGTTTTTGGCCGAGTCGAGATTAAGTTAGTACCACGTGTGGCCGTCATTCCCTAAGCGAAGGAATCTTGGATTGGAAGGGGAGTGAGTTCGGCATGAGAGGACATAATTCCCTTGATTGGGTATAACACACACACACACACAAAATGACATATACTTTACTCTACTTTAATAATTCTATACTGGTTTTCAAAAGACATTTTTAATTACATGACCTTTAGTCATATGAAAAAGGGTTGTACATTAAAACCATGGTTTGGGTGATCATTCCTACAACATTGTCACCAGGTGAAACAATTTGGTACATACAAGCGATATCTGAGGTCATCGTACCTTACTTTTTTTTGTCAGTTATTCTTTGGCTCGACAATAGCCTCAAGACAGGTATATTTTTACGAACTTGGGTTGTCTTTTCGGGCTGGCATAGCCTCGAACCAATAAAAATAATTACTCATGCTCTATTTCGTCCGTATAGTATTCTCTCATAATGCAATTCACTATATTTCCCAATCACTATCAATTCATAATTATTAACAATTCATAATCATCATTAATGCCTAATCACCAAAAATGCATAATCACTCGGGCTTGTGTAGCCTCCAGGAACAACTCAAAATCGCATAATCACCAAGAATACATAATCACTCGGGCTTGTTTAGCCTCGAGGAACAACTCAAAATCGCATAATCACCAAGAATACATAATCACTCGGGCTTGTTTAGCCTCGAGAACACTCAAAATCACATTATTGCTCACAACCACTGAGTTCCCTTCCACGCTCCTAAATTCTAACATAGTAATATAAGAGAAAGAAAAACGGTTAATGAATTTGAATTTCGCCTTTCCGTTACAATATCACATTACTTCTAAATTTCTATTCCTTATCTACAAAAACAGAAGTTCACTTGATAGATCAATAATACCATTTCAACTACAATCGGTTTATAAAATAATTCAGGGGTAGTGTAAATATGTATGTTAGAGTCTATGGGCAATACCACGAGAAGGCCTCGTGCACTCTGATGTCGCCGGTGTCTGGGGACTGAACCAACGTCCATTACACACGATGTGTGAGCAGCAAGTCTACGTTAAGCTTTTAACAATATTACTTCATATGGTTCACGCCAAGTAACGATTAAACAAGGAAAAAGGGGGGGGGGAAGGAGAAATGTGGACAGCTCACCTGAACCAACGTCCATTACACACGATGTGTGAGCAGCAAGTGCGGCCTCCCGGGTATGCCAGAGACGCCACTGCTAGGTCAAATGAGGTGGTGTTTTTTGAAATATGGTGGGTTTCAATTCTCTTCACAATTTATTTAACAGTGTACACATGACGCCAGGACTTTTGATTGGATTGGGGAAAATTTGGGATTCAATCCTTACTTAATTTAAATACTGAATTTACCACTATCCCGCCTTGAATTTGGGGCAGCTTATGCCATCTAGTGACGGCTAAGGCAAGCGGGACTATTAAATCCTCACAAATGACATTATTTAGGCCTTTTTGACTGTTAATCTTACATATTTGGGTTCTAGCAGCTTCATTAGTAAACATTTCACAACTAGGATACGGAAAGAATTGTATGCCCATCATTACTCTGTTTAAGGTTTAAACTTGGCGCCCAACAACGACGCACAACAAGGAGAAAGACTGCTCGCATATGTTATTCATTACTGGACCAGACGGATGAATTCCCATTGCTCAACATCCACAACTACATCACCCAATGCATAGATACAGAGATGCATACATATAAAAATAAAGTTAACCCTACATCAATCATTAACATATGAATTACTACTTAGGAGAGGAATTTATAGACTAGTAGTCAGGTTACACCCTATCTAACTTAGAAATTACAGTACTTCTAAACACATACATGAATACCAAATTTGTGGCACTACATGGCTCCCACGTTCGGAAGACAAATTTTACCCAAGTCAATCATCTATGACATGTGCATGGATGGAATGTTGTTACTCTGATGACTGCTATGAACACTTTGAATTGGAATACTTTTCCCCACAATCGGTGGCACCTGTCGGTCCACATTAAACACCTGATGCGTACCTCGGAAGGTTGCTTACTCACTTCATTAGGAGGTATGATCACTCCTTACACGTGATGTTATGAGGGAATTTATGCCTCAGTCAGCCTCAGGTTGTGGAGGATAGCTTGTCGCTCACCTGAGCTTGACAGGGTCTCTCGAGAGTGAGATCACCACGGTAGACGCTTCCTTCCACTCTTCCATTCTCATTCTCATTCACTCTATTCTTTTGTTTCCCGCATTCCGGCCGCAAGAAGGTGAGCGCTCATTCTGTCCTGAAGACTCCACTACCTCACAAACCGTGCTAACTGTAAGGTGAGGGGATTAATTACTCCCCTCAAAGTAAGGCACTTCCCGGTTCCAACAGGAACTCTTCTCTCTTTTTCTTTTTACACCCTCTCCTCCGGGATGAGTCCACCCGGAACATAACTTTAAGCAGTTAAGTTTCACAACATTCGTCTCATGCACTTATCTCTACTTTTCTAACTAACACTCCTCTATGAGCCTCCGAGGGGCATTCCTCACTCGCGGTGGTAATCGCTCATCTTTGGGCTCCGGGGCGAGCTCCTGTTGCAACGGTTCTAAGAGCCATTCCTCGGTACCGTAATATGGTTTTACCTTTTCAGGTGCCCTTTGTATTCTTTTTCCACTAAATACATTTTCAATGATATAAACACTTCCATTTAGCAGCACTTCGATCACTTTATACGGCCCATCCCATTTGGCATTCAGTTTCCTACAGGTACCCGGCTGTATGGTCTCTTTTTTCGCCCACACCAAGCTATTGACTCCAACCTTCTGCACTCTCCTCCGCCTGTTGGCCACCTCCCGGTATCGCCTGGTCATTTTCTGGTGGGTACCTTTGATGAGCGTGTGTGCTATCGCTAGGTCGTCCTCCTCTGCGTCCACGGAAGGCAACAAGGTACCAATGAGGCGAGAGGGATGGTGTGAGAAGAAGGCATAATAGGGCTGTTGTCCTGTGCTCGAGTGCACCACTTGATTTATGACGGTTTGGCACGACTGAAGCAGCTGAGGCCAACGCAAGGGGTGTCCGTTGCAGAGGGATGCTAAGATGCTTTTCATAGTCCTATGCATCCTTTCAGTGGTGGAATTTCCCTGGGGATGATAAGGGGTGACATAGAACAAGTCCACCTGGTTCCTCCGGCAGAATTTCTTGAACTCTCCACTCGTGAACTCTCCTCCATTGTCCAGTACTATTCCTCGTGGCGTCCCAAAGTCGGTGAAGTATTGCCCAAGACAGTGTATGATGTGTTGTGTATGTTTGTCTCTGAGTGGATAATATTTCACAAACCTACTGTAGTGATCTATCACAGTAAGGACATATCGGTAGCCCTGAGCTCCAGCAACCATATCAGTCAAGTCGATCCCAATACGTTCCAATGGTTTACTTACAGGCGGGAAACCTTTCCAAGGTTGCTGCAGCCCAGTTTCACCTTTGAATCTTTGACATGTGGGACACTGTTTCACATACTCGCATACATCTACCTTTAGATTTGGCCAATAGAATAGTTCTTCGGCTTTCTTAATGGATTTTTTCTGACCTAGATGCCCTGAGATTTCATGAGCGTGTCTTATAGCTTCTTTGGTTAATGACTTAGGAATCACCAAACAATATTGGATGCTACCATCATTTGTTTCACGAGCAAAATATAATAGTTCGTCAATCAATGCGAACTGGCTCAACATAGCTTTCAGTAGTCTTTTAGCTGGGAGCTTCTCACTACGCAAGTACTTAGCTAACTCATCCCACATGGGTTCTTCTCGCTGCTTATCTCTCATTTCGTCTCGACTAAATCCAAGCCATTTGGTTTCTGACTGGTGGAATATCATTCTGACAGGTCTAGAAAGTTGATCGGCGACTACATTATATTTACCCTTGACATATTGCACATTGTAGTCGTACTCACGCATCTCGAAAATCCATCTGTTCATACGTGGGGATTTGGTTTTTCGCTTAAAAAAGCTGGTAAGCGGGTGATGGTCTGTCAAAATAGTAAAATGGGAACCCCACAAGTAATGGTGGAAGTTGCGGCATGTGAGAACGACTGCCAATGCTTCTTTGTCAGTTGCGGAATATTTTCTCTCGCAAGGATTGAGCTTTTTGGAAAAGTAACCAATAGGCAAGTTGGAGTTGTCTGGGTGTATCTGGCTCAATACGCCACCAATATGGGCGTTGCTTTCGTCAGTGGTTACAATGAATGATTGAGTCACGTTGGCTCTTACCAATACTGGTGCATTCACTAAGCTCGACTTCAATTGATCAAATGCGGATTGACACTCATCTGACCATTCGAACGGTACTCCGGATCTTGTTAAGTTTGTAAGGGGAGCTGCTATTTTTGTGAACGAAGGTACGTGTTTTCGGTAGAACCTGCACATCCCAAGGAATCTCCGGATTCTTTTACTTTTGTGGGTCTTTTCATTTTGTTGATAGCCTCTATGTTTTTTTGGGTCCGGCGTACTCCCGGCTGCTGAGATTTTATGGCCAAGAAAGGTTACTTCTTTTAACCCAAAAGTACATTTGCTTAAATTTAGCTTGGCCCCATTCTGTGTGAGTAAAGTGAATAGTTGCTGTAAGCGACTCAACAACATGGGGAAGTCATCAGCCCAAATTATCAAACCGTCCAAATAATTCTTTACTCAGCCTTGCTTCAACAATGGAGTAAGAATGTCCTGCATTCGTCGGGAAAATATGGCTGGCGAACATTTTAGTCCAAATGGTAAGCACCTAAATCTGTAAAGTGTGACTCCATCACTGAATGTGGTTAAATCACGACTTTCCTCATCCAGCATGATTTGAAAATATGCCTCACGCATATCAAGAGTCACATATTAATTATGACCTGCGGCCTGCTCGACTAATTCTTCCAGTCTGGGCAGTGGATAGATATCCGTGCAGCTGTTGATCTTTCAATACTTTCACTCTCTTCCATGTCTTGCAACATTTCACCGATCACCTGTTTAGCTTGTTCAGGGTATCGATAGAGCGGTCCACGGCTGGGTTGTGGATCTGCTACTTTAATGTGAACAGGGGGACTGCTGATGGTTCCTAGTTCTCCTTTTTCCAAAATGAAGAGGGGATCGTGTTGCAGAATTACGTTAGCTAATTCTTATTGTTGAGCTGAAGCTAAGTGAGGCCATGTCTGTTCATCAATTAGCTTTCGGAGTCGTTGAACACGAGTTCCGCTTTCATCAGTTCGATCACTGGTAGGGATCAGGTCATTATGAATTTTGGTAACTGAGTTGACTCTACTTACAGGAGGGTCGTCAATAATTTCATATGAGCCTAGAATGGTACCTATCCGAAACAGTTTATCTTGTTTGGCTCTATTATTGAGGGGTAAATAGACTAGGCCCTCTGAATTCACTTGTAATATGTAAGGGTGACTATTATGACTGAAATGCACTTGTGAGTAAAACAGTAAAGTGGTTTTAGGCTCCTCACTCACTGGTACGGCAATGAATTTGGTTTGATATGGGGTGAGTCTCTACTGTTACGAGATTAATTTGCTTCAACTGTTGAGGGTTCCTGACGGCTCTGATAGGTGTGGCCTGGACTCGCTCAACTTTTCCTTTCCGCCGCGGAACATAGTTTATGACGTACGGGGCTCCTCCCCACATCAGCGCTCATTGCGCACCATTCCAGATCAATGGAGATTGTCTGAGGACATCACATCCCAACAACATTTCAGTAGTCAAGTAGGCGTTTGGGACGACTGGACACCACTGTTGATGAACTTTCTCATCTCCCACTCTGATATCTACTTTGACCATACCCAGGATACGGAGTGGCGCTCCTGTGACTCCTTGTAATCTCGGTGGATTTCTCCTCGTGTTTTTTTCTGTTCCTAACTGCTTCGCGGTGGCCTCTTTAAGTAAGGTATACCCACTCCCTGTATCAACTACAGTTTCCACTGTCTTGTTATTCATGCTGACACTTATTGTGGGTGATGTTATACCTGCGATTAGTCAAATAGACTGATGGGGGAACTTTGTTTGAGTGGCGGTCTGCCTCGCATTTGGACTGGGTGGGTGAAATCTGTTATTGCTCCGCGTCGCTGCACTGTGGTTTATGTGACCTGGGCAATCATTACTGCCTCTACGACATCCCAACCTACGGCAATCAAAACAGTGGCCTGGTGGTGGTTTGGCCCAACGTTCTTGCAGCGTGTGTGAACTCTTCAGACAATGACTACAGTATTTTCGCCTCGGTGTTACAGGAGTAGATTGTTTTTGATTGAGTTGTTCTAAATCCCTTAATTGAGCTCTCATTCAGTCACTTCCTTGTCTGACTCGAGTTGACGGTTATCATGGGATGGTCTTGGTGGAGTATCAACTACATTTGTATTTGAGGGATGTTCACTTTTATTGTCCCTATCCGGCATTGCATTAACTTTGCTGGTGTACCTCTCTTCGAGAAGCTGCCTTTCATTTTCGATCCTGTCAATGAATTTACGGAGTGGATATCCGTCATCCAGGTAACCTTCCAATTTTTCCCTAGACTCGAGCGGAAGACCATACCACAGTTTCTTCTTAATCCGTTTATCTCGCGAGGGAAACTTTTCTTTTGGAAACTTTGTTTCGAGAGCCGCATGCTTACACATGAACCTATGTACAAACGCCTGGGGTGATTCTTCCCAGTCATAGGTCATGTTCTCTAGCTCTTGCCAAGCTCGATCTACACTCAGCTCGATGGTAAACTCCGCACTCAAGAATTTTTTTTGCTTGGGCCATGACAGTGCAAAATGCTTCTTTTGATAATTATGAATAAAAGTGGCCAATTCGGAACCCATTCGACTTTTAGCAACCTGGATTCTGGTTGCGTTACTGGTATGAGTTTGTTCCACCGCCTCACAAAACATTTCGAGGCGAGATGTAGCTTCTATCCCTTGAAGCTGATTTAATTCCAAAATTGGGATATCGCGCAGTTTTGTGAGAAAGTGATGTGAATTCATAATGTGTGAACAAGGGGTCGAGTGTGAAAGCAACGTTCTATTAGTAGTACCGAATTGTTCCTCCGCCTCATCCAATTGAATGGTTACATGATCTCTCCCCACTTGTGACGGACGATCAGCTTCCGGCTGTGACTGAGCAAACAACCGTCCATACAGAGACATGGTGACCCTAATTTTCTGTTCTTACTCACAAAAAAAAAAAAGGAAATTAAATTTTGAAATGTTGTCTCTCTTTACCTTTAAGTAGGTCTAATCACTTCCATCGTCTCTGTAGGACTCGATAATTCTGACAAATTTGGCATCTACTTGTTCTCTCACTGCACCTCTCCAGTGTACTCCATCTGCCAGGTTATAACTATAGTAAGCCTTGTTAAATTGCAGGTTCTTATTCGGTAAGTTTTGGCGAATTTTCTTATTGATCGAGTTCCTTACTGTTTTATAGTACTCAGACGAAATAGGAGCACTTGCTCCCTGGTACACTCTTGGTTCTACCTGACAAACAATCACCCTGGCATGGCATTGTTTCTCCAGCTCCCTGGTAACAGTCTTTATTCTATGAAAAATCTCTTGAGGGGTGGTATTTTGGTCAATATCGTTACTTCCAATCCATAAAAATATAAGGTCACATTCCCACTCCAATACTGAATTTAACCGAGAGTCCTGAAAGAAATTCCTAACCTTGCCTCCACTTGCCCGAAAGATTCTAATTTCTACGTCCTGCACATAGAGTTGCGGAGGTATTTGAGAATGACCAACCAATGATACCCTTAACATTCTAACTCTCTTTGCTATTCACTTCCCTTCACTTTGTCACCAACTCCACTAATTGGGGAACGATGAATATCCCACCGCTATTGCCACCAGTGTATCGGTAAGAATTTACTTCCACCGTTATTGTTCAATCCCACCGGTTGTTGGTACTTGGTTAACTTACCCTTTGATAATCCAGATGGTACTCGACTTAGTCTCCCCTCTTTGGTTGATAGAAATTTCACTTCAGTAAAACAAAAGGGGGAGGGGGTGTTGTTTTGACTTGGTATGGTAAAAGGATAATTGTTTAAGATAGTTTTGGTAGTGTTTGTAGTTTTTGGCCGAATCGAGATTAAGTCAGTACCACGTGTGGTCGCCGTTCCCTAAGCGAAGGAATCTTGAATTGGAAGGGGAGTGAGTTAGGCATGAGAGGACATAATTCCCTTGATTGGGTATGACACCCACAAAAAAAATGACATATACTTTACTCTACTTTAATAATTCTATACTGGTTTTCAAAAGACATTTTTAATTACATGACCTTTAGTCATATGAAAAAGGGTTGTACATTAAAACCATGGTTTGGGTGATCATTCCTACAACATTGTCACCAGGCGAAACAATTTGGTACATACAAGCGATTTCTGAGGTCATCGTACCTTACTTTTTTTTGTCAGTTATTCTTGGGCTCGACAATAGCCTCAAGACAGGTACATTTTTACGAACTTGGGTTGTCTTTTCGGGCTAGCATAGCCTCGAACCAATAAAAATAATTACTCGTGCTCTATTTCGTCCGTATAGTATTCTCTCATAATGCAATTCACTGTATTTCCCAATCACAATCAATTCATAATTATTAACAATTAATAATCATCATTAATGCCTAATCACCAAAAATGCATAATCACTCGGGCTTGTTTAGCCTCGAGGAACAACTGAAAATCGCATAATCACCAAGAATACATAATCACTCGGGCTTGTTTAGCCTTGAGGAACACTCAAAATCACATTATTGCTCACAACCACTGAGTTCCCTTCCACGCTCCTAATTTCTAACATAGTAATATAAGAGAAAGAAAACGGTTAATGAATTTGAATTTCGCCTTTCCATTACAAGATCACATTACTTTTAAATTCCTATTCCTTATCTACAAAAACAGAAGTTCACTTGATAGATCAATAATACCATTTCAACTACAATCGGTTTATAAAATAATTCAGGGGTAGTGTACGTGTGTATGTTAGAGTCTATGGGCAATACCACAAGAAGGCCTCGTGCACACTCTGACGTCGCCGGTGTCTGGGGACTGAACCAACGTCCATTACACATGATGTGTGAGCAGCAAGTCTACGTTAAGCTTTTAACAATATTACTTCATATGGTTCACGCCAAGTAAGGATTAAACAAGGAAAAAGGGAGGGGGAAAGGAGAAATGTGGACAGCTCACCTGAACCAACGTCCATTACACACGATGTGTGAGCAGCAAGTGCGGCCTCCCGGGTACGCCAGAGACGCCACTGCTAGGTCAAATGAGGTGGTGTTTTTAAAATATGGTGGGTTTCAATTCTTTTTACAATTTATTTAACAGTGTACACATGACGCCAGGACTTTTGATTGGATTGGGGAAAATTTGGGATTCAATCTTTACTTAATTTAAATACTGAATTTACCACTATCCCGCCTTGAATTTGGGGCAGCTTATGCCATCTAGTGACAGCTAAGGCAAGCGGGACTATTAAATCCTCACAAATGACATTATTTAGGCCTTTTTGACTGTTAATCTTACATATTTGGGTTCTAGCAGCTTCATTAGTAAACATTTCACAACTAGGATACGGAAAGAATTGTATACCCATCATTACTCTGTTTAAGGTTTAAATTTGGCGCCCAACAACGACGCACAACACGGAGAAAGACTGCTCGCATATGTTATTCATTACTGGACCAGACGGATGAATTTCCATTGCTCAACATCCACAACTACATCACCCAATGCATAGATACAGAGATGCATACATATAAAAATAAAGTTCACCCTACATCAATCATTAACATATGAATTACTACTTAGGACAGGAATTTATAGACTAGTATTCAGGTTACATCCTATCTAACTAAGAAATTACAGTACTTCCAAACACATACATGAATACTAAATTTGTGGCACTACAGTATCAATAGCTAACTTCAGTTGACACAAGAGAAATACCTGAGGTAACACCAGTCAATGTAAATATTTGTCTTAAAAATATGAAAAGAGGGAAGGTTCCGGGAGAAGATGGAATACTAACAGATTTACTGTTCGATGCAGGTGTAGAAATACAAAATAGGCTTGCTCACTTATTTACCCTCTGTATAAAACAGAAGAAAATTCCCAAAACATGGTGTAATCCAGTAGTTATTTTACTCTACAAAAATGGTGACTCAAAAGATCTTAGTGACTATCTACCCATTAGCTTATCATCAGTCATTTACAAACTCTTCACTAAAGTCCTTACGAACAGAATAACAACAATTTTGGAGGAAAACCAACCTCGTGAACTCGCAGGATTCCAAAGCGGGTATTCGCCCACTGACCATCTGCACACAATGAATCAGCTAATTGAGAAAGCTACAGAATATAATAAACCACTGTGCTTAGGTTTTGTTGATTAGGAATAGGCTTTCGACTCAGTGGAGCACATTGCAATTATAAATTCATTGCGAGAACAAGGAGTGAATGAGGACATTGTAAAACTGTTTGAAAACATTTATAAAGAGGGCACTGCTACTGTTAAAATACATAAGGACTCGGAAAAAATTAAGATTGAGAAGGGCGTGCGTCAGGGACATACAATTTCAACAAAATTATATACAGCATGCTTAGAAAGTATTTTCAGAAAGCTAGACTGGGAAAACAAAGGAGTGAACATAGAAGGAAAAAAACTAAACCATTTAAGATTTGTAGATGACATTGTCCTAATCTCAGAAACAGCGAAGCATTGCATGAAATGTTCAATGACCTGAACAGAGAAAGCCCGAAAGTAGGGCTGAAGATGAACCGGAGTAAAACTAAAGTAGGTAATGTTTAATCCACAAACACCGAAGAGCGTAATCAGAATAAGAGATGAAATTCTTGAAGAAGTTGAGGAGTTCAACTACTTGGGACAAATAATAGCATTAACGAAAGATCATCTGTCTGCCTATCTATATACCTAGGCTGCTTCCCCCAAGGAAAGGGAGGTAGCATAGACAGGGCGACACTCTCCCAATTTACTCATCCACTCAAACACATTCATTCACATCTTAGCCCCAACGGGGAGAAGGGACAGATCCTCACCGCCCCACACCGCACGAGGGTCAACTGTGCAGTGCAATCAGTGATATCCGCTGCAGGGCCCCACAGCAGAGCTGGCTTACCCCTGCCACTTCATACTAGACCCATCCCCTTACCCAAACCTGACCTAATTAGCTGATCAGACCAAATGCGGGAGCATATCCCCTCAGGGCTGTGTCATCATTTATTCATTCACAATTTCTCTCCATTTATTTCTGTCACGCACAACCACTCTTCCTTGCTCAACAGACATCCCTCAAATCCAATGCTCTCTTCACATTGTCCATCCATCCTATTCGTGGTCTCCCTCTCACCCTTACACCTCTCACATCAGATCTGATTATTTTTTTCACCAATCACTCATTATCCATTCTCTCCATATGCCCAAACCATTGCAACACCCTCTGCTCAACTCAATCACAACTCCAGCAGTTCTTCGTACTTCATCATTTCTCACTAGATCCATACGCATCACTCTACACATACTCCTCAGACACCTCATCTCCATTACATTCAAACTTTTCCTCTCTGCTACACTCATATTCCATGTTTCAGCCCCATATAATACAGTCGGTACCACAACACGCTCATACAGCCTTCTCTTTACATCCATTCTGAGCGAATGACATCTAAACACTTTTTTCATTCCTCCCAGCACCTTTCCTACTTCATTCATTCTAAACTTCACTTCTGCATCTGTTCTTCCATCCACAGCAACATGTGACCCTAATTACTTAAAACACTCTAGCTCCTCAAGCAACTCACCATTCAAAACTATATTCACCCTCCTACCATCTGCCGACCTTGCACATTTCATCTTTATACTCTTATTCTCATTTACTCTCAATTTCCTCCATTCACACACCCTTCCAAACTTCTCTACGAACTGTCTCAATGTCTCCTCTGAATCAGCCACCAGTGCAGTATCACCTGCAAACAGCAGCTGCTTCAGATTCCACTCTCTACCGTCAAAATTCACCAGATTCTGACCTCCACCTAAAACTCTTGCATTCACCTCCCTTACAATACCATCCATATAAATATTAAACAACATGGTGACATCACACACCCCTGCCACAGCCACACTCTCACGGGAAACCAGTCACTCACAGTATTTCCCACTTTTACACACGCTCTACTATTTACATAAAAACTTTTCACCCCTTTTACTAACCTACCATCAAGTCCATACAATCTCAAAACAGTCCACAAATCCTCCCTATCAATTCTAACATATGCTTTCTCTAAATCCACAAATGCCTAAAACACATCCTTGCCTTTCGCTAAATGCTTTTCACACACTTGTCTCACAGCAAACACCTGGTCCACACATCCCATCTCTCTCCTAAAGCCACACTGCTCATCACCAATCACTCCCTCTGTACCTTCTTTAACTCTCTTAATATATACTTTACCATACACCTTACCTACAACACTCAACAGACTTATACTCCTAAAGCTAGTACATTCATACTTATCACCCTTACCTTTATACAACGGGACCACACAAGCACTTGCCCAGCCAATTAGCACCATACCTTTCACAAAGCACACATTCAACAATCTTACTAACCAGTCAACAATAGTCACTCCACCACCCTTCAGGCATTCCACAGCACATCCATCCATACCTGCAGCTTTCCCTGTTTTCATCTCCTTTACTGTCTCCTGCACTTCCTCCGTCGTGATCAAAGAATCATTCAACTCTCCCAACACATTCATTCCTTGCACCGTTCCGTCCGCCACAATTTCAGCCACCCTTTACTCCTCTACGTTTAACAATCTTTCAAAATACTCTGCCCATCTCTTCCTTACTGCATCCATCTCAATTAACATCCTCCCATCCTCTGCTTTTACTCGTTCTTCCTTCCCAGACTCTCCCCTTCGCACCCATTTCACTTCCTTCCAAAACATTTTCTTATTCTGTTGAAAATTCTCAGTCAACAGCCTACCCCACCTCTCATCTGCTGCCACTTTAGCATCACGCACAGCCCTTCTCGCCCTGTTCCTCTTTTCCCTATACCTTTCATATGACTCCTCATCCTTCCTCTGCAGCCACACTTCATATGCATGTCTCTTCTCAGCCACAGTCATACTTACTTCCTCGCACCATCATTCACTTCCTTTTCTTACACCACCACCCTCATGTCTCACACCACACACCTCTTCTGCATGCCCCACCACAACACTCTTAAATAACTGCCATTCCTCCTCCACACTGGCATTTTCTGATTTTTCACTGCGTTCCACTCATCTTTCAATTTCTTCTGATGCTCTATCATTTTCTCTCTTTTATCCAACTCACTCACTTTCAAAACCTCCCTGCCACACCTAACTCTCCTAGCTGTCATCCATCTCTTACCTACTCGTAACTTCCCCTCCACCAGGTAGTGGTCAGACGTACCTCCACCCTCCCCTCTCAGAACTCTCAAATCCAACAATCTTCCTATTACATTCCTGGACACAACCACATAGTCCATCAATGCTCTATCAACAACCCTTCCACCCTCCTGTCTCACCCATGTATACTTATAAATATCTTTCTTCTAAACAGGGTATTTCCAATCACCATCTCTCGCTCAACGCACATCCCTATCATTCGTTCCCCATTTTCATTTCTTCCAGGCACACCATGCATATCAATTACACCCTCAACTGCTACATTTCCCACTCTAGCATTCAGATCTCCCATCATTACCACATTCACATTTGCTCCAAAACTCTGCAGACACTCATCAACATCATTCCAGAAAGACTCCCTCTCTTCTTCACCCTTTCACTACTAGGCCCATATGCACTCATAAACACTCACAACTCCCGTTCAAATTTCACTTTCACCCACATCAGTCTCGATGACACCTCCTTCCATTCAGTCACACACTGCTGTACTTCTGCTCTCACTAACAAGGCCACACCTTCTCTTGCCCTTCCTGTATCAACACCAGACAATCTTCCATTCACACTTCCAAACATAGACTCGCCCTTCCCTTTCATCTTCGTTTCACTGAAAGCTAACACATTCAACCTTTTTCTCACAAACATTCTACAAATCTCCTCCCTTTTAGCCTCAATTGTACTACATCCACGCACATTCATAGACCCAATCTTCAGGGTACGGGGATAACTCAGTCCCCCATCCCTTTCTCTGGCCTGTCTCTTTTTTTAGGAACTTAAAAAACAGAGGAGGGGCTCCCTAGTCCCATCACCCCGCCCCTTTTAGTCACCTTTTACGACACGCAGGGAATACGGTGGCAGTATTCTTCCTAACACAAACTGGCCGCAGAGTAGTAGTACCACCCCATAGTGAGGCCAGATTGTGTCCCCCCCCCCCACCACAGATGCATTACAATTGGATGGAAAGCTTTCTGTAAACAGAGACATTATGAAAAGTAGCTTGCCAGTTTGTATGAAATGAAAAGTATATAACGAATGTATAATTCCAGCTATGACCTATGGTTGTGAGACCTGACAAAATCAATGGAAAAATAAATTAATTCGTTCCCAGAGGCAAAGGGAAAGGTCAATGTTGGGAATATCTTTAACCCTGGAATATTAGCGCTGTCAGCATCACGTGCCTACTAGCGATGTCCGGAATCCCGGACAAACGTTGGGGGTAGAAATATACATATAGGAATGGTACAGTTTATTTAAAATAAAATTCACCTAAATTAGATGCTAATCTTAACTCTAGGAACTATGAACTAAATGTATTTAACTAAAACAACATTATTAAAAAAATAAAACAAAAAATGTGTAAAAATGACAAATAATGCTACATCCTTGTAATCTTTTCACCACTGCCAGCCACAGTGTTGCCTGATGGTGATGACTTGTGCCACACTTGTAGTCAAGACGTTCCCCGATATGCTCCAGCCTCCCTAGACAAAATTCGACATTTTACAGTATATGTTTCGTAGGCACACTCACAACGTCCTATTTTAATAGCGTTGTATGAAATACCGGATAATTGGCTACAGCAAATGAGAAAAAAACGGGAGCAACACGAACACACCTCACACACACAGGACAGAGTACAAACTGAAATGTCATGGCAGCTGAGCGCCGTAGACCTTGGAGCGTCTCCTCCACAACGCAAAGTAGGCCTAAATTCGGAATCCAGGACGATGCTACTGAACTAGGGTTAAGGGAAAAGAAAAGATCAACTTGGGTGACAGAGCAGACTAAAGTCAAAGATATTATATAAGTTATAAAAGAACAGAAATGGAGGTGGGCAAGCCATATAGCACGAATAAGGGATAACCGATGGAGCAAGAGGCTGACTGGACACTAAGAGATTGTAAACGTAGCAGAAAAAGGCCAGACAGGAGATGGAAAGATGAGATAGAGAAATTTGCAGGGAAAACGTGGCAAAGATTGGATCAGTCAAGGAATTCGTGGAAGAGGTTGGGGGAGGCCCTTGTTCAGCAGTGGACTAGTTATGGCTGATTATGATATATATATATATATATATATATATATATATATATATATATATATATATATATATATATATATATATAGATAGATAGATATATAGATATATATATATATATATATATATATATATATATATATATATCTATATATATATATATATATATATATATATATATATATGTGTGTGTGTGTGTGTGTGTTTGTGTGTGTATCATTATCAGCCATTACAAGTCCACTGTTGAACAAAGGCCTACCCTAACCTTCTCCACGAATTCCTTGACTGAGCCAATCTCTGCCACGTTTTCCCCCGAAAGTTTCTCAATCTAATCTCTCCACCTCCTGTCTGGGCTTTTTCTGCTACGCTTACCATCTCTTGGTGTCCAGTCAGTCAGCCTCTTGCCCCATCGGTTATCCCTTATTCTTGCTACATGGCCTGCCCACCTGGATTTCTGTTCTTTTACAACTTTTAAAATATCTCTGACTTTAGTCTGCTCTCTCACCCAAGCCGATCTTTTCCAGTCTCTTAAAGATTTTCCCAACATTGACCTTTCCATTGCTCTCTGAGAACGGATTAATTACTTTTCCATCGATGTTGTCAGTTTCCATGTCTCACAAACATACAACACAGCTGGAATTATACATTCATTATATTATTTTTGTTTCATACAAACTGGAAAGCTACTTTTTATGATGTCTCAATGTTTACCGAAAGCTTTCCACCCAATTGTAATGCGTCTTTTTACTTCGCTACCATGGTCTGTCGTTAATTTTGGTATTAGCCCCAAGTAATTGTGCTCCTCGACTTCTTCAAGAATTTCTTCGCTTATTCTGATGATGCTAATGTGACTATGTGGATTAAACATTAGTTTTACACCAGATCATCTTTAGCCCTATTTTGAAACTTTCCCTCTTCAAGTCATTTAACATTTCTTGCAATATCTCTGGTATTTCTGAGACTAGGACAATGTCATCTGCAGATCTTAAATGGTTTAGCTTTTCTCCATCAAGGTTCACTACTTTGTCCAGTCTAGCTTTCTGAAAATACTTTCAAGGCATGCTGTAAATAATTTTGGTGGAATTTTATCTCCCTGACTCACGCTCTTCTCAATCTTAGTTTTTCCGGAGTCTTAATGTAATTTAACTCTAGCAATTCCCTCTTTATATAATTTATCGAGCAGTTTTACAATGTTCTCATTAATTCCTTGTTTTCCCAATGAATTTATAATTGCTATGTGCTCCACCGAGTCGAAAGCCTTTTCGTAATCAACAAAACCTAAGCACAGAGATTTATTATATGCTGTAGTTTTCTCAATTATCTGAATCATTGTGTGTAGATGATTAGTAGTCGAATACCCGTTTTGAAATCCTACCTGCTCTCGAGGTTGATTTTCCTCCAGATTTGTTGTTATTGTGTTTGCAAGGACTTTAATAAAGAGTTTGTAAATGATAATAAGCTAATGGCTCACCTTTTTGTAAAGTAATATATATATACAGTATATATATATATATATATATATATATATATATATATATATATATATATATATATATATATATATATATAGATATATTTATAGTGTATGTGTGTGTGTGTGTGTGTGTGTGTGTGTGTGTGTGTGTGTGTGTGTATCTATATCTATCTATCTATATCTATCTATCTGTCTTTCAATCTATCTATGTGTGTGTGTGTGTGTGTGTGTGTGTGTGTGTGTGTGTGTGTGTGTGTGTGTATCCATATAGATATATAGGACAACATCGTATAAATATGCTGAATAAGCCACACAAAATGTTCCATCACACAGGAAATTGTGGCAAGGAAATAAGTTTATTTAGCACAATCCACCCATCCAAATATTAATTTTACTGGTAATGAACATTTGGATGTTCATGTTGGATCACTGTACATTAAAGGTCCAACCACACTGCCTCCTGTGCTTACGGGCAATGTGCCTCCGAAGGTGAGTGGGCACTCTGTCGGCAAATCAGAGACCAGTACATTAAACAAACTGCATTCCATGAAAATCTGCATGGAAAATGCAAAACGTGTCAGAGAAGATGGCAAAATTTATAAATTAATGACTGAATTAGAAAACGGTTGTTGAAACGGTGTGGTTCTGAAGGAACAAAATTTAATTAAATTCCAAGATATCATTTCAACCAGAGTGGAAGGCAGAATCAAAGAGTTAGATGTGTTGGATTTCTATAGAACAGAGATTCTGTAGAGAACATTGTTAAATTTAACAGTGTGTCTGACAGACTAGTATGGATTGTAACACTGTATAACAAATTTCAGGGTCAAGAAAAAACTGTAGTCCTCTATAGGATTTTATTTTCAAGTGTACTGAATCTGAATCTGGTAGCCAAATACCCATGTCACGTCACATTTTCTCGTAATATACCTACTAAACATTCATACATTCAAATGAAATGTCATTGCCAAATGGAATGTCATCATTGTTAATATTCCATATCCATTAAAAAATACTGTAAGCACTTAACAAGTATTTTAGAATGAGTTTCTGTACTTAATAGTATTTACTTCTGTGTTTGAGTGATGTCTCTGATTGGTCACACTTCAGATTCCAGCAGAAATCGTCTAGCATGGCTGGACTCCATGTCCCTTTGTACCTGCTCTCCATTACTGATATATCTTGATGAAACCTCTTTCCGTGTTTATCACTTATATCCCCTGCATTCTCTGGGGAAAAGGACAAATGACAATGTAGAAAACGAAGCTTCAGTGACATGTTGCACCCAAGATCTTGGTAAAACTTGATTAGTTCATCCACCAAAGCATTACGTTAGCCCTCTTTATGCCTTCCCGGTAGTCCATTGAACACACCTTTGAATGTGCACCATGCAGCTAACTCAGTTTCACCCATCATTAATTCATAATCCTTGACAGTCATAAGTTGACGAATCTGAGGGCCGACAAATATGCCTTTTTAAACTTTAGCATCACTTATTTTGGGAAATTTCTCTTACTGTCAGGGCGTACTCCTTTCTCCGACACTACATGTCCCAAGAACTAAGTTGCTCGCTTTATGAAAGAGCATTTACTAACATTCAACTTCATTCCAAACTCGGTTAATCTTCCAAAGGTAATCTTCAGTTGGTCTAGCATCTGACTGAAAGAGTCTGCCCAAATCACAACATCGTCTATTTAGTTACGGCAAAAACCTTCTCTGACTTAAGGGGCTAACACTTGCTGCATTTTCCTCGTGAAAATAGCTGGACTCACAGACAATCCGAAAGGTAAGCTCTTGTATCTAAACAAATTAACCCCATCAGAAAAAGTTGTCAAGTCTCGAGAGCTCTCATCCAACCAAACTTGGAGGTTGGCGTCTTTCATATCAAGGGTGCAGTAAAACTTTTCCCCAGCACTTTCCTCTACTAATTCATCTAATTGGGGTAGGGGTTGGATATCTATCTTGACCTTTTTATTAAGAGCCCGATAATCAATACACATCCTTTTACTGCCATCCGGCTTGCTGACTGAGACTATGAGGGCTAAATATGCAGCAGTTGATTCCTCAGTCACATCCTTATCAATCATCTCGTCGATCATCTCAGAAATTATCCTCCTTGCTTGCTCAGGATGCCAATTCAAGGGCATACGCATGGGTACCGAGTCGATAGGATCAATATGGGCTTCAGGTACATTAAAGATGCCAATTTCCTTCGAACCAAGAATGAACAGTGCATGATTATCCATTATCAACTCTCTCAATTAGTCCCTCTGTGACTGAGACAAATTTGTCCACTTCTGCCCTCTGAGAACAGAATTAAGTGCAGCACGTCTGTCACTCCCATTCTATGCCTGGTCCATGTGGGATAAAGTATTATCAACCCGAACTACTGGTGCCACAAGGTCACCTTCTGCCTCGCCCTCTGGTTGCACTAATTCTGGTGGACTTCTGTCTTGTTCCTTGGGAGTAAGATAAGTAATACTCGACTCATCAACAACATTGTACGTCCCCAACACTTGTCCTGGGTTTAGCTTCACTGGCCCCTTGGTTACGTTGGTAATGGGTACATAGCATGTCCCGTTCTCACTAACTCTCACGCAGCAATATGGTGCTAATGAAGCTTTACCCCTGGCCTTCTAAAATTTACTAACATGTAAGACACCTCTGGGATATCTGTCTTTAAACCCAATGGGTATTGACATCAGCGTCTGTGCAGGTACCACAGTCCTACACTTCACTTGTATTAGCTCTTCTTCTGCCTTTCTCGTATGGTTAGACTGGAATCTTATTCTATTCACTGTCTGACAAAGTTTATTTCGGACCTCGTACTGCTGACCACTCCAGTGCATCACCTGACCTTCTCTGTCCCAAGTAAATATTGCCCTACCAATTAAGTCTGCACCCATGAGCACCTCAGTTGACAAATAATAATCTGGGACCACTATAAATCGCTGCAGTATGCTTGCCTTGGGGGCAATATGCTATCTATCTATCTATATACCTAGGCTGCTTCCCCCAAGGAAAGGGAGGTAGCAGAGACAGGACGACACACTCCACATTTACTCATCCATTCAAACACATTCATTCGCATCTTAGCCCCAAAGGGGAGAACGGACAGATCCTCACCGCACCACACCGCACAAGGGTCAACTGCGCAATGCAATCAGTGACATCCGCAGCAGGGCCCGACAGCAGAGCTGGTTTACCCCTGCCACATCATAACAGACTCATCCCCTTACCCACACCTGACCTAAAATAGCTGATCAGACCAAATGCGGGAGAATATCCCCTCAGGGCTGCATCATCACTTATTCATTCACAATTTCTCTCCATTTATTTCTGTCACGCACAGCCACTCTTCCTTGCTCAACAGACATCCCTCTCGCATCCAGCACTCTCTTCACACTGTCCATCCATCCTATTCGTGGTCTTTCTCTCAGCCTTACACCTCTCACATCAGATCTACTTATCTTTTTCACCAATCGCTCATTATCCATTCTCTCCATATGCCCAAACCATCGCAACACCCTCTGCTCAACTCTACCAGCCATCTCCCGAACAACTCCAGTTCTCCTTCGCACTTCATCATTTCGCACTCGATCCATACGCGTCACTCCACACATACTCCTCAGACACCTCACCTCCATTACATTCAATCTGTTCCTCTCTGCTACACCCATATTCCATGTTTCAGCCTCATATAATGCAGTCGGTACCACAACACCCTCATACAGCCTTCTCTTTACATCCATTCTAAGCAAACGACATCTAAACACTTTTTTCATTCCTCCCAGCACCATTCCTACTTCATTTATTCTAAACTTCACTTCTGCATCTATTCTTCCATCCACAGCAACATGTGACCCTAGATATTTAAAACACTCTACTTCCTCAAGCAACTCGCCATTCAAAACTATATTCATCCCCCTACCATCTACCAACCTCGTACACTTCATCACTTTACTCTTATTCTCATTTACTTTCAATTTCCTCCTTTTCGGGCTCTTAAATTGGCAGGCATGTAAGGTAACTGTTCCTTTACCATCCCACAGGCTGTCAAGGCCATACACTCACTCGCTCCCCCCCTTACGCTCGCTCTGCCTCACTCTGCCTGTGTGCCTCACCCAGTGCTGTTCATGTGAAGGCCGTTTATAAATATTTTCATGTAAGTGTAACTTGTAAATATTTTCTTGTAAGTGTAAGGACTATATAGTGAAATCAAGTTGTAAATACCTTCTTGTAAGTGCCAGGACTTTGCGTAATGAAGTCAGGTTGTACCTATCTTCAAGTAAGTGTAAGATATTGCATTCACAGTGAGAAAGACACGCAAATTGTGATAGATGCTGAAGTAATTAGTGATCAGAAAAGTGTACTGAACATTGCTATACCTTCCCAGCATAAAACCCGAGTATACCTTACACAGAAAACGGCTTTCTCTCACGTATGTGGTGAGCATTTTAATGGCGAAATTCGTTGTTTCCACATCAAAATCTCATTTTAGCCCCCCCCCCCCAAAAAAAAAGGTCGAAAAATGGCAGATACTGGGGTGACCCAGAGGGATAACAGAGCCGGCATGCAACGGGTTAAGCAAGGATTCTGTCTACCCTACCATCCCCAAGGAAATCCAGTTATTAAGAGAGCGCACAGGACCTTAAAGACAGTACTGGCGATCTTGAGCCAAGAACACCTGAATACGTGGCCCATGCACTTGTGTGACACTGAGAAAGCATTGAATGAAGCAATGCATACGTCCCTAGGTACATCACCATTCTTTACTTTTTAAGGACGTCATCCAAATCGTAAGGTAGGAAATTTGCAGTTACCTACTGATGAAGACTGTGTAGAGAAAATAGATGTCAACCAGATGCTGAAGGTGACACAACGTTGGATGACAGCAGGATACCTTAACAGGGCAAATGAGGCACGTAGCAATGACTCTCTAGAGTCTAGAAGCAGGTGAATTAGTTTGGATTTATGTCAAAGAGTGCTTGCCCGGTACTGCATCAAAACTAAATAGAAAATGGCAAGGTCCTTACAAGATTGTTAACGTTATCAATCAGGGTAGAGCCTGTGAGTTAGAAAATGTATTTGATGGCACCATCTTGGGTAGGACAGCTGAAAAGGTCAAAAGCTATGTTGACAGAGATGCCTTACTGAGTACAGTGGATCACAAGTTTTTGACCAGTGAGGAAGAGGAGGAGATACTGCCTAGTGTAAGATCTTGGAGATCGCCTGAGAGGTTTCAGTACATGTAGCTGATGAGTATATGGTGTATATATTGTATATACTCAATTATTTTTTCATCTCTGAGCATGTCTTGTCCTTGCCTTAACTGGCTGGGAACATGGAGTCAGGTATACCTTTCTAGGTCTCTCCAGACTGTACCTGTGTATTTATCTTTTCTACCAGTACCTATGAGTTGTACTTTTGGGTCAATTAATAGAGTTGAGTAATTGTTTAGGGTACGTCCAGCTTTTGGAGAGATGAGGCGTGGAAGCTGTGTGTTTGTCATATCAAGTGCACCGAGGTGTATAGACCGTCATTCTTGCCTTACCTCGATTCTTTTTTTCTTTAGGTTAGATTGTTAGGCTTAGTTAGGGAAAATGAGATCTCACAGTTAGGACCAAGATTTAGGGAACTGCACTTGTGAGGGGCAGTTCTACCTGAAGGTCTCCACCTGGAGGTTTCCTATTTGCTTTGAGAACCTTGAGCGTCGAGTGAATGTAATACCCAAACTGCAGTATAGGGTTGCTCAGAGAGAGAGGGGAAGTTTCCAGTTTCTCTATACAGTAGGGTTTGGAGAGGTTGAACTATGGGGCTGTCGCACGTTAGGAGAGGTAAGTAGGTTTCACTCGGTCTTTCTGGACAGAATGCAGTGGAGCGGCATGTGTTACTCTTAGCTAAGCACAAAGTTTCTCCTTGTAGCAGGGCATTCTCCTTGTGAGTAATATGCCTGGTGAGTGGCATACGTCGTTATTTACATATTGTGAGTAGCATGAGAAAATTTACTAGTGGTAGAGGATTTTTTTTTTTCTGCATACAGGATAGCCACCAACTGTTCTCGAGCACAGAGCTTATGTAATATCCCACAGTCTCAGTATAGGACACGTTGGCTGGTGCTTCTGGAGGCGTGTAGATTGGTTTCCCCTCACGATCAAGGTGCATGCTGAACACCCCGCAGTAGCAGTATTGAGGGAGACTGGTCAAGTAGGTGAACTTGCGTCCAGAGTTTAAGTATGGGTGCTGAGTAAATTCGAGGAGTACAGGTCCAGTCGCCCGAACTCTTGGTCTTCCCGAACCGTGGGCAGATGTAGTGCTCAGAAGTTATATTGAGTTGTATTTTCTTTATGACCAAAAGTTCGGTTAAGTGAGAGAGTGTGGCCAGGGTGTAGTTTTTTCCATGATGACGTGATCAGAACGTAGATTAAGTTACCTAGTTGCTAAGTAATTTTTTTTCCTACTGTAATTTACCAGTACTAAGTCTGTTTATGATATAAAAACTCGAGTGAGAAGGAATATATGCCTATGGTCACATAATGCAGCATAATGTACGCACACACAAAGTGGTGTAAGGCACGATTATTTTTCATTGTTTTTTCGACGCAAGTGTATAGAGAGAGGTGTTGGTGAGTAATTATTGTATCTAGAGAATGTCATTTTTTTCGGGTAATCTATTGTAAGGGGAAAGACATCACACTGGGTCAATCACGAGTCTATATTAATGAAAATTTTAAATTGCGTAAACCTTCATCCCGCCCCTCCCCCCTTTTCCCACCACGAGTACCACGAGATCCTCACTCGCTCACCGGCCGTGAAGTGTGATGGGTGGTCGGTACTGTCGTCAAACTCCCCTCCCCCTCACCCTTTCCTTCCAAGGAATTCTGTAAGTAATTTGATAATATTAATGTTTGGTATGTTGAAGCGCGAATAAGTGATACCCCACGAGTGATAATAGTGACGAAAATAAGAAATAGACTTGTGTTAGTATCAGTGTTGTCGTTCCTCAGGAAGTGTGTAACGATCACGCGAGGTGACGCCATTGACTTCATTTGAATAGCGAGTCCTGAGTTCCCGTGCACCTCCATTGTATTCTGTGAGCTGGATAGTGAGGTATTTCCCATATATTTATGTACTGCATTTTATATTATTATTTGGTATGTACCTGTGATAAAGTAGCTAAGAAACACAGTTCTGTCTGAGCCTCAAATAAATGTATGATTTTTGTGGGCCAAATATCGGTGCCTTGGAATTGTAAATTGTTTATTAATGTGTTGGAGTGACATTGCAATTCAGTACTTATTAGGGCTGTGATATTGTTGAGTTAGTGTTCACGTAGTTAATTTGTGAGGCACAATGATATCGATGCAATGATGTTTTTCATGGTTAGAGTTAGAGTTCTTCATGCTTATTTGTTATAGTACTATCTTCCATGTCATCCATACAATGAATATTATTTTGAGCAGACCTATGTGTCTGTAGTGCCATGTGTTATTCTTTTCTTAACTGAAATGTCGAGTGTTGTAACTCATGTTTATTATGAGACTCTCAAGATCAAGTGAAGGGATTACTTGCATTATGGAGAATAGTTATTCATTGTACATCTTATTTTTTAGCGGTTCGAAGTGTGGAGGTCAGCCCCAGTGATTGAGTCAAGGTAAGGTCCCAGTGTGGAGGTCAAGGTCAAGAACATGAGAAGATTGGATCAGTGAACTATGAGCTCTGAGGGACGGTTATGGAGAGCCACACTGGACTGAACCTGGGACAAAGGAGCTAAGTTTTGTGGCAATTTGATATTAGGACCATGTATATTTTTTGAGCAACGTGCCAACTGATTCAGGTTTAATCTGTAAGGCTAGTAGATTGGAAGATTTCTACTCGTTTTTTTTGGTCTTGTTAATACACATTTACTCTTACTCGAAATTTATTGTTTGTATAATCCTTGAGAATTGGTAGTATAGAGCTTACCTAGTAGTTTGTTAATGTGTAACCTTAGAAGCATTGGAAATTGCGAAGGTCGGGCATGGGTTGGGCTAGTTGGAGACTGGCCCCGTCATTTTGGCATGCTACCACTCTTAACTTCACCACTTGAAAAGTAATAAATGCAACCAAAGAGGCCGCTACTGGGAGAGAGTCTCTGTCAATCGGAGTTCCCAACCGTTCCAGCATGCGTAGTCATCATTTGTGACTTGGTTATTGTACTTTTTGACCACGCAAAAGTCTGGATCGCAGCTGGCCCAGTACATAAAGATACATTTTAGGAGTGGCCATATATGGCAAAGGGTGGCGAGCGTGGAGCGATGTGACGGTCTGCCTCCTCCAGAGCCTGTGTGTGTGTGTGTGTGTGTGTGTGTGTGTGTGTGTGTGTGTGTGTGTACAGAATGTGTTACTGTGTGTGTGTGTGTGTGTTCATTCGTCTGTTTTCGTCTAGTACTGGAAAATGTGTGTGTGTGTGTGTGTGTGTGTGTGTGTGTGTGTGTGTGTGTGTGTGTGTGTGTGTGTGTGTGTGTGTGTGTGTGTGTGTGTGTGTGTGTGTTCATTCGTCTGTTTTCGTTTAGTACTGGAAAATGTTCTTACCTAATTGTTCTTACCTAATTGTATCTTTACAGGAATGAGTCAAGTTCGTACTGTCCCGTGTCTTAAACCATATTTATCGTACATATCCTTAAATTTGTGAATTGTTTTGGCACACACTATTTGATTCGGTAGTGCATTCCACTGATCAATTGCTCTGTTTGGGAAACTGAATTTCCTTACGTCTTTATCACCTCTCTTCTCATGCAGTTTTTTGCAGTGTCCTCTTGCTGATGCTTCTCCATATGTTAAGTAATCATTTATGTCTATTTTCTCCTTCCCTGATATGCATTTATATAGCATTATCATGTCACCTCTTTTCCTTCTCTCCTGTAGTGTTGGTAGATTCAGTTTATTTAGTCTTTCTTCGCAGCTTAGGTCCCTTAAGCTTGGTATCCATCTTGTAGCGGCCCTTTGAACTTTTTCAATCTTGTCTATGTGTTTTTTGAGATGAGGACTCAAGACTACTGATGCATATTCCAGGGTTGGTCTAATGAATGATGTAATATTATTATCCATCTTAGCATGTCTTCATTTATGTATGTGAATGCTATTCTCATATTTGCAAGCAGTGTATACATGTTCCGTACCTTCTCGCTGATGTGGTCAGCCGGAGATAGTCTGTTATTGATAATCACACCTAGGTCCTTCTCTCTTTCTGATGTGTATAGGGTTTTATTTCCCAACTTATAATCCCAATCAGGTCTTTTTCTACCTTTACCAAACTTGATTACATGACACTTATCCACATTAAATTCCATTTGCCATTTATTACTCCATTCATGAAGTTTATTTAATTCTTCTTGTAGCTCTTTACAAGAGTCTGTGTTTGTAATTCTCCTTTGTATTTTTGCATCATCTGCAAACATATTCAGATAGCTCTCATTTCCAGTGTTACTGTTTATATCATTTATATACACTAAAAACGTGATTGGTGCCAGCACTGAACCATGTGGAACTCCACTAGTCACTTCTTTCCATGATGAGTAGTTTCCTCTTAGTACTGTTCTCAGTTCTCTTTTTATGAGAAAATCTTGCATCCAACAATACAGTTTGCCTCGAATTCCTCCTTGATGGTACAGTTTCCATAAAAATCTTTGGTGTGGTACTGTGTCAAAAGCTTTCTTGAAATCTAAATACATACTGTCCACCCATCCTTCTCTTTCCTGTATTGTGTTTGTTACTCTGTCATAGTAGCTCAACAGATTAGTAACACATGATTTTCCTTTTCTGAAACCAAACTGTCTTTCTGTTATCATACTCTGTTCTTCTAGATGATTTACCCAAGCTTTTCTTATAAGCTTTTCTAATACCTTGCTTACAACACTGGTCAGTGATACTGGTCGGTAGTTGAGTGGATTTTGTCGATTTCCTTTCTTGAATAAGGGGACAATATTTGCTTTCTTCCAAATATCAGGTAGTTTACCTTGACTCAAGAATTTCTTGAAAATTAAAAATGATGGTTTACTTAACTCCTTTGCACATTCTCATAGTACCCAACATGAAATTTCATCAGGACCACTTGCTTTTCCTCTGTCTAATTTACTTAACTCCTCCTGTATTACTTTTTCTGCTATTTGTATATCTGGTAGTATGTGTGGACATGCATGTTCCACATAGTCCCTCTCAAAATTTTTTTCTTCTGTAAAAACTAATTGGAAATTCTTATTTAGTGCTTCACAAATATCTTTCTCTTGTGTATAAGTGATTCCCTCGTCCGTAATGGATTGTATTATATCTTTTACTTTGGTTTTGCTTCTGATGTAGGTGTAAAACAGCTTTTGTTGATCACTACTTTTATGTATTATATCCTCCTCAAACTGTTTTTGGGCTTCCCTTCTTATTCTTGTATAATCGTTTCTTGCCTGTTTGTAATTATTAGACGTCCTTTCACTATTGTGTCTTCTGTATCTATTCCACAACAAATCTCTTCTTTCTTTTGAATTTTTACATTATGTATTGAACCATTTCTGTATTTTCTTATCTGCTTCTTTGTGCCGTGGGATGTACTTCTGGACTCCTATTTCATAAAGTTTATATACAGCATTTAAATCTTGTCCTCTAAGCTCATTTTCCCAATCAACTTCAAAGAAATACTTCTTTAGGTCTTGATAATTTCCCTTTTTATAGTTTATGCTCTTTTTGTAACTTTCATTGCTGTTAACTATGTCATATGCTATCCTGAAGTTGTAATTTAGTACTGCATGATCGCTTTTGCCGAGTGGAGGGTGATATATTAAACTGTCAATATCATTTTCTTGCCTAGTAAATATTAGATCTAGCACTGAAGGTACATCGAGTCCTCTTTTTCTGGTGGGTTCCCTCACATGTTGCATTAGGAAAAACTCTTGCACTAGATCCAGGAGATTTTGGTCCCAACAGCTTTCTTGGCTGAGTATATCTAAAGTATTCCAATTTATATTTGTATTAAAATCTCCAGTTAGTATAATTATTTCCTATTTCTCTTCCATTTTATATAGTAATGATCTTAAACTCTGAATTGTACTCTCTGCCAGGTCCTCATATTCGTCTCTTTCCCATGTGTTTGATCTGGGTGGCATGTACAAATTGGCTACAATTACTTTCCCTTCAGATGTGTTGATCTCTACTGCAATCAGTTCTACTTGTGATGGTATATCTAGTTTTATTTCATTGACTTTTAGATTTTTCTTAGTTAATATTATAATTCCTCCTCCTTTTTTAAAATTTCTGTCTCTTCTCCATATATTGTATTCCTATAAGTTTAGTATGTCATTGGATATCCTTGGTGTTAATTTTGTTTCTTTGTGGTTCATTTTCTCTGATATAATCATTCATCTCTAGTAATTTAGATACCATTCCATCCACATTTGAGTACATTAACTTTATCATCTTGTTTATATACTTGTCATGACATGGACTTGTTGATTTGTAGGCGTTTAAGCTTGTAGAACTGTAGACGTGGTTCGTACGTTCGTGCTACCAAAATAATATATCAGTCTTGTGATAGATTACACAGTAGTTGTAGCTGAGATGTAGTAAATAGCGAGTAAATATATGAGAAAATAACCTCAGTTCACTTGTAGTCGATGACGGGAGAAGATAAAAGATGAGGCTGGGGTTGATTGTAGTTTTAT
Source organism: Coenobita brevimanus (assembly GCF_032717465.1). Lineage (NCBI taxonomy): Eukaryota > Metazoa > Arthropoda > Malacostraca > Decapoda > Coenobitidae > Coenobita > Coenobita brevimanus. The sequence goes on along the minus strand of NC_136988.1, from coordinate 10,898,344 downwards.
TGTCTTCAAAAGGAAAAAGCTCAAGATTATATACTAAGTTTGTCTCACAAGAGTGTCTTGAGGTGAGAGCGGTTTTATGCCTGCTAATTTCTCTCCCAGCTTCCCTCGTTAGACCCGTTCTCGGTCTCTCCTCTCCAGTCTCCTAATTCCTTCTGACTTTCCACTTTCTTTCCGTATGTAAGAACTTCCATCACGTGGGCTATACTATCGTCGAAGTTCTAGAAGCCTGGTGTGTGTGTGTGTGTGTGTGTGTGTGTGTGTGTGTGTGTGTGTGTGTGTGTGTGTGTGTGTGTGTGTGTGTGTGTGTGGTCACGAGTCGCTGTTTGTGGGCTATTGTGGTGTGTGAGACATTCTGGAAATGTGCTAATGTCATTTCCTTTTGGCCCCTAGGTTTGACATTGACCTAACCTCTAGACCATATATGTATGTTGCTAGCTAGTATGTATTAAGATATTTTTAGAGTCCTGATAATACTATTGCCCGTCTGTGTGTGTGTGTGTGTGTGTGTGTGTGTGTGTGTGTGTGTGTGTGTGTGTGTGTGTGTGTATGTGTATTCACATTATATCTCTTGCTAGGCTTGAGCTATCAACACAAAACCTACAAGTTATCAAGACTTGGCCAAAATCTTGGCCGACTTCGAAAATGGGGACTCTGGGTCAAGGTCAAGGTGACCAAAATGGCTGCCAAAGGTCAGCTAGTTTTTACTGCTTGTCTTTAGCACCATTACTATATATCTCATGAACAGCTTGAGCTATCAACATGAAACTTTCAGGGTATCAAGATATGGCTAAAATCTTCCAGTCCCCCAGGGGTGGGGGACGCAGCCTACCGGCCCACCCGTGGATGGTGCCACCCCCTGGCCAATCCCAGGAAGAGGCGCTGCCATCTGACCCCCCCGGAGGGAGCCTGCTCCCCGGCCCCCCCCAGGGGAGAACCACTGGCTCCCCCAGGGGTGGTGCCATCCCCAGGACCCCCCCTAGCACCCCCAGGGGGAACTCATCCCACGCCCCCCTCTCGGGGGCCCGCCACCCAGTGCCCCCTCTGGGGACACCGTCCTCTGGTCGCCCTCTTCAGGGAGGTGCCATCCCTTGCCCCTCTCCCCCTGAGGAGGGCGCCGGCCACCCCCGGGATAGGCCGCACCTCTAACTTGTCCAACAGCATATTCTGGCGGGCGTTAAGCATTCGGCTCGCGAATGCTTTTGTTTCATTTTAACTTGTTATTCCGATAATAACTGCTGGGTGAGAGAAGACTTGAAGCCGGGTCTTGACTGCACAAATATGACAAATCTGATGGATCCCCTAATTGCCTAAGTCTCGAATGATGATTTGAGTTAAACTGATACTGAAATGCACTCGCCTCTGAAATAATGCTGTAGGATAACTGACTGATAGCTTATGAAGGATACCGTTAGTTAGTCATAATACATGTAGGCCTATCGGCTTCACAAATATCACTGTGGCAAATAACTAACCTATATAGATTTGACATATGAGGCAGGGTGATTCTGTGATCTCCACCTGCCATCCTGACTTGACTGTGGTTACCCTTGGTGTAGTTGGATTTAACAATATGTACGAGGTAGATTTTGAAGCAACTAAAGCTGTGTCCTTTCCAGACAACGGGATGGTTGCTGATAGACTGAGTGTGTTCTGGTCTCCACGTGTTCAGGCTGTTTCTGTGTCCTTTGCAATGCTGTTGATGTTGTTATCACACAATGAGGCAGTGACAATAGAATCGTTGTCCTGAGAACTGAGGGGTTCTTGTGAGATGGGGGCCCTTGAGGCCATGTTGGTTATCCTTGTTTCGCAGCTGCTTTCTTCTGAGCTCAAAAGAAGAAAAAAAACGAAACTTGTTCGGCTGTACCGTTTATTGACTCGTTAAAGGATGACAGTGTTATGTCTTACAGATTATGCCCTTGTTCCCTTACTATTCCTCCTTCCCTGGGATTGCATTGGCAAGGCGTCTTTCCTTTGTACCGGCACACAGTCTATGTTCATATCAAATATACATAAATACATAAACGAGTTAACATAAATATAATATATAAACTCAGTCAGAAAGCACTACGTGCCTGACAAACTCCTAAGGTCATCAAGCGTGAGTGCTGCAGGTGGGTTTGATGAGCAGCGGCCTTTGATGTCTAGGACAAACTGGATGTTGAGGATCACTCAGGCAACGGGAGTGTCAGACACAAAGCCTCTCTTCTCCAAGTTCCCGTTAACATTCTGAGAAAATTTTTTTGCCGATAAACCCTCAGAAGACATGGAATCTTTTATGACAAGGGTCCCTTTTAGGGCTTTTAATTTGTTTCATTTTTTGGACATGCCAAAAAAAAAATAATCTTTTCGCCTTGCCGTTATACAACTCGGATCTACCATATGCGTAAGTTTACACACAATGCAGTAAGTTTTTGACCCGGATAGGGACAATAGTTTCGCTTGACAGAGGGCAGCACAATCGAAAATCTTCGTGTCACAGTGTGGGAGAGTCTCGAGAAACACTCGAGTGGGTGGAATTAGAGTTCACCACATCACTGGCTCACACAGTTGACTGTACTATTTTCTCCCATTATTTGCTCCATTCAAGGGTAAGGAAAGGTGTATGAATGTTGATGATGTACTGTTTATACGGTATAAAAACTATGTGTGTGTGTGTGTGTGTGTGTGTGTGTGTGTGTGTGTGTGTGTGTGTGTGTGTGTGTGTGTGTGTGTTCTTACCTAATTGTTCTTTCCTAAATGTATCTTTACAGAAATTAGTCAAGCTCGTACTGTCCCGTGTAAACCAATTTTATCATACATATCCTTAAATTTATAAATAGTTTTACCACACACTGTTTCATTCGGTAGTGCATTCCACTGATCGATTGTCGTATTTGGGAAACTGAATGTCCTCACGTTTTTATCGCCTCTCTTTCAATGTAGTTTTTTGCAGTGTCCTGTTGCTGATGATTCCCCATTGCTTATAATATTCATTTATGTCTATTTTCTCCTTCCCTGAGATGCATGAATATAGCATATTCATGTCTCTTTTCCTTCTCTCCCGTAGTGTTGGCATATTCAGTTTTTCTAGTCTTTCTTTCGTAGCTTAGATCTCTTAAGCTTGGTACCCATCATGTAGCTGCCCTTTGTGCTGTTTTCAATCTTATCTATATGTTTTTGGGATGAGAATTCCAGACTACTGATGCATACTCAAGGGTTGGTCTGATGAATAATATTATTATCTTTCACAGCATGTCGTCATTTATATATGTGAATGCTATTCTTATATTAGCAAGTAGTGTATACAAGTTACATACCTTCTCACTGATGTGGTCAGCCGGAGATAGTCTGTTATTGATAATCACTCCTAAGTCCTTCTCCCTTTCCGATGTGTGTAGGGTTGATCTTCCTAATTTATAATTCAAATCAGGTCTTTTTTCACTTTTACCAAACTTAATTACATGACACTTGTCCACATTATATTCCATTTGCCATTAATTGCACCATTCATGAAGTTTATTTAATTCCTCTTGTAGCTCTCTGGAAGAATCTGTGTTCGTAATTTTCCTTTGTATTTTTGCATCATCTGCAAACATATTTAGATAGCTTCCATTTCCACTGTTACTGTCTTTGTCATTTACATATACTAAAAACATAATTGGTGCCAGCACTGAGCTCTTTGGAACTCCGCTAGTCACTTCCCTCCATGAGGAGTAATATCCCCTTAGTACTGTTCTCATTTCCTTTTTTCTAAGAACATCCTGCATCCAGCAGTAAAGGTTGCCTTGAATACCTCGTTGATCGTACAGTTTCCATTAAAGTATGTGGTTTGGTAATCTGTCAAATGCTTTCTTGAAATCTAAATAGATATTGTCCACCCATCCTTCTCTTCTCTGTGACGTTCTGTAGTGTGTGTGTGTGTGTGTGTGTGTGTGTGTGTGTGTGTGTGTGAATAAATGAACAGATTCCTGTGAGACTGTAGTAGGACTGCATGTGTCCATCCTGAGGAAGCATAGTTAAGTTTGAGTCTGACGGTATTGGGTAGTAAATGTATACGTAACTGCACGTCGGATAAGCAACTGGTTATACTGTTTATTTTTCTTTTCTTTTTTAGTGATTATATGCCTTTCAGTTCATTCAATACTTGCTACTAGCGTCGAGATTGATAAGAAAGGCAGTGAGCATAATTATTTATTTTATCTCTACAGAAATTTGTGTAAAACTACTATATTTTCCCAGCTTCGTTTTTCATACTTCCAAACTCGTTTTCAGTGTGGCTTCATTCCTTTATTTCTCCAAGAATTTGCTTCAGAACTGGCACAATTGTCACGTGTTCTAATGGTTCCATGCATCTGTTTCACTAATATTTTGACCTATAAAAGGGATTTATGTGGTCAGAAGTCAAATAATATAAACACAATTTTTTGAGATCACATGTTTTAGTATGTTTATGAAACGTCGTTGCGAGTTGCACAGGAGCATGTCAGTGTACTAAAATTGTGTGGACACCATCTTGTATTCCCTTGTGAATGTTGGTAATGTTTGTTTTATTTATATTTATCAAGTGTCTAATGCACATATTCAGCGGCTTGTAAATTATTGTTACCTAATGACTGACCCTAAAACGGAAATGTGGCCGTGAAAGTTTTTTTTTTTTTTTTTTTTTTTGCCTACTTCGAGTGTCAGTGGGAGGCAGTGTAGCTCGTCCTGTTACTTAGATGTTACAGTTTATTTATGTCAATCGACTGCACATGGATCACTAAGGTAGATGGTCACTACAGGCTTAAGCCAGTTTTGAAGACTGTGCTTTTGAATGTTGCGCCAGTTGAGGGCACAGTCTAGACGCCTCTCGGCTAGGGAACAGAAAAGCGAGGTGATTTGGAGTAATAGGAAAATGATCTCTTATCGCTAATGAATTAACAAAATTTCGTTAGTTGAGCGCATATCACTGTCGTTCCGGCATAAATTTAAGAAAATTCAAAGTGACCTACTCATGATTAATGTAGTCTACTGCTAAGTTCAGACCACTTCAGGCCCATCCTGGGCCTGGTCATACGTTAAAGGCATGTTAGGATAATTATGACCATTCATTTTACTTCCTTTTCTTTTAGCCAGGTCATCTGTGAGTAATTCTGGTACGTTCTAGCTACTTAGGTCTTTATATACACCTAACTCCAGCCTTAGGGACAGTTATTGAACAATCCATTCAGTAAAATTATTACCCTCACCACGGAAGTCTTGTTGAAACTAGCAGTAAGAAACTGACTATGCCCATTGCTGTTTTCCTTTACGTATTGTCATCAGCCATTTTTCTTCACTTGTTACTCTACCCTACAAATATTAATAAATAAAAATAAATAAAAAAGGCATGTAGTTTAAGTTGTTTTGATGCTTAGCTTTAGCCTGTTTTGATGCTTAGCTTTAGCCTGTTTCTCTTAATCTTACATTATAGGCAAAGTCGACAATATGCACTATTATATAGAAAAGAACATAAAATTTCGGCCATATCCATAAAGCAATCCCACGAGAGCTATCGCCTCCACATTATTCAGTCTCACCATTCCCCTGTTTGCCTAGCCAGTGCCGGGCTAAACAGATTATTGAATTATGACTGTGTTTTATACGGTATACCGCTTAATGTTTCATATTTTACAAATGAGTTTCCATATTTTATACATCGTATCAAACAATTCCTAACAAATGCACGTCATGTATTGGCAGCTTATAATAGCATTATGTGCGAAAACTCACTAAGAGGTAATTTTCAGCACTCAAGTCAGTCCCAGACTATTTACTCATCTGCCTACCGACCTACCCATCAGGCCACCAAGCTCCACCAGCAGAACGATTCGCAAGTTTACACACACACACACACACACACACACACACACACACACACACACACACACACACACACACACACACACACACACACACACACACACACATACACACAAAGAGAGAGAGAGAGAGAGAGAGAGAGAGAGAGAGAGAGAGAAAGATGCCTTTATTGTAGAGACAAGAGCCTCTCGGGCCTTGCAGACTGCAAAGAACTTTCCCAAACGAGAGCTGTTTCTGTCCATTACTACTACCACTGCAGGTTACCACCACCGCCACAACCACCACCATAATCACCACCACCTCCATCACAGCTGCCACCGCCACCACAAGCACCACAGCCACCACTTCCACCACAACCACCACAGTTACCATCAACACACCACTATCACCACCACCATCACCAAAGCTTCCATCAACACCACCACCATCATCAAAACTACCATCAACACCACCACCACCACAGCTACCATCACCACCACTGCCACCATCACCATCTCATCTACTCCCACCATCATCACCGTTACATCTACCATCATCACCACAGCTGCTACCACCACCACTGTAACCATACTATGTTGACTATGCCTTGTAACCCCATAGTATGTAACCATACCTTTTAACCATACTTTGATAATCTCTTGAAACTGCAGACTAGAACTAACAGTGGGTAAGCATATAAGTTAACCGAATATGTATCTAGTAGTGGGTGCCTACGTGACAATTAGTGCACGTATCAGCACGTTCAAAGAATGCTAACACCTGCATAACGCCTTCCAAACCGGCTCCCCGGGAGTTGTAGGAATGGCATAGAACGGGTTGGAACTGTGGGTCTCTTCTCCAAATAAACTACCTTTGAAACTACATCAATACCTCTGGATTACTCCTAACTGAGGACACGAGAGAGGATGGAACACTACAACCCTCACAGCTATCACCACCATCATGACAGCTACCATCAACACAATCACCACCACACCTACCACCACCACCACAACCATCACCACGCCTACCATCACCACCAACACCACAACCATCACCACACCTACCATCACCACCAACACCACAACCACACCTACCACCATCACCACAACCACCACCATCATCAAAGCTACATCACAACCATCACCACAGCTGCCACCTTCACCATCACCATCACATCTACCACCATCACCATCACATCTGCCACCACCACCACCAACAGCATCACAGTTTACCACCAATACCGCCTCATCTACTACCATTTTCTGCTGAATAAAATCGTCTCTTCGTAGCATCAATGAAATCATAGACATCGGAGTGTAGATGTACAAGTTTCTCTCTCTCACTCCGAAAAGACGTATGAAGGTCCATGGAAATGCCCTGCCACCTCTCTCATTTGAGCTTAAAGAAACATCAGTGGAGACAATTATAAGAGGCCAAAACATCACTTCAGAAAATTTCAGTTGATATGGAATTGCAACCTGCCTATCTGAGACCCAGTTCCAGACATCATGCCGAGTTTCATCAAAATCCATTTCCCCATTTTGATTTCACTACACACACACACACACACACACACACACACACACAGGATTATAGTATAGCTGAGAAGCTAGGAACTGGGGTTCCATCTTTAGTATCGGATGAGCGACTATAATTTACAACTGCTACAATTTCGTTGAACTGAATTATTCACTCATAATATAGCTTTTATCACTGTTACTCGTAAACAAATGAAGAGAAAACAAAAACTCTATACTCTGCGTGAAAACCCCGTATCCTCTCTCTCTCTCTCTCTCTCTCTCTCTCTCTCTCTCTCTCTCTCTCTCTCTCTCTCTCTCTGAAATGCATTACTTGCATTCATATGCAACACATACGAACACAAGTAATGCATTCGTATGAGCTGTATTCCCTAGTCCTTTGTCGTCTTGACAAAACTACATAATGTATACAATCATAATCCTTAATCCAAACTAAACATTTAATTATACGCAAAAGAATCCTTCAACTTAATCAGGTCTCCTATGCCGCTTCCAATGACGTCCCTGCTCCTTTGCACAGCCCATTCTGCCTGGAATGTCTTGGTCCTCTTCCTGATTCATTTCTTCTCTTGGGAAACTGTCACCATCCTTTTGTACTTCAGCTCCTTGGTCCTCCTCAACATCCTCAGCTGCAGGAGAGCACAATTCCTTGGAGACATCCCAGCTGTACTGTCATGGCCCATGGTACTGCCATAGACAATTTAAGTGTACCACCTTTGGGCGAGATTTCTTGCCTCCCTGAATCTGGTACGTTACATCTGATAGGCTGTCCAGCACAGTGTAAGGCCCATACCACGGGCTCTGCAGCTCCTGTGACTGTCTCTTCTTCCGCTGGGGATTGTATAGCCAAACTTTGTCACCATACTTGAAGCTCTGCTCACTTGCCTTGGCATCATACTTGCACCTCATCACTTCTCCTGACAACTTAAGGGCTCCTTGCACTTGATGTATTTCAGCCAGCTTTTCCTGAAGATGCTTCACATAGCTGGAGGTCTCTGTAGGCAGCTCTTCATCAGGTATTCTTTCCATTAACAAGTCAATGGGTAAACGTAACTCATGGCCCAGCATCAGTTTTGCAGGGGTGTATCCGGTAGACTCGTGGGATGCAGACCGTTATGCCATCAGCAATGCTGGTATTTTCTGGTCCCATGCTGTTTGTCCCTCTATGCAGTACATGGACAGTTCTTGTCCCAGGGTCCAGTTGAACTTCTTCACCATCCCATCTGACTGCAGCCTTAGTGGGGTCATCCTGGTCTTCTTGATCCCCAGTAATTTGCAGCATTCATGGAACACAGCAGATTCGAAGTTTCTACCCTGGGCTGAATGTAGCTCTTGTGGCACCTCAAAATGACACAAAAACTGGTCAACCAACACCTGAGCCACAGTCACAGCCTCTTGTCAGGGATGGTATAGGCTTCTGGTCGCTTTGTGAAGCATGGACGGTGATACATATACAGTATACTGGCTTCCTATTTCAGTGAGTGGCAGAGGTCCAGCAATGTCCACCGTAACTCTTTCCATTGGTGCACCCATCTGGTACAGCTGGAGAGGGGCGTAACGACGTTTCTTGGGTCATTTCTTGGCACAGCATACATCACAGACCTGACACTGCTCTTCAGCATCCCGTCACATGACAGTCCAGTAGAACCTGTCACAGCCAACTTAGAGTTTTCTTCACTCCCAGGTGCACACTAGTGATCTGGTTAATGAGACTCATCCAAGATCCCAGACCTTATTTTCTTCAGAGCCACTTGTTGCCAATACTTGCTGAGGCCATCGAGTGTCTCCTACTGATGTTTCAGTAGTCCGTTGTTCAAACGAAGTAGGTCCCACTGACTCCAGTAGCTCTTGGTCACGGGGCTGAATCTGGAAACCTCTTCCCATGATAGTCGCACTATACTCCACTGCAGTCACTCTAGCACTGATTGTAAATCTGTATCCTCCAACTGCATCCTCTTCAGGTCTAGTTTAGCTGACATTGGCCCTATCACTTGAGTACAGCGACATTTCTTGCTAAGATCCCCATTCGGACTACACTGCTTGCCGTCTGTGCTTCCGGCTTCTCGCACACTATCAATAAAGATTCTCTTAGATTTCCTCAGTGGTGGGGCTTCTCTTGAAAAACTGGTTCGTTGTTGCCTCTTGTCACCAGCCTTCACTAATTTACCCTCATCCTTCTCGTCTTCCACAGCCTTCTTCTTGCCATTCTTCTCATTTGGACAAACGTAGCTGAATTGTCCCACTTTACCACATGCCCAATATTCGTTTGTTATTCTCGTGGGTTTCCTTGCACTGTTTTGTTCTTGCTCCTTCTTCCTTTTGTAACAATCCCCCTTCTGGTGTCCTGGCTTCCAACAGAACCAGCAACCTCCTCTGGTCTTCTCCTGTTCCCTCTTCCACTTGTAGCAGCCTTCTTTCCTATGTCCTAACTTTTCACAGTACCAGCAACATCCTTTACATTTTTCCACTTCACACACCCACCACTTTCTTGCCTTGAATCTCGCATTACGACCTGCCTGAAAAGTGGATGTACTGGACCTAATGTAGGACTCAAAGTCTAGAGCTCTAGCTAGTGATTCTTGCATGCTTCTTGGTTGTGCCTGTGTCACTTTCACTTCAACTCTGCACAATCAAGAGCATCAATGAACTGGTCCCTCAGAGGAATAGCCAACTGGGTAGGTGCTGCTCCAGGGTATGCTTTGTATGCCATATTCTCCAGGTCATGAGCAAGCTGCTGTAGGGATTCGCCTCGAGCCCGTGCACGGCTCTGCAGTCTTGCTCCGTAAACCTCAGTCTGGGTTGATGGTCCCATATCTGCACTCCAGCATTTCTACTACTGACATCTGGCCCAGATTTTCTATTGCTGCACCCTTCAGGCTAGTAGCAAGCTGTACTGCCCTCTGCCTATCATCCTAACCATTCAGACCTGCAAGTAACTCAAACTGCATTTGGCAAGCTTCCCAACAGACTTTGCCATCAAATTTCTGAGGTTTCTTTTTAATGGAAGCCCCATTATAGCCATACACTTCACTGGTTTTGGGTCTAATAACTGGGGCATCATAATTAAGCTCAGAACTTAAAATTCCTCTGTTCTGATTATTCACCCATGTAATTGTACCTTTAAATGCTTGAGATCCATCAAGAGTCACCATACACTGTCCATTTTTTTCACTTGCTTGCTGTACACTAATCTGAGGCACAATAGTGCAATATATCTCTGCAGGCTCAATTCTCTCACGAATTATCTTCAAATGAATAATTTCAGGATTAAATAACAGAGAACATATCGATCCCCTCTTTAGGCATTTAGGGATACTAAAAATTCAAGATATATACAGAACAGAGACACTAACAATTGTATTTAATCAGTTATGCCATTCCACTGCCATCAGTTTTCAGAATATGTCCAGTCTTCATCCTCAAAATTTACGAAATAGTAGATCTAACTTACGACCCCCCTAAACCACGGACTGAAAAGTTTAAAAGAGTTGTTGCTTATTCTGGTTGTTTAATATGGAATAAGTTACCAGATGAATTTATTAAAAACCATTACCAACCTTGTAACCTTCAAGATAAAAACTAGAAAATGTATTGCAAGCCGATACTGATGCAATTTATATAAATTTTGTTTTGTCACTTCCATTTTAATTATAATGATACGTATCATACAAATACCTAATAAGATAAATAGTTTCCTTTTAATTACTCGATGTAAAATTATACAGTAAGCTTTCATTATGTACTGTGCAGTGTTTTCCCTTAACATGTAAGGTGCAACTATATATTGAGCTCATAGAAAACATATAATTTCATGAGCTCCACCTTTTAAATTTTGTGTACTAATATTAGTATTGTATTCTGTAATTGTTTCTAGGTAAAATAAAGAATTTGAATTTGAATTTGAAAAATGACCATCTACATGCTTCATCTGGTCATCTACATACTTCAACTGGTCGTCTACATGCTGTCTTTACTTCGTCAGGTTATTGTTTATGTCATAATTCTGCTGCTGTAGCTCAGCATGTACTTCCTCCTTGACTGTTCCAGTTTTTCCTTCATTTCCCCCATGAAAGTGTCTAGCTGTCCTTGCATCCTAAGTTGTAACTCCCTCTGTGGCTCCTATAATGCCTCCTTAAGTCATTCATATAGTTCTTTCTGTTCTTCACGTTGTGCCTGTAACTGTTCTTTGATTTCGTTCTTGAGCTCTTTCTGTCTCTCATTCTGTGCTTGTAATAGTTTCATAATTGCAGCCACGGACATCTCCTCCTCCTGCCCTGCTCGGCTTCTTGTTCTGCGCACCCCTTGCTCCATGTCAAAGATTAGACTCACTACAGCATATTTCTAATAATCTCACTCCTGACACCACAGTTATGTCTCCATCCCACACTACCACAGGCGTCAATAGCAGCAGTCCAGTATAGGATGGATGTTGCCCAGTGAGTAGTTCTTCCTAGAGGCACCAGTGAGTAGTTCTTCCTAGAGGCAGCTTTTTAGTGTACATCAACGAGATCAGCCGAGGCACTGTAAACAAACACTGGCTTCTTAAGTTTCTGTCTTTATTCGCCAAATAATTACACTTAATGCTTGCCAGCTACACATTACAGTTTTCACAAGTACCAGAGCTATCCAGTCTGCACTGACACTGACCTACACTGAAATGAAACTGAAATGAAACTGACTCCCTAGGCTCTTTTACCTCCTTATATAGCTTTGCATCACACTCAAATCTTATAGTTTACTGCAGGACCTACTGTACAGTTACCAAATTGGAGATAACCAAAACATGGTAGAAATTTCTTTAACATTCTAAATAATTTAGCAAACAAAATGAGATAAATTTACATAATTTATCAATCACATAAATATATCATTACAGACACACACACACACACACACACACACAAATAATGCATAGCTTTACAAAATACCTCCACTCACAAACAGCAGGCTAACTGGCAACACTGACACATAATTAAAAATGCGAGAAGTACTGAAAACCTTCCAGTACTTCCTATCTAGCAAATCCCGCCTCTTGACAGAATTAAGCTAGGAGCAGAGGTCTTTCTTTCAGGGTGGTTGACTGTGTTTGGAAGAATATAAATACAGAAAATGCTGTATTTTTTAATCCATGACTTCTGGGTGTCATGTATACTTCACGGTATGGGGACGTCTGGGAGGCACGTACTGTATTTTTTTTTTTTTTAATAACAGATAGGAGGAAGGAAAACCAAATGAATAAAAAAGAATAATTCATTCACCAGATTACTGGTGTCTTCTGTTCATAAAATATTTGTAACAGACTTGAACAGCTGTGGGTTGAAATTTGGAGGGAAACAACTCTGGGGAAGCGAGTTCCAGAGAGATGCAGTTCGGGGAATGAAAGAATTCTGACAGGCAGAAGTTCTGCAATATGGCTGAGTGATATTCCAGTCATGAGCGCCACAAGATGCCCGTGTAGCACGAGGGAAGGCATGGAGAGGTGGCACCATGGATGCAACTTCTTCTGAACATTTGCCATAAAAATATCTGTAAAATAATTCAAGGGAGACAACATTCCTTTTTACTTGCAGGGGAAATAGTTTATTTGTAATGGCAGGGTTGTTAATAATTCTAACAGCTTTGTTCTGAAATTTGTCTAGTTGTTTTAAAGCAACCTCTCCACATCCATTCCACAAGGGTGAGCAATATTCAAGCTGAGAGCACATATGTCTCTTATAAATTATAGCTAACTGCTCATCAGTGAAGAAGCCACGGACTCTGTACAATAATCCAAGTTTTTTTTTAGGCAGTTTTAGTAAGTGATCTAACATGAGAGGTCCAGCTGAGGGCATTGTTAAGTGAGACGCTGAGAATTTCAGTACTTTTGGAGATGGAAATATTAGCAGAACTGAAGGTAATGTAAGAATCTGGCAATATCTGTCTATTAGTAAATTGTATATATTTAGTTTTACTAGCATTAAATGAGACAAGGTTGTTTTGTCCTCAGTCACTGATCGTAGATAGGTCTAGATTTATGGAGATGGCCATACTGAGTTGAGAGGTAGAGATATTAGACTTTGGAAATGGGTGTCTTAGTGTGAATGAACTATATAGTGTTGAGTCATCTGTGTATTAGTGTATGGGATTGTGGGTGACAGATAAGAGATCATTAATATGAACCAGGAATAGGGTTGGCGCCAGAACTGATCCCTGCAGCATGCTGGTGTTAACTGAGTGAAAATTGGAATATACATGATATATATGATGTAGTGATTTGCATCATTGTTTGAATATTCCCTTGGTTGTTTCCACTACACCCGGCCACTTGCATCCCTCCTGCATACATCTGAGTCATGGTCCAGTTACCTGCCTACCTCCATAGGGAATAGACCTATACAAAAAGTTTTCCCTGTGTTTCGATCCTCGGCTGAGTGCCTGCACCCGCTGACTTCAACACCAATGAATTGTCCAAAAAACAGAAAATAAAAGACCTTAGTGATAGTGTGATAGGGAGAGAACTGAAGGTGACATTATCAACAATTGTAAGTGGAAAAAGTGACTCTTCCAATGAGGACAGTGACCGCCATGATGAGTGCCGATATTTATGCATCAGATGAGGAGGGTGGAATACGTGAGTCCTCCACTGTGCACTCATTGTTTCCCCCTGTACATTCATCTGCTATTTCTGATGACGGGAGTGGTTCAGAGGATTTTGATTATCCTGGAGAGGGGGATATTGGCACAGATAAGGAGATGGCAGAGGAGGTAGAGAGTGGAGAAAGGGAGGAGGTGAAAGAGGGAGAGAGGAGGAAGCACTGTTGGGTGAGCCTCGCACCAGTGCTCTGTGTATATGTATGTGAATAATGGAGGAAGAAATGTTTCATGGTGAAATCAGTGCATTATTTTTTATTGAAAGTTTTCATGTGTGTAAATATTTGTTACCTATGATGAAAAAGTACAAATCAAAGGGGAAAAAAATCAGTTTTAGTGGAATATATAGTGGATTATGGATAGTACGTGAAGAACTATTTTGTTCACAATATTATTATTTAGGTTCTATGTAGTAGTAGTAGTAGTGTTGTAGTAGTAGTTGTACTAGTCGTAGTAGTAGTAGTTGTTGTTGTAGTAGTAGTAGTTGTTGTTGTTGTTATTGTGGGTTGTGGAGTGAGAGAACGTGTGCCTGGCACTCCATGTTATCTTCTCAAAATCATAGTAAAAATAATTGTGGGCTCTTAGAATTTGATACCCCCTCCAGCATAAAGTGGACACTGATTCATATGTGAAAAAAAAAAAAAAAATCTTAAATATCAGCTATCTAAAGCTTGGAAAATGTGAAAAAGTGTTAAAATTACAGTGTGAGGGGAAGGAAGGGTGATGGGTGTTTTTACCTAATTGTATCTTTACAGGAATGAGTCAAGCTCGTACTGTCCCGTGTCTTAAACCATATTCATCGTACATATCCTTAAATTTGTGAATTGTTTTGGCACACACTATTTCATTCGGTAGTGCATTCCACTGATCGATTGCTTTGTTTGGGAAACTGAATTTCCTTGGTAGGATTCCATATTATAATTACAAATCATTAATAGATAGATAGATAGATAGATAGATAGACAGACAGATAGAAGGAAGAAGTCAGAGGTATTGTGTCTGCGAGAATCGAGCAATGCTAAACATGCTTACACACTCTAACTCAAGGAATGCTTTATAGGCACACGACAGTGCCTAGTGACCATACACACACATACACACATTCTCACACACAGGTTTCTAGTACATTCCAACAACAGTGTAACACACGTGACACGACCCCTGCTACACCAGAATTTAGGAAGCAGAGCTCAAAAAGGAGGCAAGCTATATAACCGACAGGTAGTAGGGAGAAGGAGCCTAGCAACATGGGCGAGAGGGTGGAAGAGAGAGAGAGAGAGAGAGAGAGAGAGAGAGAGAGAGAGAGAGAGAGAGAGAGAGAGAGTGGGAGGTAGGTCGCGGGACTCTATACTTCACTCGTGTGTGAGACTTTGTTAATATTTCCAAGACAAATAAAAATAGTCTCATACTCATCTTTACCTCTGCTGTCATTGCATGACAAATGGGAACGAAGATTATCTACTTACAAAACTACTCAAGTATAACAACTGCTCGTCCACAAGTCTAATATATATATATATAACTAATCTACAAAACATCACTACAAGTAACTACAAAGTTATTGTGAGATATGGTGGCAGTGAACGTACGAACCTCATCTATGAATCTACAGTGAATTTCTACAAAAGCAGGCGAGACTCTAACCAAGATTAGCTTCAGTTCTACAGTGAATTCCTACAAGCCTACAAGCCTATGAGTCTACAAGTCTACAAGCCTACAAGCCTATGAGTCTACAAGCCTACGAGTCTACGAGTGTACAGTTGATTCTGCATTATCAAGATTGAAAACAAAAAATACCTCTCACAACCAACAACTCACAACCAGCTCCTGAAAGTATTCTCTCCAACCAACCCACCCTTCATCTCCCCGATCATCACGCTGATTTAGAGGTGAAGAGGTAACAGGACGTCTTGCCAGTAGTTTAACAAAGTACTGATACAGACAATCTTGCAATTTCTACGACGAACCAACGAACTACAACCATCTACGATCAACTACAAGTAACAACTCTATGAGTCGTCTGTATAATCTTCTACACACACCTACAAGTAGCGGCAGTCTTCATCCACACCGAGTACATCACAAAAGAAAAGGACCGAGAATACATCGAGAAAGAAAACAAAACAAACAAACGAAGAGTGAGACACGACTTACAACTCACAACCACCAGACCTCACCCACCTCTCTCTGCTACCTCCACCCAACCTCCACTGCTGACGCAGGAGTGAAGAAGTCAAGACGATGCGGCAGATAGCAAACCCATATTCACAACTTATCTTACTCACTCATTTTCACTCAAGTTACTCACTGCTACTCATTTACTCACCGCAGCTACCGGTGTGGGAAGTAGACGTCACCATAAGTGGTTGCTGAGACAACAACACTTCAATCAACCCGTGAAGTACAACGCTATCACCACGTGCAACACCACTCACACCATTCCCACCACGGTAAAAATTAGTGAGTTACATAGTTACTTCATTTATACAATACACAGTGATAGACAAGAAACTTCTGCACAAACATATAAAACGTGCTGTATAGTTACAACTTACATATGTATACCTAATTCAATTATCTTCATAATTCAATCATTAAATACTTACAGCAGTAATAAATATTCTACACTGTATATATTCATTCATTTAGTATAGCAGTTATTTACTACCAACGAGTATTACCATTTATACCTACATAAAATACGTGTTTCATACATACAGCTATACATTATTACATCTACAAAGTAATAAAGAAAATATACCATCACAGTTACTCAGTGAGCGATTAAAAGAACTGTATTAAACATTTATTAATTAAAGCTGCCTAGTGGAAACAGATAAATTAAGTTACAAGGAAAACCAGGAAAAAAAAATGGCCAACACAAATGACGTTAGCAAGAATGAACATCTTCCACACAATCGTGAAGACAAAGATTTCCACACAGTGCTGACACATATATTGCCCACGATAGGTACAAGTGAACAAGTCAGTGTATATAGTTAATACTGTATATAGTGTATATATATTTTTTATATAAAATAAAATATGGGACTATATATCATTTTCAGTAATATCTGCAATGTAAACAAAACTTTAAAAAAGGGTCCCAAGGGAATTAGCCAGCAATTATGCAACCTCGAACAACACCGAAAAAAAAAAAAACGTAGACAAACGAAGAAAAACAAACTATAGAAAATCAATACTTACCAAAAAAAGAAAAAAAAGAAAGAGAAATAAAGTAAGATCACGTAACAAACAAATGAAAATAAGCGTAAGTGTTACCGTAAATGCCAAAATACCACATAAACTCCTGCTATAAGTGAAACAAAAAGCAAAATAGTGTTCTCCACAAGCAAGTGGCATGGCACATCATCACATAAACTCCTTCTATAAGTGAAACAAAAAGCAAATTGTTGTCTCCACAAGCTAGTGGCATGGCACATCATCGACCGCAGCATGACCGGATTCAATGTCAGGACAGCAATTATTACAATTATGTAACTACAAACGATATGTAACTATAAACAATATTTAACTTTTATGTAACTTTAACTACAATTATAAGGCCAACACAATTATGTAACAGTTTCATTAACAAAATGTAACTACTGTACAATTATAAGGCCAACACAAACATGTAACAGTTGCATTACCAAATGTAACTACAGTTATAAGGCCAACACAATTATGTAACATTCGCATTAACAAGATGTAACTTTTATGTAACTTTAACTACAATTACAAGGCCAACACAGTTATTTAACAATTGCATTAACAATATGTAACTACAATTATAAGGTCAACACAGTTATGCATTACCACAATATTATGTAACAATTCATAAAATGTTACAATTATATATTACTACAATGTTACTACAATGTAACAATTACAATACTATTATGTAACAATTCACAATGTTACAATTATGTATTACCACAATGTTACTTCAATATTACGTAAAGTCATACAATTTTACCACAATTCTGTATTACCAGAATCATCATACAAGTTAGGTGAAACATTAGACATTACTAAAGGGATAACTCAATATGTAATGTAATAACCTAGCAGTATTACCATTGCACAGTTATATGTGTATGTCTGTTATACAAACACATCTTACAATATGTCATACAACAACCATTGCATTTATTCAAATATGTATACAACTTGTTTAAAATGTAATATTACTAGATCATTGCAATTTACCTTGAATATTATATGTATACAATATTATAATGAATATTATGTATTAATGGATTAGCATATGTCAATGATAATTACTGTCGGAGGACCTCCAGCGGCATGACCGAGCAATGTTAGGACTCCATATTATAATTACAAATCATTAATAGATAGATAGATAGATAGATAGATAGACAGACAGATAGAAGCAGCAAGTCAGAGGTATTGTGTCTGCGAGAATCGAGCAATGCTAAACATGCTTACACACTCTAACTCAAGGAATGCTTTATAGGCACAGGACAGTGCCTAGTGACCATACACACACATACTCACACAAAGGTTTTTAGAACATTCCAACAACAGTGTAACACACGTGACACGACCCCTGCTACACCAGAATTTAGGAAGCAGAGCTCAGAAGGAGGCAAGCTATAGAACCGACAGGTAGTAGGGAGAAGGAGCCTAGCAACATGGGCGAGAGGGTGGAATAGAGAGAGAGAGAGAGAGAGAGAGAGAGAGAGAGAGAGAGAGAGAGAGCGAGACTGGGAGGTAGGTCGCGGGACTCTATACTTCACTCGTGTGTGAGACTTTGTTAATATTTCCAAGACAAATAAAAATAGTCTCATACTCATCTTTACCTCTCCTGTCATTGCATGACAAATGGAAACGAAGATTATCTACTTACAAAACTACTCAAGTATAACAACCGCTCGTCCACAAGTCTAATATATATATAACTAATCTACAAAACATCACTACAAGTAACTACAAAGTTACTGTGAGATCCTTACGTCTTTATCACCTATCTTCTTATGCAGTTTTTTGCAGTGTCCTCTTGCTGGTACTTCCCCATAGGTTAAGTAATCATTTATGTCTATTTTCTCCTTCCCTGATATGCATTTATATAGCATTATCATGTCACCTCTTTTCCTTCTCTCCTGTAGTGTTGGTAGATTCAGTTTATTTAGTCTTTCTTCATAGCTTAGATCCCTTAAGTTTGGTACCCATCTTGTAGCGGCCCTTTGAACTTTTTCAATCTTGTCTATGTGTTTTTTGAGAAGAGGACTCCAGACTACTGATGCATACTCCAGGGTTGGTCTGATGAATGATGTTATTATCCTTCTTAGCATGTCTTCATTTATGTATGTGAATGCTATTCTCATATTTGCAAGCAGTGTATACATGTTCCGTACCTTCTCACTGATGTGGTCAGCCGGAGATAGTCTGTTCTTGATAATCACACCTAGGTCCTTCTCTCTTTCTGATGTGTGTGTGTGTGTGTGTGTGTGTGTGTGTGTGTGTGTGTGTGTGTGTGTGTGTGTGTGTGTGTGTGTGTGTGTGTGTGTGTGTGTGTGTGTGTGTGTAGGGATGGTTAATGAGCCAGGTGCTGACCTGAGAGGTTATCTGGATTGCTGTCACACCATTACATCATCAGCCACCCGAGACCCACCACCACATGTGCACTCCCCACACACCCACAATATAAGTATCCCCATCCTCACTTACAAAATAAGTACCTCTCTGAAGCATATTTTTCAATTATTAACTTTGTCCACAGATAACAAAGAGACGTGGGATGCCTGTCACACGCCTCTTGCTCACTCCATTACCCTTGGAGCACTAACTCCATTTCCCTAACACATCAGCTTTTGCCACATGCTGAATATCACCCACTGATCACTAGCGTACACACCACCTAATAATATGATTTATAAACACTGTATCAAACACTAAATATAACAGTTAACACTAACTATACAACAACCTCCTACATACACACCGCCAGCATAGCCAGGTGGTATAGAAGTGTGACACACAAAAATATTTAGATAGGGAATCTTACACACAACTTAGATGACACTGTTATGTAAACACATCATACATACAGGCACACACACAATGACTGTACTTAACCCTAGATAGGTAATCTTGATTTTGTTACTATATTAGGTAACGTGGGGTCTGAAGGACTGTATCGGTACACGGCAAGCACTAAATATCGTGCCACTGCTAGCACCAATAAAATGTATCATCGCACTGCTGGCCACCAATTAATGTAACGGTACACGGCTGGCACTAAATATCGTGCCACCGCTAGCACCAATTAAATAATGTAGCCGTTATGGAGTAGCAGTTGACTACATATTAAGTGTTCTGCTGTATAGTATAACTAGACCACCGTGTTGGATCGACGACACTGTCTGTAGTACACGTCAGCTCTTGCCGTCACTGCCCGACACTTCCACCAAAGGTCCTCTGCCACGAGAAGGTGGAAGCTGGTCTGTTATTAAGTGGTAGCGTAAGGTGACAGAAATGAGCAGATTAAATCTCTCTTTATTGGGCACAGAATAATATAACTGCGACCCGAGAGATATGTAAGAGCGACACAACCTCCCTTTTAAACTGTGAAACGGCTTCTGACGCTGTACAGTCACCGAGCGGACAAGGGCGCGGTGCTGAGGTCAGCTAAAAAGTGAGGTGCCGAGCATTACATATACTCTGGGCTTATGCAAAAAGTAGAGATAAATGACAGCTCTACTAGCACATTATACACCTCTATTAAATGGTATTAAGTACATTCACATATACCAACATAATAAATGGTTCCCCAGGACTTTACACTTACGCACTATTCAGATATCTTTTCACTTCTCCTAACCTTCTTTTTATAATTGAAACAGGGTGGCCCTTGTGGTCTGCCATCCACTTTCTTCCTATACCACAGCTAACAGCGAAATGATATTTGGTTGTTCATCATTCACACTTCATTACACACTGTTAATTATGACTAAACAGCTTTAAAAATTATTATGTAAAATGTGTGATACTACAACTTCATATGGAAAAAGATGTTGACACCAGAACATCGCTCGGCCACACCACTGACGTCCTCGTCGACATTGTTGTCCTAACTACCGTGTAGCCTAACCAGAGTGTAGGGTAGCTAACTATTCAGGAACATCCACTTGCAATCTGCGAGTACGGACACGTGGTCTCAGTGGGTTCCTTAATTGGCGCCTTAAATAGTAGCCTAAAACACAAACACAGGACAAGACCACAATAAGTAGAAGACCAACGCCAGGGCCAAAATAGGAAGGAGAAAGGTACGAAGGAAGATAGGACAGTACATAAGGCTCTAAATCAGTCCTGTTCAGGTGGGAGAGGAAGGTAAGCTCCTTTACTACATGAGACAGCCTGTTCACATTCAAGAAGGTAACACTGAATGAAGGTAAAAAGGGTCGTAACTGGGATGAGAAGTTCACTGTCAAAGATAGATGATGCTTGCTAGGCAGAACTGCTATCTCTTTACTGTGTAACTCACAAAAATCTGGTGTAATATAGTACCCCTTTACTGTAAGGAATTGATTCTGCGAGGCACAAATCACAGTTACATCCTCTGTCTCAGGAAAGTAAAAGTACTGTTTCGCATGAAATAGAGCATGGAAAACTGACTTCAACTGAATGGTTAGAAAGTGCAACGTTGCAGAGCAGAGGAAGTATTTGTGTCCAACAAGGCCCTCTTATGCTCCTCTACCTTTAATGGTACGAAGACAAAATGCAAGGCAGGACATACATGGAGATCAAGAAATGAGGCCTTACGCTTCTCAAATTCATCCACAGTCGTTTCTGCTACATATTTCTTGTCATCTGAGACAACTAGCACCTCTGGACCCTCTTCAATAACAACAAGTGTATTATTAGCAGTAGCAAAAGGGAAGGAAATGAACAGCCATGCCTGGTATGTTACAGCATTCCTCATAGGTACCAATATCAGGATGCCTTCATGGGTCAACTGGGCCTCTAACAATGGGTAATAATATTCCAGTTGACTCAGATCAAAGCGTGGCATATGTCCATGCTTCCACATTGCTATATCAACTGCATTTGTTAATATATTAGTAGGCAGCAATAAAGCATTAACCCTGTTCAAACTTGCATCGATTAAGCCGTCCACTATATTGGCTGCATGCTTCTCCAAAGCAGTGGTTGACTCGTCGAGAGCATGTAAGTACTCAGCGAATAACACCAAGTTAGCTAGGGTTGGTAGGTTAATTTGGATGTTGTTCACAAGCTCTACTAGATGGTTGGTAGTCCTAATTATCTCGTTAGCTTTGTTAGTGAACTCATCTAACTGTTTATACACATGCATGATTAATCTATTATTGGCTTTAGCGGCCAGTGTCAAGTCATGCATCTGTCTACCCAATTGCACTACATCCTTATCTAATGCC
This sequence comes from Coenobita brevimanus, assembly GCF_032717465.1. Classification (NCBI taxonomy): domain Eukaryota; kingdom Metazoa; phylum Arthropoda; class Malacostraca; order Decapoda; family Coenobitidae; genus Coenobita; species Coenobita brevimanus. The sequence goes on along the minus strand of NC_136988.1, from coordinate 10,875,954 downwards.
GTTCCAAAGAGTTAGAAAATCCACAAGTCCTCTCTTAGTACGTGCATGGACATGCTTGGAAAGATCAGAGTGTACGTTAGGTAAAGCTACATGCAAGTTAGTGAGCCTGTCGGTGAGCCAGTCTTATGCCTAGTCTGAAGCTCAACAAAGCTTCAGTGTCAGAGTTCGTCAATCGTGGGTTTCGATTAAACATTTTTCCCACTTCCAATAGTTGCTGTCTGAGATTCGACAAGCCCTTGGAGACCTCCTTGACAATATCTGGCGTTTGGAGATAGCCTTCCATTGGATAGTAGATGCATACTGCATCTTCCACTACCACGACTTCTCCAAGTGGGCTCTTCAGTGCTCCTGGCATTAACGCAGTCGTGTCCATGTCCGATGTCGTTCCATTGGTCCACCCCAAGCAACGCACGAGGAGTTTGAGCCACAGCCACATTTTTTTTTTCTGCAAGAGTAGATACTCCCTTAATCACTCTTGTTGTGGGATCGTAGCTTGCTGCGATACTCTTGGTTAGGGACAGGTACGGATGACGACATAGACTGCGACGAAGACAGAGGACACAACACATCAGACGATAGGCCTAGCTCTTGACTTACTAGTTTGATCCTATCAGCATGTACTACCTCCTGAGTTCCATTAGCTTCATCCTTTATTCTATAAGTATTTCCACGTACTCGTTCCACAACGGTATATGGTCCGCAGAACTTAGGTCTGAGCTTGGAAATTCTCTCAGGGTTGTGGATCATGACCTTCTGGCCTGCCTGTAACGTCTTTTCTTGACTACCTTTGTGTTGTTTTGCCATCATCTCCGCTCTTGAGGCTTTTAATCTTTTCCGTACTTCACTGTGTATACGTTGGAATTTCAACAACTGTACCTTTGCGTAGTCTTCTTCGTTGTCTACTGGAATAGGAGGTCCAGCCAACAAATCGTAGGGTAACACTTTCTCTTCTCCATAAAGGATATAATGAGGAGACTTCCCAGTTGATGAATTTTCTGAGGAGTTGATGGTCGCCGCTACATGTAGTAACCAGTCTTCCCAGTTATCCTCCTGATTTGAGGTTATTACTGGTCTCAAGACTTCCAGTATCTTCCTAGTTGTTCTCTCCACCAGGCCATTGCTCTTAGGACTGTAAGGCATTACAAAAACTTGCTTTACTCCATACATACGACAGATTTCTTGTAACACCTGGTTACGAAATTCACTGCCATTTCGCTGAGCAATACCTTAGGTGTAGAGTATGGACAAATCACTGAAGTCACAAAAGTGTGCGCCACCTCCTCTGAAGTTTTAGTCTGTAAAGGTGCTAAAACAGTGAATCGTGAGAAATGGTCCACTGCCACCAGTACATAACTTGAACCTTGACGACTTCTCGGCAACCCTAAGAGATCAATGGAGACTGTATCCCAGGGTTTTTCCGGTAGAGGATACTCTAAGATGGGAGTCGGAAGTCCCGTCGTTCCTCGTATTTCCGCGCATTTGACACATTGACTGACGTGGGCTTCTATGTCCTTCCTCATGGTCGGCCAATAGTATTTCTTTCTCGCCTCACGCATGCATCTATCGCGACCGGGATGACCCGCTTGAGGTACGTCATGAACTAACTGTAGCACGGCTTGCTGTAAGGTAGCAGGAACAACCAACTGATATGCAGTGTCCTTCCCTGGGGGTTGCTTATACAAAAGACCCTGTTGAAGATGGAAGTGAGTCATTGGTACTGGGAGTTCAGGTAGACAAGTCTCGTCGCCAGACTCCAAGGCATAGATGACTTGAGACCACATCGCATCATTACGTTGTTCCGCTTTTACCGTGTCTGAGGAATACTCAGCAAGAGCAACATCCTCGGCTATGGTAGCAGCAATGTTTCTACTCAACGCGTCGGCCACAACATTTTGACGGCCTGGTAAATATCTGACCTCTGGATCAAACTCCATTACCTTGCCAAACCAATGCACAGCCTTACCGTGCAAGTTTTTTTCTTTTAAACAAGTCGCGTATGGGTGCATAGTCAGTTAAAACAATTATCCGGTAGCCAAAGATAATATCCCGGAAATGTCCTAACACCCACACGACTGCTAATGTCTCCAAATGTGTCGTCGAATAGTTCTTCTCTGGGGGTCTTAATGCCCTACTAGCATACGCTATGGTATGTGTCTTTCCTTGCTCATCCTTCTGCTGTAACACCGCTCCCAGACTCAGACCTGAGGCGTCCATGCACAGATAGAAAGGTTGAGTATAATCAGGAAACGCTAATACGGGTGTTTCTGACATGGCTTGTTGAGCTCGTTGAAGCTTTTCTCTTCTGAGGGTCCTCATTTCCATGCAGCGTCCTTCTTAAGTAGCGTTGTTAAAGGTGATGCTATGATGGCATACCTGTGGACAAAACTCCTATAAAAGCCAGTGAGGCCTAGGAACGATCTTATCTGATCCTTGTTCTGTGGTGTAGGAAAATAGGTCATCTAGATACGCTAAGACGTCTTGCCCTAACATCTCGCCAAACAATTGGTTTATCATCCGCTGAAATGTTAAAGGAGCATTACTCAGTCCAAAAGGCATCCGGAGAAATTCAAAGTGCCCACGGTGAGTGCTAAAAGCAGTAATGGGACGCGACTCTTCGGTCAGCTCCACCTGCCAATACCCTGACGCTAGATCCAGACAAGTAAACTACCTTGTTCACTTGCCGAAAATCCACAACAGGTCTCATACCACCGTCCTTCTTAGGCACTAGAAAGAGTGGTGCATTCCAAGGCAGGGAGGAAGGCTGGATAACTTCATCACGAAGTGTCCTTTCAACTTCCTCATCCACTGGCTGTGCGGTAGACGGTATGCGGGCACATAAACTGGATTTGTACCAGGGCACAAACCAATATGATGCTTCACCCTATCCGTCCTACCCAGCGCTTCTCCTGGAAGTGCTACTACGTCGAAAATTCTCTAAGGAGGGCTAGGAGTCGTGTTTTATGGTCTACATTATCCGTGACCTTCACGTATTGCTCCAGCTGTTTTCCTTAGCCAGACGTACGGGTTCCGACTGAGTCCTTGCTTGAGATGTAACTATAGGAGAGATCACCGGCACGTCGTCGACTTCCTTTATGGGGGCACCATAGCACATCAAGTCGCCTATATAACAACCATCTCTGAGCTTAACTGCGCCACCACTCATATTTGCAATGAAGAGGGGCATCTTCTGGTCTTGGCCAATGCTAGTCAGAGTCGATTCCAGCGACAATGCCTTATGTTTTACAGTCTCAGTTAAGCATGCTACATCAGTTCCCACCGACACGTCAGGTACTCGGACAGGAATTTTACAGACAGTTCGACTGGGTAAGTGGTGATTACCACTCACTATAGCCCTGACTTTCTTCCAGTCCATACCCTCCGCTCGTGTGCATCCAGGGACTCCCTTGACGCTTCACTTGTCGGGGTCACAACTGGTTGGACGGCTCCTGATTGGATGCCAGTTCCAGTTCGTGTTGCTGAGGGATTAAGGCCTACAAACTCTTTCCCATTAAAGGAAATGGAATTTCTTTGAGTGTGTATTACTATATCATACTCCTCCATGGTTTCAAAGCCTAACAGCCCATCAGCTGGCAGAGGAAAATCCTCAACCACATAAAACGTAGCACGTAACACAGGAGATCGTTTATCTGCCCTCAATGTCAACGGCACCTGGCTTACAATCTTCATTCTACTCCCTGTCACACCTGTCAACATTACATCAGGTGGTGATAATGTTCAGTTTGTTAGAGGCATTTCACTTTTAAGTCTTTCCAGTGCTTTACTAGAAATAATGTTGTACATGACCCTGTATCTACGATCAGGGACACTTGACCTTTCCCTATGATCCAAGGAATAGATAATAAGTCCACCTTAGTAATAGCTGCCACACACGCATCGGTGGATTGTACTATTTTAATTACTTTTGCGCGCGGCCCTGAGCTTCCCCCGAACTAGCTGGGTTCCCTAGTTTCTTCCTCTTTTCAATGACAAAGGGGCAACAGTCCGTTTCATGAGGACAATGCCCATGTATGACATACCATCTTTTCACCTCTGGCTTAACAGCCTTGGTCCTTTGCTGTGGAGAACTAGTAGCTGTATCTCTCCAGCCCGAAGTTTGCAAGGCTTTGCTAGCTTCTGCATAGCATATGCCTGCCTTCGCCAAAGCTTGACTTTCAGTACAGTTAGAATGCTGCTGTACTATATCAGTAGCCAGATTAGGTACAGGTATCTGCCACAAAGGAGGAGGGTTAGTCTGACCTTGCACGCCCATATTGTTAGTCATGCCCCAGGTATTTGGACAAGGGCCCTGGATTTGCATGCCAATATTAGTATTCATGCCCCATTGATTAGGATTCTGGGTTTGCATGCTAATACCATCTGTGTTTATACCCCATGCATTTGAAGAAAGAACAGAAAATAAATTCTGTCCAGAACCTTGTGGTGTGCTAAAAATATCTGAAGTATACACAGGTATGTGAGTGGTTGTAGTACTATCACTAATGACTGGATTTTGCATATCTTGAGTGACCAAAGGCACTGTTGTAGTCTCAGCTTCCACAGTCTCCTCACTAGGATTACCCTCTAGCAAGACTAGTGGCCATATTGGATCTAATTGCTCTGGGACTGTTGAATAAGTATGACCAGAACGCAAAAACGTTCAAATCCTCATCCTGTCCTTCAGAAATATCCTCATCACCTTGATCCTCAATATGTCCTTCACTCATTTAATATGTCTGAGCACTTTTATTTGATGTATCAACCCACTCATAAAATTCTGAGTCTAGTGGGATTAATCTCTATTTCCCTAATTCTACGTCCCCACTTCACTGTATCCATCTAACCTTGTCAGTAATATTCCCCTTCCAGTTACAGGAAGATAAACTGACATAAAAAAGGATAGTTATGGTAAGCGACAGAGAATGGAACACAAAATACACAGAAAGTATATTTATTTCAAGGGAATTCTGAGAAACCTTTATTTCCACACATTAACTAACTAACGTGTGTTGATTCAAGTGTGTGTGTGTGTGTGGATAATGCATGGACACTACCTAGATGAAAGTCCAGGATGATGTTCCACATTCCACGTTCCACACTCCACCAGACTCCTCCAATCATACACGACAGCCCGCTCGCTGTGGGAGTTAGCAAGCGAGTGGTTCGCCCTGCGGCCTGCACCACGCCAGGCCCTCCGCTCTCGGCTCCCGCTTCGGCTTGCTTCGGCCGTCCGCGCCTGTGGAGTTGCTAGAAGTCACTCGCTAGTTGATCCACTCCTCACCACACTGGCTTGAACTCCCCTTATCTCGCCTCTCACACACGAGCGCGAGATTCTTGCCAGTTTGCGTTTGAAGATGGAGATATCTCGCACACCACAGGGCGAGATAACTGCCAGTTTGTGCTTAAGATAGAAATCTCGCACTGGCAGAATAATGGGAGGAATTAATATGTACCACTCCATTTTATCTGCTCCACTTAACTCACTGGTAATTAGTCCCCTTACAACAGTTGAGTAAGATTTTCTGTTTCACCTTCAGGAACGAGCGATTGCAAGGGTTACTGGTTCACAGCATAAATCCCTTTAGCACGTATCGTATCCCAACACTGAACACCAATTTAATGTATCGGTACACGGCTAGCACTAAATATCGTGCCACCGCTAGCACCAATAAAATGTATCATCGCACTGCTGGCCACCAATTAATGTATCGGTACACGGCTAGCACTAAATATCGTGCCACCGCTAGCACCAATAAAATAATGTAGCCGTTATGGAGTAGCAGTTGACTACATATTAAGTGTTCTGCTGTATAGTATAACTAGACCACCGTGTTGGATCGACGACACTGTCTGTAGTACACGTCAGCTCTTGCCGTCACTGCCCGACACTTCCCACCAAAGGTCCTCTGCCACGAGAAGGTGGAAGCTGGTCTGTTATTAAGTGGTAGCATAAGGTGACAGAAATGAGCAGATTAAATCTCTCTTTATTGGGCACAGAATAATATAACTGCGACCCGAGAGATATGTAAGAGCGACACATCCTCCCTGTTAAACTGTGAAACGACTTCTGACGCTGTACAGTCACCGAGCGGACAAGGGCGCGGTGCTGAGGTCAGCTAAAAAGTGAGGTGCCGAGCATTACATATACTCTGGGCTTATGCAAAAAGTAGAGATAAATGACAGCTCTACTAGCACATTATACACCTCTATTAAATGGTATTAAGTACATTCACATATACCAACATAATAAATGGTTCCCCAGGACTTTACACTTACGCACTATTCAGATATCTTTTCACTTCTCCTAACCTTCTTTTTATAATTGAAACAGGGTGGCCCTTGTGGTCTGCCATCCACCTTCTTCCTATACCACAGCTAACAGCGAAATGATATTTGGTTGTTCATCATTCACACTTCATTACACACTGTTAATTATGACTGAACAGCTTTAAAAATTATTATGTAAAATGTGTGATACTACAACTTCATATGGAAAAAGATGTTGACACCAGAACAGGACCCCACGGGAAAAAAAAAAAAACTTCCGTTTGAGATATTTCAAAATGCTTCAATACACAAATAATTCAATCCCTTATCTTTAAATAGGGCCTGAAAAAATAAAGTTTAATTGAAAAAATATATATTTTTATAAAGTTTATACAAAAATGATTAAATTTTAGGTATACAAATTTTAAAATTAAATCTTGCAAAATTGAAAAGTAATATCATGATTCCTTGGGTGGCCTGCAGTAGACCGATGTTCGGACCTTCTGTATACAAAAGGAGAAAGACAGCAAATTGAAGTAAAAAAAATCACAAGAGGGCTCAACTGAGGTTACATTATAGGTAATCTGGGGTCTACCATACCCCAATGGCTCTATAGAGCCAAATCAGAGCCAGGTACAGCTATGACCTCATCATCCCCATGAAGAGCATCACTGGGCGGGAAGGTAATGAGACGGACAGATCTGTAGACCTTATGCTCATATTTTTAAAAATTAAATTTCGGGGACTGGGGTTTCTGAGACCCCACATTACATATCTAGGGTTAAATTTTTACAAAACATATTGTACAAAGTCTCATCATACATATATAGCCAATCACAGTAGATATATCAATAATATAGTAATAAATAGCACAGTAATAATTAGAAACTTAATTTTAATAAATATACTTAATAAATATAACTTCAATTAAATAACAAATCTAATGATAGTACCCAATTTTTAAATACACTATTATTATTATATACAAGTAATAAGGGTAATTTTAATAAAATTTCAATATAATAGGGCAATGTAAACTCCATAGTTACAAACTAGAACTACTTACACAATCCTCTCAAAATTCTCTATCACAATCTTGTAGTTAACCCGCCGACTCCCATTGACATATATATACGTCCACACATTTTGTCACTGTGACTTCCATTGATGTATATCAATGCGCAGCAATTGCAAGGTCCCTAAATTGCACAATTCTCATATTTTGCACATGATTTTTGGTACGTATACACGGGACACCTTCCTCTACAAGATGCCATGCAGGGTCAATGCCTTACCCCCAAATGACCTCCCCCCCCACACGCCATTGTCTCGGCAACTCACCTGTTACCAGTGACCTGGCCAGTAAAGACATGTCGTGCCACTGTATGAAATTCAAGGCCAGAGTGATTCCCCAATCGATGAAATGTGGAGGACAAAGTTTACGTAGCATCAGAGGAAGAAACGGTCAGAAATGATGATCAGGTAATGTCGTCAAAAAAGGTCAGGTATGTTGATGTCTTTGGTGAGTGAAACAATGCTTATATTGCCTATATTACTATGTGAAAACCAATATACTCTCATGCCACATATAAATTTGTACCAAATAAATAAATAAATACCATTTATGAGTGATGTGGAATAGTTACCCTTCCACAGAACTCGTTTTTTTTGGAACCAGCCTGATAGAAAACACAGTAAGGTAAGGGGTACTGCTACCTGTATTCAGTATTTTAAACTTCGGGTGAGCGAATTCTGTATGAATTTTCGATCTTTCTCACCAAAAGAGGAGGTTTGAGCCACAAAAACTTTTCACATTTGGTCGGGATTAGGGTGGGTCAGTGGTGGAAAATTGGTCGAAACAGGGCTGGTTAAAACCAGTACTAAACAAACCTTGTTAATGCCAATGTTTCTTACTAAACCAAGGTGCCTCTACCTTACCTCCGCAACGCACCACAACCATACATCACACATCACCTGTCACAACACCAACACACTCACACTGTCCCAACACCACACACCACACCACTCTCACCCCTATACCATAACGTTTGAAGACCCAATATCACTAAACAACACACACACACACACACACACACACACTGCCACTATGCCACACACCACTGTCATTCCTAACGGTAACGCCTGAAGACCCACTTCCACCAAACAAAGCTCCACAGTATTGCACCACACCCATTGGCCACCTGCTGTAATTAACTCTTAAACAAAGAAGCGTTGTTTTACTTCATTTTAAACTTTAAATACATAACAGTATCAGTTCACTCGATTCTTTTTTATTATTAACTGATATGCAAAACTAGAGAGAAACGAGCAAACTGCTTCATAACTTCATCATATTATTTGCAAAAATAGAAGTAAAACAAGCATATTTTTCCATTTATAACAAATCTAAATTTAAGAATCATATAATAAAACAGTAGTTCTAGTAACATTATATTTAATTTTCATTTAAAAGCACTACAAAAAGTAGCCATAATTATTATTACTATACCACAGTATAAAAACTTTATTAATACCATAGCCATGCCACAGTATTGTCGTCAGTGCTACAGTAGGCAACATAAGTGTATCAGGTGCTTATGTACAACAAACAAGTCACTGTGTACATACTGTAGGCTGGGACCTTTCTGTATGAACATGTTAGGGAATCACAGCCTACCAGAAGCAGCACTAGACCACTTCCAATATGGCAGGCGACAGATTGGTGACGTGGAAATTAATGAGTCGGTCACTGACAATATACACGATCACACGGACATGCGTGGAGGTGAAAGACCAAGTGGTGAAGCGAGGGTTAGGGATGGACGCCAAGATACGAGAGATATAGAAGTGCTGGGTGGGTTAAATCACCATGGGGAGGTGGATAGTAGTGAAGCTGTGGGTAAGAAACATCAGGAAGTTTATGAAAAAAATGAAACTCAGGATGAAGACCATCATAGAGGAGTGCATGAAAAAGGGAATCATCCAGGTATTACGTCCCCATAACGGTAGTGACAAAAACAATGAGGAAGCAGAACACCCTCACAGGTCTATGGAAGAAGGTCCTCCCACATACTGGATGGGCAAATCCAGAGAAAATGCAGTAACCTTGGTGAACACCATGTATAGTGAAATAGTGGACGGTCATCAAGTAACCTTCTCGAACCTCCCAAATGCAATGCTACAACTGACATGATCAAGAAAATCACTCACCTAATAGCCAATCATAACACATCTCACTCATCAAAGCGTTGAATGACCTATCAGGTCCAAGTGCTTGGCCTTTGGCCTAAACTTCATATTCCATTCCATTCCATATTAATAACTCACCCACTGCCTCTTTCTCTCTTAGGGTCCTTGCCCTGATACCACATCTCTTCCTCAACAAGATCTGCCCAAGAGCTAGCATTGCAGAAAATATTAAGGCCATCCTAAAGTTGGTTGAAACATGGAAAAGAGGTGAAATCGACAACCTACTTGAGGAAGCAAGGGCCTTGCAGATGAGAATAAACAACCGAGGCAGAAGAAACCACAACACCAACGATATGGCAAGGATTTTTGGCAGCAAGATGAAACAGGAAAAGGTCTCGATGGCAACAAGATCCCTGTCAGTTGAATCGCCAAACGGAGTACTTGACCTGACAGAGGAAACAGTGCAACACCTAACAGAAAAACAGCTGACTGTATGACAAGCAAGTGCCCAGTCAAAGCCTGACGAGAACTATATGACAGGATAACTGGAGATATGGTGTGGCGGAAGGCAATGCACACACAGGGAGGGGCAGGACCGTCAGGCCAGGATTCAATATCTGGTTGAGTAATCCTCAGTAACATCAACTTTGGGGAGGCAGCAACAGATCTCTGTAACACCATTGCCTCACTGGCGAGGAAGCTGGCTTCAGGCCAGTGCAATAACATGGAAGCACTGACGGCTTGCAAACTAATCCCCCTTGGATAAAAATTCTGGATGCAGGCCCATCGGGATGGGTGAAGTCTTAAGATGGATTATAGGAAAATGCATCATGGATGTCGTGAAAGATAATGTGAAGCAGGCAGTTGGCAACCTTCAAGTGTGTGCAGGCCAGCAGGCAGGAGGTGAGGCAGCAATTTGCTCCATGAGGAAAATATGAGGAAGAGGAGTGTCAGGCAGTATTATTAGTTGATGCCTCAAATGCATTTAATTCCATCAACCGGGAGGCAATGCTGCACAACATCAAGGTTAAATGCCCAGCATTTGCCCAATATGTGGAAAACACCTACAAAGAACCAGCAACCTACAAAGAACCAGCATACCTATATATTGTGAGTAAGACAGCTACTGACGATGTCGGTGTAATCCAATTCACAGAAGGAACTACCTGGGGGACCTCAATGCCATGGCTATGTATGCCCTGGCTATGACAGTGCTGCAACAACAGATCAAATACAAGGCCACAAATGTAAAACAGGTAGCCTATGCAGATTATCTCACTGGTGCTGACATGGTGGAGGATGTGCGGAAATGGTGGGACCTTGTAACATCTCATAGCCCTGAAATAGGTTACTGCCCTAATGCAAGTAAGTCCATCTTGATCGTGAAAACAGCTTACTATCAAAATGCACAGAAGACCTTTAGAGGCACAAACGTGATATTGACTAAGGAAGGTCAGAGGCATCTAGGTGATGTGACTGGAACCAAGGAATTCAAAGGCCAATATGTGAATGATAAGGTAAAGACATGGGTAGAAGAAATTCATGTATTATCCAGCCACACAAAAATAGAACCCCATGCAGCATACAGTGCATTTTCCTATGGTGTAAATTACAAGTACATGGAATGTAAGAGGAGCGAATGATGAGGTGAAAGAGAGAGAGATTGTCCAGGTGCTTGAGGATGCGAAAGTGGATGTATGTGGAATAACTGAAACAAAATGGAGAGGAGAAAGTGTGAGAGAATGGGAGTATGGATGGAGTATATGTGCAGGAGTAGGTGAGAATGAGAGGGCAAAGGAAGGAGTATGCATAGTTGTGAGTAAAAGATGGAAGAGGAGCATAAGACAGTATGGATCAGTTGGGTCAAGGATTGTGTGGGTAAAGTTGAAAGTTGGAATACAAATGTGGGCGATTGTGTGTGTGTATGCGCCAACACAAGATTGTGCTAGAAGAGTGAGAGAAGAGTTCTGGACAAATGTGGAAGTGTGCATGGAAAAGTTTGGAAGGAATGAGAGAGTGTTTTTGATTGGTGATATGAATGGTAAAGTTGGGAATGTGAAGGTGGATGGAATAGTTGGTGAGTGGGGTGTGCCTGCTGAGGTAGATGAGAATGGGAGTGCGTTAGTGGACATTTTTGCTGGGAGGGGGTTGGTGATAACCAGTACCCTCGTCAGGCATAAAATGATCCACAGGTATACATGGCGAGTGATGAGAAGGGTGGGTGGTGAACTGAGTGAAAGGAAGGCAATGAATGATTATGTGTGAGTGGATGAAAGGATGCGAAGATGTATATTGGATGCAAGAGTTTATAGAGGTTGGGGGAGTGGACTTTCTGACCACTACTTGGTGGTGGCCAGAATTAAAGTTCAAGTAAGATGGAGGAATAGAAGAAGGGAAAGACGAGAGGAAGGAGCAGTTGCAAGGAGAGTGGAAAGGTTACAAGAGGATGAGAAAAAGGCAGAGTATAAGAGAGAAGTGGAGGAACGATTGGGCAAATATGAATTGGAGCAGATGGGGGACGTGGAAGGTGTGTGTAGAATATTTACAGAAGAAATATGTGCAGCATGTGATGTGGTGTGTGGAAGGAGGAGAAGACGGAGGGGGGTGCAAGGAACAGCGTGGTGGACTGAAGAGGTGAAACGGGCTGTGGCACAAAAGAAGAAAGCATACAATGAATGGATGAGAAATAGGGGCGTGGAAGAAGTTGAGAGGCGGAAGAGAGAGGTATATGTAGAAAGAAAGAGAGAGGTGAAAAGATTAGTAAGAGAGAGTAAGAAGAGAGTGGATGAGGAATTTGGAAGGAATTTGAGTGTAAAGTGGAGGGACTGTAAGAAAATGATCTGGAAAGAGGTGAAAAGAGTAAGACAGGGTGGAAGTGAAGTTAGTAGGGGAGTGAAAGATAAAAATGGTAGATTACTAGTGGAGAAGGGAGAAAAAGTGAGCAGATGGAGAGAACACTTTAAGGAATTGTTGAACGTGGAGGATGGAAGTAATGCGAGTATAAGTGGCTGGGGAATGGCTGGGAGAAGGAGGGAGGTGAGAAGACAGGAAGAAATCAGTAGGATAGAAGTTGTGGAAGCAATGAAGAAAGTTAAATCAGGGAAAGCCCCAGGAATTGATGGAGTGTGTGGTGAAATGCTGAAGCATGGGGGAGAGATAGTAGTAGAATGGATGTGGAAAATGTGCAGATTGGCCTGGGAGGAAGGTAGAGTCCCGGAGGATTGGAAGTCAGGTATAATTATTCTCTTGTACAAAGGAAAAGGGGAAAAAGAAGTGTGTGGTAATCATAGGGGCATTTGTCTTCTTAGTATAATAGGAAAAGTGTATGGTAGGATACTTATTGACAGAGTTAGAGAAAGAATAGAGAAATTAGTTGGAGAAGAACAGGGAGGCTTTAGGAAGGGAAGAGGTTGTGTAGATCAGATATTCATTCTCAGATCTTTAGTGGAAAAGTTTCTAGAGAAGGGAAAGAAGTTGTATGCGGCTTTCATGGATTTGGAGAAAGCATATGACAGGGTGGATAGACTAGGATTGTGGAAAGTGTTAAGAATATATGGGGTAGATGGGAAGTTGTTGAATGCTGTGAAGAGTATGTACGATGGTGCGAAGGCTGCAGTGCGTGTGGATGGTGAACTAAGTGAATTTTTCTCTTTTAAAGTTGGGTTGAAACAGGGATGTGTCATGTCTCCATGGTTGTTCAATCTGTACATGGATGGGGTAATAAAAGAGGTACAAGGTAGGGTAGTGGATGTTGGAGTGGCCCTGGTGAGAGAGGATAGTGTTTGGAAACTCCCTGTACTGTTGTTTGCAGATGATACTGTGTTGTTGAATGAAGACGAAGGGGAGCTGCAAGGCTTGGTGGATGAGTCTGAGAGAGTGTGTAAGAAACGGAATCTAAAGGTGAATGTAGGGAAGAGTAAAGTGATGGTCTTTGAGAGAGGTGAAGTCAGTGAATGTACAGCGAGGTTGGATGGTGAGGAATTGGATAATGTGAGTACATTTAAGTACTTGGGTAGTGTGATGAGTAAGGATGGAGGTTTGGAGGGTGAAGTGCTTGAAAGGGTACAGCAGGGAAGAAAGGTTGCTGGTTCTTTGAAAGCAGTGATAAGAAACAGGGAAGTGAGCATGGAAGTGAAAAAGTTACTACATGACAGTATTGTGATACCAACTCTAACGTACAGAAGTGAAGCTTGGACGTTGTTGGAAGGACACAAGTCAAGAGTGAGAGCCGTGGAAATGAGTTATTTAAGAGGAGCCTGTGGAGTCACATGGAGAGACAGGCTGACGAATGAGGATATAAAGGAGCGTTTTGGTGTTGATGTGGCTGTGATAGGAAGCGTTATGAGGAACACACTGAGGTGGTTTGGCCATGTGGAGAGGATGGAGGGTGAAAGACTGACGAAGAGAGTGTATGTGAGTGAGGTGGAGGGGGAAAGAGGGAGGGGTAGGCCGAGGATGAGATGGAGAGATGGGGTGGAGAGGTATATGAGAGAGGGGGGTGTGAGTTGGGAGCAGGGGAGTGAAATAGCGGGGGACAGGGCGACTTGGAGGCGATTTGTTTGTGGCCACCCCAAACGGGATTGAGGCGTCTGGCAATAGATAGACAGATAGATAGTAAATTACAAGTGGACCATTGTGGTGAGGACCATACCAGACATCGAGAAGCTGCTACAACCACTGGAGGATACTATCAGGGATTCATTCCTCCCATCTCTAGCGAAAGGCTACATCCCCACACCAGAAGAGAGGGACCCTCTAGCACTACCACCCAGGATGGGAGGCCTGGACATTATAAATCCAGCAGCCGTGGCAAACAATAACACAGAAATTCACTCAGGCTCACCGAATCCTTGTCACAGAAGATTTGCACCAAGGTTGAGACAAATGAAATCGACCACCAAAGGCAGAAACACATAAAGACACAGATAAGCAAGGAGCCAGAGGCATGACAAACGGACCAGCTGCAACACATAACAGAACATCTAACATCAGACCAGTGCAGAAGAGTTGAAATTACACAGGAGGTTGGGGCATCGAACTGGCTGACTACCCTGCCTCTCAAGGCAAAAGGCTTCCACTTCAATTGACAAGAATTTATTGATGCCATAACCTTGAGATATGGGTGGCCAATAGAGAAACTCCCTAAACACTGTGCCTGTGGCACTGCCTTTGATGCAAACCATGCAGTGGTTTGCAAGAAGGGAGGCTTTGTTTGCATCTGACATGATGAAGTACACGACCTCATTGCCAAAATGCTGCGGGAAATATGCCGTGATGTCACAGCTCTGCTACCCCTAGATGGCGAGCGATTCACTCATTGAACAGCAAACACATCAAATGATGCAAGAGTGGATGTCAGTGCTCGAAGTTTCTGGACACGTAGGCAGAGGGAGTTCTTCAACATCAGGATATTTGATCCCATGGCAGCATGTCGTTGTGAACTGTCTCTTGCAGCAGCACACAAAGGGAATGAACAAGAAAAAACAGAAACTATCAAGAAAGGATCCAACATGTGGACCACGGTCGATTCACGCCCCTTGTGTTCACAAGATCAGGTGGGATGGGTCCAGAGGCTGTGAGATTCTACTCGAGACTGGCAGAGGTTCTTTCTGAGAAGAAACGTCAACCACAGAGTTGTGTTATGGCGTGGATGAGATGTCGACTGCCATTCTCCCTCGTGAGGTCTGCACTCCTATGTCTCAGGGGCGCAAGATCATCAGCCCTCAGGCCTGTCTCTCTGGCGGGTATGGATTACGAAGCTACTGTGGTCGAGAGTCACTTAGATCAGTGACTTGAATAGGTTAACGTCTTTATTTACACTGAAATATCAGTAAACATAAAATAAAGCAATAATAGTAATAGTACATGGTTGGTAACCACAGCCATTGGCGTGCTTGGGGCCAATGGATTGTAATATGAGCCTTAGTATTAACCTTCACATTACAACTCCAAATGGTTAACTGTATTAGGAAGGTTGGTTTTGAGCTTCACAATATAATTCCCAAATGGATGGAGGTGATAATTTCGTAGTAGTAGTAGTAGAAGAAGTAGTTGTAGTAATAAGCAGACTTCTAGTAGCACAGGGGTGCTAGAATCGAGCTCTAATGCAAGCCAAACATACATCTCCGTGTGTGTGTGGAGGGGGGGGGTGTCACTGGTGGAGGTATGATGGCACGGTGGTGAGTTGATGGTGAGCCGAGTCAGCCTGCCTCAAGGTTGTTGCTATAGTAACCACACTCACACCACACTTCTGAAAAACGTACACAGAAATGGTGTTTGTGGTTGACTGCTGTCTTCTGGAAGCTTTATTCTTGTGGAGGGCTAGTATAAGCCTTATTTGTGCCACCGCACCTCAGCCACGCATGCGGGCACAGGCATAAAAACACCAAAAGTAGCCCCAGTTCCCCACACTCTCTCTCTCTCTCTCTCTCTCTCTCTGACTACGCACACTACACGGACAATCTGGGAATATCAGTCTGAAGTCGAATGATTGATGAGTAATATGACATTTAGTTTTTTAAAATTTGGTTACGAATTAGGTGAGATACTAAGATTTTAAAAAAGATAATTTTCTCTTAAATGCCCAATTAGGAGAAAGGTCGGCGGAAGTAAATGCCAGACACCAGGGGTTAATCAGACGTGTTTAAAGGAAATACTGTTGCCAAAACATACGATTCTTTCTCTGTAGCAATATCTCATTTGCCTCTTACCTTTCTGAAATGCCACTATAAATAATTTATTGCATAACACAGCAAAATTTAAGCATGGCTTGAACACAATAAAACTCTAAATACAAAATATTTTCTTACTGACAAAGTCAGTGGTATCTTTCCTACTTAGCTCACCTGACTCAGTGTGACTAAATACCGAATCGGCACTTTTCACTGGAAAATATATATATATTTTTTTTTTCCCACAAAGGCTCCTACATACCTGATTATCTGAAATCCACTAGAAAAAATGTACTTAATATTTAATTTAAAAAATAAGGTTTCAGGGCTAAAATGCATCTATTTTGGCAGATATTTCCCCTTCAGATCGTCAGCATGCCTTGATAGACCTCTATTTTGCATAAATATTTTGAGCACAAATAATGTATCTGCATTGTAAATCGATATTGATGCAAAAGTCCATGAAGGCGAATTGTTGGGCTAGAAGCAAAACACTTTGCTAACTTTAAGAAATTTTAGCTCTGAGTCCTGATTTTCTATTAATAATTAAATTATCACAAATGTTTGGATTTCAGATAATTAGGTGTGCAAACCTACAGTATATGGTGATAAAGAATAAAATATTTTCCAGTTAAGATTGCCGATTGGGTCCTAGATCAAGATCACATTCGTTGAATGCATGCTTGTATCTCAGTCAGTTGATTGAGTGGTTGGCTTACCTTGTGGTGTTCCATTCCTTGTTTATTTTTCTCTTTTTACTCAGCTCTCTGATCTTCTGTTATATCCTCCACATTCTCAGCAACAACTAACCAACCATTCTTAGAGTTCTAGCTAGCAAAATACTGGTATTGTGTCAGTTATTATTATTGTCATTGTGTTATTATTATTATTTTATGTACTGTGTATGTTAGCTATGTTGGTATAGGGAGCCTACATTCCAGAATGCTCTAGAATATCAGACGAAGTATGGTAAAAGTCCGGGGAATGGTGTATGGGGCCGGACTTTTGCGATTCCCGGACTTTGGGGGTTCCCAGACTGGTCTTCTCCCCCCCCCCTTTTTGTCCGGGAAATGCAGGGTCGAGTATATATATATATATATATATATATATATATATATATATATATATACACACACTCACACATACATCAATATAAGATGCCTCACTGAAGACTACAAACTTGATAGCTCAATGGCTGAAATGAAAAACATTAGCTAGGATACTGTAGGTGTGAGTGAGATCCACAGATGTGAAAAAGTTATTTAGTTCGAAGACAGCAATAATCTCTTTTACTACAGAGGAAGGCAAAATGAAACAGTTATTGGTGTAGAATTTCTAATTAGAAGAAATCATGGAGACAACATTGTCAAATTCAGCAGAGTATGACAGAACAGCATGGACTGTAATTAGACTGTGCAAATAATACACCTTGAAAGTCATACAAGTATATGCACTGACTTCTTAAAGCTCAGATGAAGAAATAGAAACATTCTATGACAATATCTCCCAGATTATGGAAAAAGAAATGACCATTTATACTAAACTCATGGGGGACTTCAATGCAAAAGTTGGAAAAATAAAAAAAATGGAGAAGCATGTATGTGAAAACTATTGTCAGAGTTGGCTAAAATTTGCTATATATATATATATATATATATATATATATATATATATATATATAAACACAGGGAGCCAACCGTTTACAGTTTTGGCTTTTGCTGCTAGGAGGAGTCATCATCATCCCTTGTGTATCATTATGTCCCCGGCTGTGTCTATGAGCAGATGTGTTGTTGAGCTACACTTACTATTGTAACGTGGTGTGTAGGCGTTTTGGCAGTTTTGCAATGGCAGACCAATGGCGCAGCACTGTCAAGGCGATGTTGATCATTTTCTTTAATGTCCAAGGTATTGTTCAAAAGGAATTCATCCCACCAATCAGTTTGTCAGCGGAAAATTTTACTGTGAAGCTTTGCAGCATCTGAGACTGAACATTCTCCACAAACATCCAGAACAGTGGAGGAACAAGGACTGGGTCCTGCATCATGACAACACCTGCCTACACATCAATTATTGTCCATCAGTTCCAGGCTTCCACTAACACGGTAGTCATTCCCCACCCACCCTGTTTGCCTGACCTTGTCCCCTGTGGCTTTTTCCTGTTTTCCTAGCTGAAATTACGACTGAAATGGCGTCAATTTGACTCAATTAGAGCCTCCATAAACTCCTGAATGTTGCTAGTGTTTGCCGGAGCGTGGGATCACTACCTGCTCAGAGTTGGTGTACCTTCGTTTAAAAAAATTCCTGTCAGGATTATTACTCAGGCATAAAGCATTATACCAGTATTATTTTCATCTTAGATATCTTACTGATGCTGTAAGTGAGATTTACTCGTTCTCCATAGTGTTTACTAAAAGCCGTTAAGCCTATTGTGTGTTTTTGCATTCAGCACATTTTTATCAAGTGTTATGAATCTCAGTTGTTGGAAAAATTTATCATACAGTTTCCAAAGATCGTTATCTTTCATTTGGTGAATCCAGACATGATTCTATCAATTATGCACTTAATAACAGTAAGAACTGTACGGCCGAAATCTTACATGGCCAAGATCAGCGACCCGAATTTTTAATGGCATAGTATTCCTCTTGCTTTGAGAAAACGTCTTAGTTCTGCTACAGTCTATTTTTCCACATATATTTTAGCTGCGCAGTCAACCACGGCATTATATTTTCTGGATTTATTGGCTGATTTCAAAAGGCGTGAGCGTCAGGTGTGGTGTATACACATCATCAGCGCTGCTCTGGACCCCTGGTGGCAGGCACACAAACTACGCCATGCAACCCATGAGAAAGCGCCTCTACATGAGCTAAGTGAGTTCATACAATCTTCGCTTGTTTAGGTACCATATTTCCTTCATTTGCTATGTAAGATCCAATTTCGTTATACCCATTTACCATTTTTCCTTACAAATGTACATTCACCACTTAAAAACATTGAAGTGATCAATACTCAGGCAACATAATATTCACATGTAGGCTGTCCCTAAACTGAGATGGACGCAACCTTCCTTTTATATTATATTTTGATAAAGAAGCCATTTTTCTCAAGTATTATATATAGATAAATCAATAAATATCCTACTTTCAGAAAAGTAACACAAAAGATGTTATAACAGAGAATAATTCAAGTTGACTCCGATTTTGCACTTTACATTAAGTTATCTGGCGAAAGGTGGCATCTTTTTTCAGTTCGTCGGGGCTCCCATTGAGGAGATCCAGACAGAACTGCAGAAGGTGCTCAAGACCATCATGCCTGATGCCTTCCAGGGATGCATGGACTCATCGAAAAAGCGTTGGGACCACTGAAAACATACCCAAGGGGACTACATCCAAGGCGACAGTGAGAACTAGGAAGTAAGATAACTTATTTTCGTACAATATTCAAATTACTGGAACTTTTGGGTGGCACCTCGTGTGTGTGTGTGTATATATATATATATATATATATATATATATATATATATATATATATATATACACACACACACACTGAGAGACACAATTGCCTGATGACACTCCACCTTCACACTGACAAACTGCTACTGGAATGTGCCCTGGGTGTGATTTGGAACGTAGAGACAGAAAATTTGGCAGTTAAGGTGCAGGTGCCATTATGGCCTATGAATACGAGAGGACTTTTGAGTCTTGTCAGCTCAGTATATAACCTCCTAGGCCTAGTTGCTCCATTCATCATCAGGGTAAAGGCAATATTCCAAGACGAGTGCCAGCATGGAGCAGGCTGGGATGAAATGCTGCTACCTCACTATCGTCCAGTCTGGATGTCCTGGCTGCAGGAGCTAAGACATCTGGAAAGATTCCAGGCACACTGCTGTTTTGGTCATACGGATCAAGAGGCCACTTCCATACAACTCCACAACTTTTGTGATGTCTCATGGACAGCACATGGTTCAGTGTCTTACTTGAGGAGAGCTGATGCCACAGACAAAGTGACGTGTTTGTTTGTGTTAGGAAGGCGAAGCTGGCCCGACTTAATAACAGCCTATTCCTCGGTTGGAGCTTTGCACAGCTGTAGTAGCTGTGAAGGCTGACACAATGATCCATAATTAGCTCACCACTAACATCAACGAATCTTTCTTCTGGACGGATAGTATTCTTGGAGTGCAATACATAGCAAATGAGAGTAGATGCTTCCACACCTTTGTAGCAAACTGGATTCCTGTCATTCAAAACCTGTCTAGTGTCGAGCACTGGAGACATGTCAGTACAGCTCTGAACCCAGCAGGTGATGCTACCAGAGTCCTGCATGCAACTGAGTTAACGAGCTGATCTAGGTAGATCCATGGTCCTGAGTTTCAACTTGCTGATGAACACCAGCGGCCTAGGAAAGGCAAACTTTCAGTACAACGGGATGAGGAATTGGAGATAAAGGAAGACCCTGGCTTGGAGCCCCTCTCTGTGGGCAGAGAAAGGAACACAGAGACCCTCTCCAAGCTGTGGGCTCGTTATTCGTTCTGGTAATGAGTGGCTTGGCTCAGATGATCTGCCTGCTGGTTGCTAAGTGGCTAGGAGGATAGGAGAGATTAAATGTACGGGAAATATGACTTCCCAAAGAGGCAATCTTCTGTGCTGTCCAGAGAGAGTCATATGTAGCAGAAGTTACAGCCCTATTGCATGGGTCACTCACCATCAACAGCAGATTGTACAGATTCGAGCCATTCCTGGAAAAAACCGGTTTGCTTAGAACAGGCTGCTGGCTGAAGGGTACACCATATAGCAGAGACCAGATTGAACCAGCCCTCTTGCCGCGTGATCACCGTCACCACCATCATTGTTAAAGAAATGTATGAAGGTCGGGCCGGGCACTCTGGCCGTGAGTGCACAGTGGCATGCCTGAGACAGTGGTACTGGATTTATTACTGCAGACGGCTGCTGGACAGAATCATTCACTGCTGCATCACATATCGGAGAAACAATTGGTCAGCTACTTCCCAACGTATGGCTGACTTGCCATTAGATAGGACACTAGCTGGGAAGGCTTCATTTATGTCCACCAGGACAAACTGTTTCAGCCCATTCCTGGTGAAGCTAGGTGGAAGGCAGGTGAAACTTTAGGGACGCATCTTCACCTGCCTGGCAACTAGAGCTATTCACTTGGAGGTCCTAGCCTTTATGGATTCGGAGGGCTTCTTAAATGTAGTAACTAGATTCGTTACCTGTAGAGGGCAGTCTTAGCAACCCCACTCACAATGGTACCAAAATGGTTAAGGCTGACAAGGAGCTAAAGGCTGCTGCTAGAAGCTGGGAAAAAGATGCTCGGATCAGAGCTACACTGCAAAGGGAGGGCAGTGAGTGGGTATTCAATTTGCTGGCAGCCTCACATGTGGGGGGCACATTGGAGTGCAAGATCAGTATGGTCAGGGAGGTCCTATGTATTGTCATTAGCACCCAAGTTGAACACAACCAACACCTGCAAACATTATTCTGTGAAGTGGAGGCTATTTTGAATGAAAGACCCATTACACCAGTGCCTGATAGGTCTGGCGAACTGCAGGCCCTCATGCCAGCTGACCTGCTAAGATTGGGCTCGGAGTGTATTCTACCGCTGGGGGGTACTACACTCATTGAGTTGATTGGGCTTGATGGGTGCATGTCCAATTCCTGGCAAATAGATTCTGGTATACGTGGGTTAGGGAGTACCTTCTACAGCTCCTGTGCTGCCAAAGGGCTCTTCGAGTCCACTGTAACTTTCAGCTGAATGATTTGGTTATTGTTGCAGAGGAGAATCACCCACGAAATCAGTGGTGTTTGGGGAGGGTCCTGGGGGTGAGGACAGGGAGATATGGGCTGGTTAGGCAAGCCATGGTTAGGACGGCCAAGAATGTGATACTGCAGCCAGCGGCCAAGCTGTGATTTTTGGAAGGCACATTAGATGTGGCATTATCCCAACAGATGGCATTGCTCCAGAAGGCAATAGCCTACAAGGTGGCATTGCCCAAACAGGCAATGGCCAACTATGTGGCGTTGCCCAACTGGCGATGGGTGAAAATGTAATGTTGCCCCAACAGGCGATGGCCAGTAGTGTGGCATCACCCCGACAGACAATAGCCAATAGTGTGACGGCACCCAATAGAAAATGGCTGATAGTGTGACATTGCCCCAACAAGCGATGGCCATTGATAATAGTACGACGTTGCCCCAGAGGGCAATGGTCAATAGTGCAGAGTCACCCCAACAGACAATGACCGATTGTGTGACATAACCCCAACAGGCGATGGTCATTAATATGGCGTTGTCCCAACGGGAGATGGTCAGTAGTGACATCACCCAACGGGTGCTGGCCAATGTCACCAAAGCCTACATTTATTTGAGTGCAGCTGCTCAATGGAGGGGGTGTTGTCGTCGCATGCTTTTGCGATAGGTAGTGAGAGTTATGCATGCCTTAAGAAAAATTATTTACGTGGATTAAGATGCTTTGCATAGATCATTAAGTTTATTACTGATTAAGGTATACAGGCACAGAGGTGATGGTGAACAATAATGTGAGGAGTTATTAGATGCGAGATAAGGGGCCAGACTCTCAATGTATTTGTAATCTCACATGATGAGGAGTTGCTAACAACATAGAAAGTGTAGGGGGAGTAGTCAGTCTAGGGACAGAGTCTGGAGGGTGAACACATAGGCTACATCCTGCGAGCTGGTGTGGGTAGGAGTGTGCCATTACTGTGGATAACAGTAACACCAGCAGCCACATACTGTGCACCGTGACGCCATGGACCCTAACCATGTAAGTTGCCCCATCACGTATGTGGTAACACTAATTGTTTACGGATTGATGCTCGTGTTGTATGCATATGTATGAATGTATGTATATATACCAGTGATTATGATGGATATATGATTAACCAGTGTCCTTATAATAATAAAGATATTATGTTTATAATCTAAGTTAAACAGTAGGTTGTACTGATGTAGTCTTTCTCTGTTGTTGCAGGTTTGACAAATATAGAAACAAGTCCAACTGGCAGGTCCTGTTATTATCCACGAGTCTAGGGTATAGTAGTGTGGTTATTACACCCTCCAACCCTTCATTTTGCACATCTTCCACTCTTCCACTCTTTTGCCTTCCAGTCATCCTCTATCTACTGCCTTACAAACATCTACCTTCTTCAGTTTTCAACCATTTAACTTCCATCCATTCGTTGTCAATCACCTTTTAACCATTCACTCACTATTACTTTCCCAGCAATAACATTGCACCACCTTCCAACCATTTACACTTCCTGCTTCTAAGCTTCCTTAATTTCCAGCAATACACTCTTCTAAATCTTTGACACTTTCACACTCCATCGCTCACCAACCAACCATCGTTCATCAGCTTTTACTCATACACTCGAGGTAATCCTCCCACTTTCAGTGACCAGGAGAGAGAGAGAGAGAGAGAGAGAGAGAGAGAGAGAGAGAGAGAGAGAGAGAGAGAGAGAGAGGGAAATAACAAAGAATAACCTGTTATTAATGGCTGCAGCTGCGACCGGGAGGGAATAACTCCGTCAGTACGGTGACATATGTTGTACTTTAATTTTAGTTTTGCAAGGGCACATTATTAATCTTAGGGATCAGATACAGTGGGAAAGTGTTAACGGAGGTTAAAGCTGACCATTCCAGTTCAAAAGCTCTGTCCTAAGCTTAATATAATCGTTTGGCATTGGCAAGAATTGAATCCAAGTGACATTCGTATGCTAAAGGAGCAACTTTATTAAAGCAAAAAATATTACCGTACTGAAGAAATCGGACTGTACCAATATTATCCTAATTACTTCTGTAATAATAATAACTATAATAGTTAATTATAAATAATAATAATAATAATAATAATAACATTAATCCCGGAAAACAACTAAAAAGACAAACAATAAGCCTCGAACAAGGACTGACCAAAAGATGACGACCAAGGACCGGACAAAGGACATGGTAATCGGAGCATGGAATGAAAGGGGAGCGAATGATAAGGTGAAAGAGAGAGAGATTGTCCAGGTGCTTGAGGGTGCTAAAGTTGATGTATGCGGAATAATTGAAACTAAATGGAGAGGTGAGACTGTGAGAAAATGGGAGTATGGATGGGGTATATGTGCAGGAGTAGGTGAGACTGAGAGGGCAAAAGAAGGAGTATGTAGAGTTGTGAGTAAAAGATGGAAGAAGAGCATAAGAAAGTATGGATCAGCTGGGTCAAGGACTGTGTGGGTAAGATTGAAAGTTGGATTACAAATGTGGATGATTGTGTGTGTGTATGCGCCAACGCAAGATCGTGCAAACAGAGTGAGAGAAGAGTTCTGGACAAATGTGGAAGTGTGCATGGAAAACTTTGGAAGGAATGAGAGAGTGTTTTTGATTGGTGATATGAATGGTAAAGAAGGGAATGTGAAGGTGGATGGAATAGTTGGTGAGTGGGTTGTGCCTGCTGAGATAGATGAGAATGGCAGTGCGTTAGTGGACATTTGTGCTGGGAGGGGGTTGATGATAGCCAATACCCTCTTCAGGCACAAAATGATCCACAGGTATACATGGGGAGTGATGAGAAGGGTGGGTGTTGAACTGAATGAGAGGAAGGCAATGATTGATTATATGTGTGTGGATGAAAGGATGCGAAAATGTGTAATGGATGCAAGAGCTTTTAAAGGTTGGGGGAGTGGACTTTCTGACCACTACTTGGTGGTGGCCAGAATCAAGATCAAATAAGATGGAGAAATAAAAGAAGGGAAGGACGGGAAGAAGGATTACTTGTAAGGAGAGTGGAAAGGTTACAAGAGGATGAGAAAAAATCGGAGTATAAGAGAGAAGTGGAGGAACGATAGGGCAAATATGAATTGGAGCAGATGGGGGATGTGGAAGGTGTGTGCAGGATATTCACAGAAGAAATATGTGCAGTAAGTGATGTGGTGTGTGCAAGGAAGAGAAGACGGAGGGGGGTGCAAGGAACAGCGTGGTGGAATGAAGAGGTGAGACAGGCTGTGGCACAAAAGAGGAAAGCATCCAATGAATAGATGAGAAATAGGGGCGTGGAAGAAGTTGAGAGGCGGAAGAGAGAGTTATATGTTGAAAGAAAGAGAGGGGTGAAAAGATTAGTAAGAGAGAGTAAGAAGAGAGTGGATGAGGAATTTGGAAGGAACTCGAGTGTAAAGTGGAGGGACTCTAAGAAAATGTTCTGGAGAGGTGAAAAGAGTAAGACAGGGTGCAAGTGAAGTTTGCAGGTGAGTGAAAGATAAAAATGGTGATTACTAGTGGAGAAGGGAGAAAAAGTGAGCAGATGGAGAGAACACTTTAAGGAATTGTTGAACATAAAAGATGGAAGGAATGCAAGTATAAGTGACTGGGGAATAACTGGAAGAAAAAGGGAGGTGAGAAGACAGGAAGAAATCAGTAGGATAGAAGTTGTGGAAGCAACGAAAAAAGTTAAATTGGTGAAAGCCCCCGGAATTGATGGAATGTGTGGTGAAATGCTGAAGCATGTGGGAGAGATAGCAATAGAATGGATGTGGAAGATGTGCAGATTGGCCTGGGAGGAAGGAAGAGTCCCGGGGGATTTTAAGTCAGGTATAATTATTCCCCTGTACAAAGGAAAGGGGAAAAAAAAAGTGTGGTAATCATAGGGGCATTTGTCTTCTTAGTATAATAGGGAAAGTGTATGGTAGGATACATATTGACAGAGTTAGAGAAAGAACAGAGGAATTAGGTGGAGAAGAACAGGAAGGCTTTAGGATGGGAAGAAGTTGTGTAGATCAGATATTCATTCTTAGATCTTTAGTGGAAAAGTTTCTAGAGAAGGGAGAGAAGTTGTATGCGGCTTTCATGGATTTGGAGAAAGCATATGACAGGGTGGATAGACAAGGATTGTGGAAAGTATTAAGAATATAGTGAGTATATGGGAAGTTGTTGAATGCTGTGAACAGTATGTATGATGGTGCTAAGGCTGCAGTGCATGTGGATGGTGAACTAAGTGAATTTTTCTCTTTGAATGTTGGGTTGAAACAGGGATGTGTCATGTCTCCAAGGTTGTTCAATCTGTACATGGAAGGAGTAATAAAAGAGGTACAAGGTAGGGTAGTGGATGTTGGAGTGGCCCTGGTGAGAGAGGGTAGTGTTTGGAAACTCCCTGTACTGTTGTTTGCAGATGATACTGTGTTGTTGAGTGAAGACGAAGGAGAGCTGCAAGACTTGGTGGATGAGTTTGGGAGAGTGTGTAAGAAACGGAATCTAAAGGTGAATGTAGGGAAGAGTAAAGTGATGATCTTTGAAAGAGGTGAAGTCAGTGAATGTACAGCGAAGTTGGATGGTGAGGAATTGGAAAATGTGAGTAAGTTTAAGTACTTGGGTAGTGTGATGATTAAGGATGGAGGTTTGGAGGGTGAAGTGCTTGAAAGGGTACAGCAGGGAAGAAAAGTTGCTGGTTCCTTGAAAGCAGTGATAAGATGCAGGGAAGTGAGCATGGAAGTGAAAAAGTTACTATATGACACTATTGTGATACCAACTCCAACGTATGGAAGTGAAGCTTGGACGTTGCTGGAAGGACACAGGTCAAGAGTGAGAGCAGTGGAAATGAGTTATTAAAGAGGAGCCCGTGGAGTCACATGGAGAGACAGGCTGACAAATGAGGATATAAAGGAGCGTTGTGGTGTGGATGTGGATGTGATAGGAAGCGTTAGGAGGAATACACTGAGGTGGTTTGGCCATGTGAAGAGGATGGAGGGTGAAAGAGTGACGAGGAGAGTGAATGTGAGTGACGTGGAGGGGGGGAAGAGAGATGGGGAGACCGAGGATGAGATGGAGGGATGGGGTGGAGAGGTATATGAGAGAGGGGGGTGTGAGTTGGGAGCAGGGCAGTGAAATGGCGGGGGACAGGGCGACTTGGAGGCGATTTGTTTGTGGCCACCCCAAACGGGATTGAGGCGTCTGGCAATATATATATATATATATATATATATATATAGATATATATATATATATATATATATATATATATATAGATAGATAGATAGATAGATAGATAGATAGATAGATAGATAGATAGATAGATGTGTGTGTGTGTGTAAGCGAGGTTCTGATCCATTTTTTTGAGGCTGATAAGTTTAGCAATATCACATGTTCTATCTGTCTTCGAACTTCAAGGTTTACGAATTTTAGAACCAAAACTTATACTTACTCGTACTTAATTTGTATGAGTTTACAATATCTCACCATATGTTCACATACTTTGCATGTCTATAATTTCGAAGTACTGTATTAATGGCAGATTTTGATCCGGTTTGATTCTTGCTGATTAGGTTCAGTTATCATTTTGGAATTATTAGTAGAACCTGATAAATCATCTAAAGGTCCCGCCGACTCTGATATTTTATTCTGGTTTATGCAAGACGATTTTATCCATCGGTGATTGATTAACAGGAGGCAGAGAGCACTGATATTCTTACCTCTATCCCTCTCTTGGTTCGTTTAGCTCTAGTATTCAATTACCAATATCTAGATTATTATCGACTGAGACACCAGTGACACTTCCCAGAGTGTCACGGGTGTCACCAGTAACTTACATGACAGGAATAACTATAGTATTATATTCTATCCAACACCAGACGGTTTCATTCAGCTGGAAGTGAGTCACAAATGCGTCAGTACTCAATTTAATAAAGTAAACAAACTGTAATATAAATAGCAACACATAGCCCACTCCCTCCGTAATTGCATATGCTAATAAGTTAATTTGTTGGACTTGATTAATTACATGAGGGAAGAGGTAATTACCACTTTTACGGATTTAGATTTCATCACTGTACCAACCATCACTCACATATAACAACAATGACACTAGTGATGATGATCATGATGATGATGATGGTGATGATGATCATGATGATGATAATGATAATAATAATAATAATAATAATAATAATAATAATAATAATAATAGTAATAATAATAATAATGATGATAATAATAATAATAATAATAATAATAATAATAATAATAATAATAAAATAAATAATAATAATAATAATAATAATAATAATAATAATAAACTGTAACTGTCCTAAGGACAGTCACCAGTGGCCACTCACTATTTCTTAGTGACCTTGACCACATTCAAGAGATGTGGATTTTTTATTTTTCTCAGCAATGGTCCATGCCAGGACACATAACCTAGGCCCTTCAGATTCCTTGCATAGTCTCCGGTTCTCCTGGAATCGTCACGAGACTCTAAGACCGGAATAATGGCAATCAGTTACATATTCTTGTGTAGCCTCAATAAGGAAACTTTGCCATGTTCGTTCGTTCGTTATAAGATATCCTTCACCTGTAGTGAAGGCCGGGCCATACATTAGCCCGGTCTCATGGCAAGGTATGTGTAATATAGACAAGATCTGGAGACCCTAAGGTAACCTTGTGTAACATCGACATTGGAGACAAAGGGGTCGAAAAAAGCTTGTGTCTGCTACTGTTTCTTACAGTGACTTTGACCCCAGTTGGATTTTTTTTCCTATCAGGAATGGCCCATGCCAGGACACATTACCTGGGCCCTTCAGATTCCTTGTGCAGTCTCCGGTTCTTCTTCAATCATTGTGAGACTCTAAGGTGAGAATAAGAGTAATAACTAGAAGTCTGTAACTGTCTTACAGACAGTGGCTAGTCTCAGCTTACTGTATTTTAGTGTCCTTGACCACACTGGGGAGATTTGGATTGTTTTTTCTATCAACCATGGTCCATGCCAGGACACATATCCTTGGTCCTTCAGGTTCCTTTCACATTTCCGGTTCTCCTGGAATCATCGGGAAACTCTGTGGCCGGAATAATGATAATTAGTTACAAGTTTTTATTGTGTTGCCACAATGAGGAGGCTTTGCTGTGTGGTAAGGTATGTGTTGTATACACAAGATCTGAAGACCCTAAGATAGCTTCTTTTGTAACATCAAGAAGGGATCTGCCAAAGGTATCGAAGAACTTATGTGTCTGCTACTGTTTCTTACAATGACCTTGACCTCATTGGGGATATTTGGAATTTTTCTATTAGCAATGACCCATGCCAGAACACACAACCTGTTCTCTTTAGTTTCTTTGTGCAGTCTCCGGTTCTTCTGGAATCGTTGCGTGACTCTGCATAGCAGGTGGAGACTAATATCACCAGCGAAAACAATAATCTCCATCAATATAGTAGGTGGAGGCTAATAATACCAGTGAACACAATAGTCCCTACCAACGTAAGAGGTAGAGACTAAATAGAACTCTGTCACTGTCCTGTGGAGAGTCACTAATCTCCACTATTGTTTCATACAATGACCTTGACCCCATTGGGGAGACTAAGATTTTTAAAACTATAACAAAATAAACTGTTAGAATTCGATCCACCAAGTTTCACTGTCACATTACTTGCTCAGGTTGAATTAAAATCTCCAGTAGACATGACCATCTTTTCTTGTTCACTCACATTACCGATATGACTCTATCTGCCACTGCACAAAAAGGATTTAGATTTTTTCCTGTCAGCATTGGTCCATGCCAGGACAAGTAACCTGGGCCCTTTAGATTCCTCCCACAGCCTCTGGTTCTCCTGGGATCATATCGAGACTCTGAGGCCGGAATAAGAGTAATACCTGCAATAACTAGAGTCTCCACCAATATAATAGATGGAGACTAATTATAACTAAAACTCTGTAACTGTCGTACGGACAGTCACCAGTCTCCACCTACTGCTTTTTACAATGACCTTTACCCCACTGGGGAGATTTGGATTTTTGAAAATCTGGGGTCGCCAGAACATGTGTAGGGAGAGCACTCGTGGAGCTTGGGTTAGCTGCACCAGACGTGTCTGAAGCCAAGGAGTTTTGCCTGAACTTCAGCATCTCAAGTTCATGTGTCTCACATGCCTCGCACTCGGCACGTTCATATTCTCATTCTTTCTCTGATTGTTCTCGCTCATATTCACTTTGTTCTCGCTTGTATTCACGTTGTTTTTGCTCGTGTTCACGTTCTCTCTCGTGCTCCTTGCGGTGTTCTCGCTCATGTTCGTGTTGTTCTCACTCGTATTCACGTTGAATTCTACGCTCTTCACGAGCATCATTCTCACGTTGCTGCTCTTAACTAAACCGAGAGAGGACGTAGTCCTTGATTTGTTCGGGGTCGCTAAGTCCCATATCCTTGGCTTCCTGTATATATATATTAGTAGTCATGATGCTAACTCAAGTAAGGCTGAGTGGGCTAAAGACTGAGTACTGACTGCTATTTTGCAGAAAAATGCCAATAATCAAAGTAAAGAATATAGGCACAGGTTGGTGGTGACTAGTTTTATCTAGTTAAACTGGTAAAGAAAAAAAAAAAATGAAACTGACTGTGAAAACTATTATGTAAAATTAATAGAAATGAATCAATAACCACCAGGAAGATAGTGCCCATAGACTTTAATGATAAATACTTAGGTGTGAGTGAGTGAGTATTATCTCGTTAATAACTTTAGAGCTAGGAGTTAATATCCTGAAATGAGGAAGCCAGATGTCATGGAGGGATGTGAAATTATGAATAAATAATGCTAAATATAACTTGAAAATAAAGACAAGGAATTGACTTGTGAAAATCAAGCAGTAAGTTTACTTTATGTCGGCTTATTTCGCCGATTCTCTAAAGATGAGAATTTATAAACTTTCTCAACAGTATACAGCAGAGACTAATTACTCACGAGTGTTGTTTGTAATACTATTAGACTCTCGAGAAAGTGACTCCACCCTTGACAGTCAATAACTAATGCTAATAATAATAAACAGATTCTTGCCGGTGCATAACTTCTGGCTGGCACAACGGATTTAAGTCTGATACAAAAGAACTGGCCTAAGTACCAGTTATGGATAATGTGAAGAGTTTGTGGAAATTAGGAGCGGCAACTAAAATAAGCTTAATGTGGAGAAATAAAACACGATTCTAATTACATTAAGCTCAAAGAAAAGAACTGAAAATTTATTGTTACAATGAAATAAATTTACATTATATGAATCTCAAAAATAAATTCAAAATAGGGAGAATACACTCACTCACTCATTCAAAAGCTAAACACACTTAAGCCTAGAAAAATGAACAGAAACACTGGTCAGTGGAGGGGAGCTGAATGAAAAGATCGGGCGCCTGTCCTGAACATCAAACGCTGCAATTTGCTAAGCCCGCTTGGCCAATTCACCATCTAGGTGGAAATTCAGAAACTCGCTGTACAATGGCGGTGCTGCCTTATGCTGGGCACAAACGGTCCTACCCTCGCAGCGACTCAAAGCTGACTAACTTCAAACTATGAAAGGGGGCGAGAGATGGCCGTGTTCGAACTTCAGCGGTCAACGGAAAGAAAGTGAGCAATATAGGCTCACAATAAATCACTCAGTGAAAGCACTAATGTTGTGGGTAAGAATGGTCACTTGTGAAACAGTGAGATGTGCTGAAAATCATCCCAATCAAAGTGAATACAAGGATGGTTGAACTGAGTGCTGCGCAGTGGGAATTCCACTAGAATTCGTGATTTTCACACTGAAGTACAATGTCACGAATTTATAAATACACTCACACGAATTCGTGACAGCCATCTACAAGAGCAGCCAGAGAACTACCAGAAAGGAAGCTAGAGATGAAGGGCAAAGTCCCGAAAGGAGGATGATCATGAGCCTCAAAGGTAGGTGAGAAAATCATCTGTGGAATAGACCCGAAAACTTTTGAAATACAGCAAGTTAAAGCAATTGGGCCATTGTTAGAGGGATGGAAATGGTCACCCGTTTGGGGGACAGGCTGAATGAGAGCAAACTTCCAGCAAGAAGGAAAGGTGCGAGTTGATAGACAAAGACGGAAGAGTTTACCTAGGCAGGGTGTAAGCACAGAAGCACAGTTCTTGAGGACAACAGGAGTGATCCCATTGGGTCCATATGCCTTGTTAGTATCGAGGCCAGTCGTGGCAGAAATTACATCAACTGAGGAAATTGTAATGTCAGCCACGAGAGAGTAAAAGGGGGAAGATATGGAGGGACAGCACTGGAATCGTCTAAGGCGGAATTGGAGGAGGAAGTCTGAGCAAAGATTTCTGATTTATCAATAGAAGAAATAGTTACAGAGCCATCAGAGTGGAAAAGAGGATGGAAGCATGATGAGGTAAAGTTGTTAGAATGGTTTTTCCAATGTGTCAGTTGGAGCGGGAAGAATTAGATCTGGAGAGTTCAGAGAATTTAGTCTGGATGAAATTATTTTTAGCAGAGCGAAAAACAGACTTAGCACTATTCCGGGCAGAAACATAAAAAAGATGAGATTCAGGGACGGGTTGGCTTCAGTACCTTTTGTACGCCTTCTCCATGTTTTGGATAGAATTAAAACAAGAGTGATTAAACCAAGTTTTTTTTTTACAGTAGACAAGATTATGAGAAAGAAATGTATGCTTCCATGCCCAAAAGAATAACCTCCGTAATGCACATGGCACATTCAGATGGCTGTCGGCCACGGAAGCAATAATCGTTCCAGGGAAAATAAAAGAAGTACTGTCTGAAAGTCTCTCAATCAGCTGCTCCAAAGTGCCACTAACCGATGTTTCTTTGGAGGGTCCACAGGCTGTGCTGGAGAAATAGGACAAGTTAAAGTGATAAGGTTGTGATTGGAGGAGCCTGACAGAGAGGAAAGATTTACAGCATAAGCAGAAGGATTAATTATTATGAAGAAGTTAAATATGTTCGATTTCCCTCCAAGGCGGTCAGAGATAAGGGTAGGGTTAGGGTGGTTCTTAATTTTCAACTTGAATAATTTGCTTCAGCTGCTGCGGGACTACGTTCCTATTGATTAAAATGGTGTTTGCAAATCTTTATTCATATTAGATCATTTTAACTGGTGCTACATCATGTTCAAAGTTATACTCTTATGGCATAATGTTAATATGACATTGGGTTACCTAGGTCCTCCTCTTAGCAGAGTATTAGCCCCTCACTTGGGGCGGTATCATGGGAACCGAACTCCCACTCATTGTTGCCTAGTTTTATGGCCAGCTGTAGCCTTCTTTGGATCTGGATACAATTGCTGTGCTGCTCAACAACCTGGAGAAGAAGCTGCTGTTGATCTTTGTTCTTGACTAACACTGGATCAAACTCTTGAATCAGTGCTACCCCTCTCTCAGCAATGTCATATGCTACCTGTAGCCCCTGGATGATGCACTCAGCTTTCATGTAATCCTCACGACCTTCCCATGTGGACAGATCGAATTCGAGGAATGAATGAGGAAGGCCAAGCACTATAATGATCTTTGTGTTACTGGTCACAAAACTTGAACGTGTTTTCTGATTCAGTGCAGTCGCCTCAGGTTCAACTGTTGTTGACTTTAGTTGAGAGTTGCTTCCTTCTTCGTTAAGAGACATCACCATTTTTGGCTTCTCTTTAGGGTCAACAGCTGGATCAAAAAAAGACTAATCCAACTAATTGCTCTGACAAATACCACAAGTGATGACCAAATGCTTTCATGCAGACTTGTGAGATGCCCTTCTCAGGATAAAGTGACAACTCCTGGAGAAGCCTTAGATTGTTTATTGGAGCTACAACTGCTTTTGTTACTATGAACCATGATTTCAGGTATTGCTTCATGATGAACACAGCAAACCACTTCAATCCTCAGCCATGCTGCAGTGTGATGCTCGTCTGATGATGGAAAAGATGTTACTTTAGCCATTCATCTGGCATGGTGGCGAGCACCAAGGCACTGAAACCGTGTTTCATGGGGTGGTACACAATCCAAGATTGCAATGGACAGCTCTAGCAGTTCTTGATAATCATCTCGAGGTTGGCTTTCTTACAACTGTTTCATACAAAATGCTATAAGCTCATCACATTGCTCACTATCAATCACCAGTATTTCCTCGTTGTCGTTGAAGGTCTGAAAGCATGTGGGGTCAGTAGCATTCCACTAGGCTTTGAACTGTTCGAATATGTGAATATCGGGACCAGAGGATGGTCCAAGACAAATAGTGAGGGCCTTTTGAACAAGGGTCTCAAAAATGTGATGTCAACAAGCCCAGTGGAGATCCTTGTGCAACTGTTGATGAATAACGGTGCACGTTATTCCCACTGTCTGGTATTGCTGGCAGTGATCTCGAATGCCATGCCTACCACATGTTCAGATATACTGCAGTCGTTCAAGATTTCAGTGATGACATTGGCCATGGCCTTTCCTGTCCCTGACTCCAAACTGGGTACATTCAAAAGCTTTGAAACTCCATCACCTGAGACGAGAACTGGAAGGCACTCAGTGACATTTGCTCCTGTTACATCGGGAATTACTTTTCCATCCCTGTGTGCTATAAGTGGCATAGTTGGGTGGAATGATTCTGCAGATTCCCTCCGACTCTTGATTCAGTCTTGGCATATACTTTGCTTGTTGATAAAATACATTGCTGGATATTATTCACAGGCAGAAATAGTCACAGAAATCAGATGGACTGCAGCAAAGTCTGAAGTTTTGGTCTGATCTAAAGCATCAGCAACTTGACAAGTGACAACTGTTTTTCGTGCTTGTTGGCGTTTCAGAGGAGGAGCTGCAGCCGAAAAGGAAGGGCCTGCTATATCTGTATAACCGTCACCTGTTTTGTCTTCCTCACTAGTTCGGCTTTCCTCCAGCCCCACTATTTCCTCCCTTACTGATTGATGACATTCCTTATGCTCTCTCCTCTCCTGTTCAATCTGTTGTCTCTCTTTCTGTCTTCGTACTTTCTGGTGGAGTTTGACATCAGTACCCAACTTACAGCCTCACCTCCCTTTCTCCCTCTGAGCCACAAGAAACTCCTTATCCTCACGATTTTTTATGAGGTCGAAGGCATTCGTGTGTGCAGTGCCCAAGAGATCTTTCATCTGTTCTTGGAAGGTCTTCCTCTTTTTCTCCTCTCTTTCTGTATCCCGGCTCTTGCTCCTCTCGAACTTTCTCCATCCGTTATAGAGACACGATTTTGGGGATACAATTCCATGGCCCAGATGCAGGAATGAGAGCTCTCTTCCAGAGTCCCCCTATTTCCTCAGACAGGATGTGCTAAATCCCTCAGTGTTCATGTCTCTGTTCGCATCGAGTAGAAAGTCCCGCAAACACTTCTCCACAAGAAGGTAGCATACTTCGAAGTAGTCTTTCACTTGGTTGGCCAAGAAGCCAGATCTTGGTTTTGCTCCTGCATTTCCTCACTGGCGTTGACAATTTCATTTCAGTCTTAGTAAATACGTGGTTAATAATAACTCAAAAGGCAAATTCCTGCAAAAAGAAAAAAAAAATATGGGTATTACTAGAATATAGCCTCCAATGAAATAGGCCTAAAGTAAACACTTTTTTCAAATAACAGAAAAAGTTTTTACAACAACAATAATTCTGCTTATTAGGCTCGAACTTTGGGTAAGATGTCTATCTGTCTATCTATATACCTAGGCTGCTTCCCCCAAGAAAATGGAAGTAGCCGAGACAGGACGACACACTCCCCATTTACTCATCCATTCAAACACATTCATTTGCATCTTAGCCCCAAAGGAGAGAAGGGACAGAACCTAACTGCACTACACCACCCAAGAGTCAACTGCGCAGTGCAATCAGTGACATCCACAGCAGAGCTGGTTTACCCCTCCCACTTCATAATAGACCCATCCCCTAACCCGCACCTGACCCGACTAGCTAATCAGACCAAATGCGGGAGAATATCCCCTTAGGGCTGCGTCATCATTTATTCATTCACAATTTCTCTCCACTTATTCCTTTCATGCACAGCCACTCTTCCTTGTTCAACAGACATCCTTCTCGCATCCAGCGCTCTCTTCACACTGTCCATCCATCCTATTCATGATCTCCCTCTCATTCTTACACCTCTCACATCAGATCTAGTTATCTTTTTCACCAATCGCTCATTACCCATTCTCTCCATATGCCCAAACCATCGGAACACCCTCAGCTCAACTCTACCAGCCATCACCCGAACAATTCCAGTTCTCCTTCGCACATCATCATTTCGCACTTGATCCATACGAGTCACTCTACACATACTCCTCATACACCTCATCTCCATTACATTCAAACTTTTCCTCTCTGCTACACCCATATACCATGTTTCAGCCCAATATAATGCAGTCGGTACCACAACACCCTCATACAGCCTTCTCTTTACATCTATTCTAAGCAAACGACATCTAAACACTTTTTTCATTCCTCCCAGCACTTTACCTACTTCATTCATTCTAAACTTCACTTCTGCATCTATTCTTCCATCCACAGCAACATGTGACCCTAAATATTTAAAACACTCTACCTCCTCAAGCAACTCACCATTCAAAACTATATTCATCCCCCTACCATCTACCAACCTTGTACACTTCACCACTTTACTCTTATTCTCATTTACTTTCAGTTTCCTCCTTTCACACACCCTTCCAAACTCCTCTGCCAACTGTCTCAATCTTTCCTCTGAATCAGCCACCAGTGCAGTATCATCTGCAAACAGCAGCTGCTTCAGATTCCACTCTCCACCATCAACATTCACCATACTCAGATCTCTACCTAAAACTCTTGCATTCACCTCCCTTACAACACCATCCATATAAATATTAAACAACCAAGGCGACATCACACATCCCTGTTGCAGCCCCACTCTCATGGGAAACCAATCACTCACAGCATTTCCCACTCTTACACACACTGTACTATTTGCATAAAAACTTTTCACCCCTTTTAGTAACCTACCATCAAGTCCAAACAATCTTAAAATAGTCCACAAAGCCTCTCTATCAATTCTATCATACGCTTTCTCTAAATCCATAAATGCCCAAAACACATCCTTGCCTTTAGCTAAATACCTTTCACACACTTGTCTCACAGTGAACACCTGATCCACACATCCTCTCCCTCTCCTAAAGCCAAACTGCTCATCACCAATCACTCCCTCTGTACCCTCTCTAACTGCCATAATTAACACTCTACCATACACCTTACCTACAACACTCAACAGACTTATACCCGTAAAGCTAGTACATTCATACTTATCACCCTTGCCTTTATACAACGGGACTACAAAAGCACTTGCCCAGTTAATTTGCACCATACCTTTCACAAAGCACACATTCAACAATCTTACTAACCAGTCAACAATAGTCACTCCACCACCCTTCAGGCATTCCACAGCACACCCATCCATACCTGCAGCTTTCCCTGTTTTCATCTCCTTTACTGCCTTCTCCACTTCCTCCTTCGTGATCAAAGAATCATTCAACTCTCCCAACACATTTATTCCTTGCACCCTTCCATCCGCCACAATCTCTGCCACCTCCTCTACATTTAATCCGCCCCGTCCCGTCGACGTATGGGTACGTTGCAACGATTTGCATTTGCCAGTCCCGGCGACGTACCGGTACGTCGTGCAATTGCAAGGTCCCTAATTTGCACAATTTTCACGCGTGATTTTTCGTATGTATACACTGGACACCTTCCTCTATTCCTCTACAAGATGCCAAGCAGGGACAATGCCTTACATCGCATAACCTCCCCACTCCCCCCCCTTATGCCATTGTCTCGGCAATTCACCTGTTACCAGTGACCTGGCTAGTAAAGATATTCAGGGCCAGAGTGATTCCCCAATCGATGACAATGTGGAGGACAATGTTTACATAGCATTAGAAGAAGAAACAGCCAGAAATAATGATCAGGTAATGTGGCAAAAAAATGTCAGGTATGGTGATTAGTTAGTGAGTGAAACAATGCTTATAATGCCTTTATTACTGCTTGAAAACCAATATACTCTCATACTACATATACATTCGTACCAAGTAAATAAATAAATACCATGTATGAGTGGATAAAATAGTTACCCTCCCATAGAACTCGTTTTCTTTGGTGCCAGCATGTTAGAAAACCCAGTCAGGTAAGGAGGAACTCCTACCTGGATTGGGTATTTTAAACCTCAGGTGAGCGATTTCTCTATGAATTTTCGATATTTCTCACCACAAGCGAAGGTTTTAGCCAAAAAAAAAAAAAATCGAAAATACCTCGGGACTGGGGGATGTCGGAGGTGCGGAAAACCTCGGGACGTGACGGGTTAACAGTCTTCCAAAATACTCTGCCCATCTTTTCCTTACTGCATCCATCTCTATTAACATCCTTCCATCCTCTGCTTTTACTTGCTCTTCCTTCCCAGACTCTCCCTTTTGCACCCTTTTAACCTCCTTCCAGAACATTTTCTTATTCTGTTGAAAATTCTCTGTCAGCCGCCTACCCCACTTCTCATCTGCTGCCACTTTAGCGTCACGCACAGCCCTTCTTGCCCTATTCCTCTTTTCCTTATACCTCTCATATGTCACTTCATCCTTCCTCTGAAGCCACACTTCATATGCTCGTGTCTTCTCAGCCACAGCCATACTTACTTTCTCGCGCCACCATTCACTTCCTTTTCTTACACCACCTCTCACACGTTTCACACCACACACCTCTTCTGCATGCCCCACCACAGCACTCTTAAACAACTGCCATTCCTCCTCCACACTGTCATTTTCTCGATCTTTAACTTCGTTCCACTCATCTTTCAATATCTCCTGATACTCTATCATTTTCTCTCGTTTATCCAACTCACGCACTTTCAAAACCTCCCTACCACACCTAACCCTCCTAGCTCTCACCCATCTCTTACCTACTCTTAACTTTCCCTCCACCAGGTAGTGGTCAGACATACCCTCACCCTCCCCTCTCAGAACTCTCACATCCAACAATCTTCCTATTACAATCCTAGACACAACCACATAGTCCATCAATGCTTTATCAACAACCATTCCACCCTCCTGTCTCACCCATGTAAACTTATAAATATCTCTTTTCTCGAACAGCGTATTTCCAATCACCATCTCTCACTCAACACACATCCCTTTCATTCGTTCCCCATTATCATTTCTTCCAGGCACACCATGCATACCAACTACACCTTCAACTGCTACATTTCCCACTCTAGCATTCAGATCTCCCATCATTACCACATTCACATTCGCTCCAAAACTCTGCAGACACTCATCAACATCATTCTAGAAAGACTCCCTCTCTTCTTCATCCCTTTCACTACCAGGCCCATATGCACTCACAAACACCCACAACTCACGTTCAGATTTCGCTTTCACCCACATCAGTCTCGATGACACCTCCTTCCATTCAATCATGCATTGCTGTACTTCCGGACTCACTAACAAGGCCACACCTTCTCTTGCCGTTCCTCTATCAACACCTGACAATCTTGCATTCACATTATCAAACATAGACTCACCCATCCCTTTCATCTTCGTTTCACTCAAAGCTAACACATCCAACTTTCTTCTCACAAACATTCTCCCAATCTCCTCCCTTTTAGCCTGAATCGTACTACATCCACGCACATTTATAGACCCAATCTTCAGGGTACGGGGATAACTCAATCCCCCATCCCTTTCTCTGGCCTGTCTCTTTTCAGGAACTAAAAAACAGAGGAGGAGGTCTCTAGTTCCCTCGCTCGGCCCCTTTTAGTCGATTTTTACGACACGCAGTCAATACAGTGGCAGTATTCTTCCTAACACAACCTGGCCGCAGAGTAGTAGTACCACCCCATAGTGCGGCCAGATTGTGTTCCCTCCGCCACAGGAGGTAAGATGTGGCATCATAAAATATAATCTAATTCGACTATAATTTGGCCATTATTGATAGAAAACATGTAGACTTGTTCACAAGGTGGATCAGTGAAAGGAGAGGAGAGCCAAAGGTGGTGGTGAACATTGAAATCTCCTAGAATGGAGACTTCAGAGAAAGGAGAAATGGATAGGCTGTGTTCCATCGTTGAAGTCAGATAGTTAGAGAATTTTCAATGTCAGTGGAATTAGTGGATAAGTAAACAGCACAGATATATTTAGCTAGAGAATGACAGCAAAGCCAAAGCTTGAAAGCAGAGAATTCAGAAGACTCAAGTTCAGAAGCACGAGAGCAAGGTAAGTTGTTGCGTACATATACGCAACAGCCTACTTTGCCTTTGAAATTAGTATAGAGAAAGTAGGATGATACAGAGAAGGGTTTGCTATCAGTTACCTTTGACAGTTGACCACCCAGAGTACAACGGGTGGGGCAAGTCCATTCATGACGGTGGATGGTGAATTGAGGGATGGGTTGTACACTAATCAGAGTAAATTCTCTCACATAAGTAAGTTCTCTCAAGAAATAAATTTGTCTCATCAATGTCGGTTCTCTCATTAACTATTATGTCTCTTCAAAGTATTTTCTTTCATCACAGTCATTTTTCTTATACAAAGTAAGTGCTTTTATCAAAGTACATTCTTTTATTATAGTAATTTATCGTTCACTGCTCATGATTGATTTTCATATACCGGCAGTTCTCTCTTTTTTAACAGTTATGAAGCTTCTACACAGATTTCTGAATAGCCTGTTTGGTTCCAGTGATTCCGACACTGGGCTTCTAAAGTTATTACTCACATTCACATTATTTATTCATGTGATGTGTATCAGTACTAATGTGTTCATGTACACTAAACATTTTTGCGCCCTAAGCATGAGAAGCATGAAGACTGCAACACCCTCCCCCTAATCGTTCCATATCTGATACTGAAATAATCGATCAAACGGCCGAACATTCGACCTTGTGATTTGATCTTGATCGTTGAATCTTTATGCCCCAAATATTCCTCGATCACTGTCTTAAATCTGTAGCAGCTCCAACTAAAAACTTTAATTTTTACCTGACCTTGTGTTTGATCTTTGACTTTTGTCACCCCAAATTTTGCATCTTTTCTTCAGATTGCTTCAGTATTCTTGCCTGATTTGAAGCAGTTCCACTCAGTGGGCTTTGAAGTTATGATATTAACAGAGAGACAATCTAGCCAATTCAAACATGTAACACAACGTTATTGTGCACGAAACATGTGGCATTTGCCCAAGTAATCTGATAATGCGAGGGTCGGAGTTATAAGCATTCTTGGGGTAAGGTCAAAATACATGTTTGTACGAGTAATGCACCAGCCTTGCCAACAGCGAAATCTGTGTTCCATAGACAGTTCAGTCAGCACTAAGAATGCCTTCCTTACATAGTCTTCTACAGCCCGCCACCTCTTTCCTGCTTTACAATGTTTGTTGCTTATGTCCATTGATTTTATGCTTGATTACCAGTTTCGTGGAGCACAACTTCCTCTCCCTTACCCACACCAGCAGGTCGAGGGTTGTATTCCCGTTGGCTGCGGAGGCTTTCTACCACCTTTTCCCTCGCGATTTTTCTTGCATACATTATATTTTTTCTCTCTTTTTTTTTTTTTTTTTTGAAGAATGGCTTTATATATATATATATATATATATATATATATATATATATATATATATATATATATATATATATATATATATATATATATATATATATATATATATATATATTGACGAAGAGTGCATTTTTAGTATCAATGAGAATGTGTGTGTACCATAACAGCAATAAACTACTTCAGTAAGTCAGAGGTTATAGAGACCATCCAAAACAAACGAGAACAGGCTACAGCCTCGATCCGTTACCTACAGGTGCGTGTCAAAAGGGGAGCAATCTACAATTATATATATATGCGCAGTTCATCAAGAATGTATCTGGACTGTCTACCTTTACAATCTGAAACAATGTACGAAGCGTTTGAAAATAATCCAAAACAACTTCTCATGAATAAGTAGACCTGCTTGTTTTACGAGTACACGATAAAGAAGGAACTTTATTCACTATCCATTCAGAAGTATCTGATTTGGGGAAATAACATGGACAGCATAATGCTTATTGTGAAACAGTCGACCACCCACCTGAAAATACTTTTTTAATTGAGAGTACAGTTCCGGTTACTAATTCATTTACATTGCTGGGATTTCAAACTAATCAAGCACAATTCATTTACACTCCTGGGATTCTAAACCAATCAAGCGAAATTCCAAGTCACTTCATAATAGCACTGTGTAATTTTGGAAGGTACCATTAGCTACACCTCCATTATGATGGCGTATTTTCATTTTAAAAACAGTACCTGCAGGCTATTTTCATTTAACTATAGTAGCATTGGAGACATGAAATTTTCATGTTATATATTGTTACGTAATCGTATTGCTTTATATTTAATAAAAAACAATATATAACGTCTCCAGTTCGAAGTCTCCCATAAGCTAAATACATTCGCATGGGGAATGCAAGGCTTAACTAAAACGTACATCACCGGATTGAAGGGGTTAACACAGAAATGCTGCAAGGGGACTGTTGACTAACGCCACCTAACAGCCAGGTACCAAATTCGCCAACAAACTTACCATTTGTTGTCTATTGTAACTCATATTTTGACATGCAGGAAGGACAATAGGACTGTAGATTCTTCTCGTGTTTTTTGTCTTTTCCGCAACAACAATCACGGTTATGAGATGGAAATTAGCTTTCTCTGTGTTCTGTTTTTCCAGGGAAGACAATTATGAATGAATCTCAGGAACTTCCCACCTCTATTGTTGTCCCGGAGAAACAAACTACGAGTTATCGGGGAGAGTTGATTGTATGTTCGATAATCTCAGCCTCAGTATATCATTCATACAGACATGCCAAACTCCGCCGTGCTTCGGCCGATATAACTATTGGCACTGGGGGTAGCTTGGTACTGTAAATCATCCTAAACCATTTGCATTGCATATTACACCTAAACATTCTCTTCTGTGTTATTTATGATACATGAACAATGAGTTTGTTTGCATCAATAAGATATTAGATATTATTCAGGCCAATTGTACAAAACAAATCGCTGAGGAAAGGCGTTATGGAGTCTTCAGCACGACACTCAGTCAAAAATCCAGTGCGCCCAGCTGTAGACTTATTTTGTACCAGCATACTTTGTCTTTTTATGGGCACATTATTCCTCTTCCTTTTTATCAGCTAACGCCAGGCGTTATGATCATTACAGCATTGCTATCAGTGCTCCAGTAGGCACCATAAGTGTATCAGGTGCTGAAGTGCAGCAAACAGGTCGTCATGTACAGTTGCGGACATATCAAACAGAAACACCCCATCCGCTGAGGTGGTGTGATGCTCTCGGCATCTGGTAACATTGTTAGGTATGGAACTTCACCAGGTTTCGTTCAGCTGCTAGGACGAATAGAACGTGGTGATCACTCCCGCTGTGTGCAGTTATTGGTGGCAGTAGAATATGTATGCAGTGTTCCGCCAGAATATATGCGGATAATAGCGTGTCATTATTATGGTAATTTTTTTTTTAATTTTCACACAATGCACCCTCTACATAATGGCAGGTATCAGGAATGACATGGATTTCATGATTAGTTTAGTTTCGAGTCATGAACCATGCAACAGTTAACAGTTCCTTATATAAGTCATACCGGTAGTTGTCAGGGTCCCCACAACTGTCAATGAACAGAAAATCATCATGACGCCCATCCTTACAACCGGGAACATGACATTGGTAATGGTAGACGTCTGATATCAAAGTAATTTCACTACATACAGGAGGATGCACTAGGTCCACAAAAGGCGGCAGGGTGTGGGGGGAGGACCTGGGAGACAGGAGGAGGGAGGATCATGAGGAAGGGGACATTAGTGGTCGAAATGAGAGCTAGAGGAGAGGAGTGATGAAGCAGGGGGCATGGACTTCGGTAGTGATG
Source organism: Coenobita brevimanus (assembly GCF_032717465.1). Classification (NCBI taxonomy): domain Eukaryota; kingdom Metazoa; phylum Arthropoda; class Malacostraca; order Decapoda; family Coenobitidae; genus Coenobita; species Coenobita brevimanus. The sequence continues at coordinate 10,832,125 of NC_136988.1, read as the reverse complement.
AAGCAGGGGGCATGGACTTCGGTAGTGATGAAGCAGGGGGCATGGACTTCGGTAGACGACAGGAGCTACAATTGGATGGATAATTTACAAGGTGATGACTAGGCCACCTCATTGTTTTATGGAGAATATGGCATTTTTCAGTCAGACCATGAAACGTTATATTGACGTTGCCACGTGTTGTAATTGACTGTCGTGTACTGCAACATTTCACGACACTTTCCATTGGGTGGCTTAGTACCCTGTATTATGAGTACGGTGACTATTTGTTAATGTGCAAATGTATGACACGTCTTGACAGTTTGTCAGATGCAGCTGTTTTTTTTATAGTGATTGGAAATTATTCCTGTAGCCTAAATTCCCATTCACACTAACTGGCAGTGACCGGAGGACTGTGTCCACACCTGACAGAGTCTGTCAGGCACGACTGCGATGTTGTCCAAACTGTGAGGAGTAGGTGGCCGGCGAGTAGGTAATAACAGCGCCTGAGTGCGGTATGAGAATGGACAACACAGTTTGTGCGCGAAAAATAGCATTGTATTGAACAATAATTGCTGGACTAAAAAAGAAAAAAAAAAAAAGGGGGGGGGCAGTGTCTGGTTAATTATTTCCCTCAACAATGGGCATGGACTGCCTGCTGGTTTGCCTGTCAAACTTGCCACAAATTGATACAGACCTCTCCCTTGCGACCGCCAGTCACTGTCCGCTAGAGTGGGCAGGGATTTACGTAGTATCATCATGGATGACGAATGATATCGTAAACAGAGTAGAGATAGGCATATGTAGTCTTTCCTTTATCACCAATAAATATGGACAGTCTGAGAGTAATGATGGTCTCTGTGAGTTTCATTTATATCAGTATGGCCCCGATGTAAAGGTGGATATACTTAACACAGGTTTATGTTACCGTTTTCCGTATGCCTTGTTTGGCTGTTGATTTTACACATTGTCAGTGGTTATTACTAAAATTTAGGTTCATACTGAGCAACTGTTGTATTACCCAAGCATTCCATCACAAATCCTGGAGCCAATAATGGTGGAACAAGGTTGTAATGTCTGCAGTTTTCCGGTCTGAGCACGTGTATATTACATCAACAATGCAATTAGTTACAGAAATGGCGTGTATTAAACACAAGCACAATTTGTCTGCAGTGATTTGTTAAACTAAATAACCAAGTAGTGTTCACACTGTATGAATGTTCAGGATAAGCATATATACGAGGACTGGAGTCAAGCAGGGCCGTTGCTAGACATTCAGGGAGGCTTAGCTCAGAGTTCTGTAGAATCACAAGCGACGAAGGCACGAGTTCTAGGTGGGCCTGGGGATATGCTCCCCCAGATTTTTTTTTTTTTTATTCAGACTATCACTGACAGTATTTCCTGCCATCTGAGAGCAGTTGAACGAAGAAACCAGTCTGAAATACAGTACTGCATTTTGTTTAATCAATCTGATTTTTAAACATTTCTTTGGATGTGTATTGGTGTGTACAGTACTGGAGGTAGCAGGCTAACAAGTGTCCGGTGTCGTATAAAATCGTACAGACATTACGGTAATTATGGATGGAATTAAATAGAGTATAGCTTAATTTTTATACAATTTTATTTCCTGATCAACACGCACACACACACACACACACACACACACACACACACACACACACACACACACACACACACACACACACACACTTTCTGGGCTACATAAAAAAGATTCAGGGTTAAAGCCCCGAAAGTCCACCCCTAACAACGGCCCTGGAGCCAAGACAGCTGTATAGGCGTCCACGTCAGACGGTCTCAGGTGAAGGGTGTATAGGCTACTGACGGGCATCACGCGGAACCTGAAAAAGATTTCAGTGCAATTAATCCAATAACGGAAATAAAATACGTAATGTTTATGGAAACCGAGGCACTGCAACATGCATGCAGCAGCACACAAGGGCAACCGTAGGCATGCGTTCCCCATAAATTTCTGACTTGTGTAGCACTGCCAACCCCTATAAAAATACATACCAAAACACTCACACACACACACACACACACACACACACACACACACACACACACACACACACACATTATATATATATATAAATATATATATATATATATATATATATATATATATATATATATATATATATATATAAACCTTCACCGGCTCAATCCGATTGGAGCTCCGTATTTACCCACTAAACCACCAGGCGCCAAAATTTGGTTATATGGTTACCACCCAGAGTAGTAAATGGTTTCCTGGTGCACAGGAAACCATTTGGACTTTCACTTAGTGTAGTCACCCACAGGTAGAAGGAAGAGGAAAGAGTTAAGCAAAGAAAGACAGAAGAGGATGGAAGGAAAGAAGGATGGAGGAGAGGAAAGGGCAGACACCCGAAAGCAACACTACATCGAGCGAGTGAGGTTTATTGGTACGCGTAATCCCACTCGGGGATGAGTGAGGCTGGTCACTTTCATCTTAAATGTTAGGACCAACTTGCCTAGCCCCGGGCTTCTACGCTCCTAATGGGGCAACATAGGATTGGATGATGACTATATCTATCTATCTATTTATCTATATACTGTATATATGTATATATATAGAGAGAGAGAGACAGACAGACAGAGAGATACATCTCTCTCTCTCTCTCTCTCTCTCTCTCTCTGCCCTGTTCACGGAGAGCAAATACTGAGCCAAACATCTCAGTAGTGTCTGAACATGAAGCTGTTGCCCCGGCTGAATAACGGTGTATATTTCAATCCATTAAACAAGGCAGGTGGTGAACGACTGTCGTTGATGTATAAACATGTGGCCGGCTGTTCATAGTGTAGCAGTCATTACGGCCATTCCCCCTCCCAGTCATTATGCATGCATGAGTGCATGTAGTTGTCGGGTTGAGGGAGGGCCGGACAGTGAACTCGATACTGAGGTTGTGAGTAATCCGAGATAAAGTTCATAACTGATATAAAACTGATAAGGCATCTCTCTACCCACCTATGAGCCCACCGCAGATTCGCAGCCTATGTTCTGGGACACAGTCCATTCTCCCCCCCCCCCCGGTAAATCACCTTATCGTTTACATCGGTGTTATACATATATTAACGAGAACCACAGGCACAATCACTACGGTTAACTATTATTTATTGAGGCAAGAGAAAATTCCTTCCTCCCCCTCCTCTGCTATCGATATGACAGTCGTCATCAACGATGCTCCTACGTAAACGTAACAAGAATAGCTCCCAGTCGCCATGACAACAGGTGTGAGATCAAACAATCTAGGAATGTTATTTGTATCACAATGTGATGACATAGTCGTCACCATATAATAATAATACACGGTTTGAGTCATGTGCCACCCCGTGGGGAGTAGGTCATCCTGTAGACGATATAACAAAACATGGCGTACACTGCATAAAGTGCCAAAGTATGCATAACTTATAAAGGCCTGACTCAAATTCCATACAGTAATCAACGTAAAACTACAGCTGAATTAGCACCATGTCACCAGCGCATCATTTATCCATCCCATCCAAGCTTCCTGTCACAGTCCACCCTCCCATATCCCATCACTTGTCTCCTATAGAGGCCCCCCCCCCCTCCCACTAGCCAGACCACTATTGCTCCTGCCTCACCCACCTCCCTCCTCTCTTCCAGGCGTCCCACACTGCCTCCTCTTGTATCGCCACCTCTTATGCAATTGCGTCGATTAAAGAGGTTTACCAGGTTTAGGTTCACGGTTATGGGGGAGGTGGGTCACGGTAATTTTGTGATTATTATGATAGGTGCGGGAATGCAGATAATGTCATAATGGCTTATATGCTGGCCGTCGGTAAATGCTGTATGAGTCATGATGTTTGTCGGAAGTCACACTTACGAAACCTGTGTATTTCATTTGAATATAATAGGAATATATATGGTATGAAATAATTTTATTTCCATATTCACAAAACGATTTTATTTTCAGTATATTGTTAGGCAGGACATCTTTTATATACCACCAATAACTGTGCACAGCGGCAGTGATCACTACGTTCGATTCGTCCTAGCGACTGAACAAAATCTGGTGAAGTTCCATACCTAACAGTGTTACCAAATGCCGAGAGCATCACACCACCACGCTGGCTGATGGGTGTTTCTGTTTGATATGTCCGCAACTGTACATGTTGTAGGCTGCGTCCTCTCTGTCTGAATGTGTCAGGGAATCGCAGACCACAAGAAGCGGCACTTGATCGTTTCCAACATGGCAGGCGACAGAATGATGACATGGAGATGAATGAGGCAGTCACTGACAATATACATGATCATACTGATATGGATGGAGGTGAAAGACCCCATGATGAAGCGAGGGATAGGAACAGACGTCAAGATGCGAGACATGTGGAAGTGTGGAGTGGGTTAACCCGCCCCGTCCCGACGACGTATGGGTACGTCACCACGATTTGCATTTGCCAGTCCTGGCGACGTACCAGTACGTCGTGCAATTGCAAAGTACCTAATTTGCACAATTTTCAATTTTCGCACGTGATTTTTCGTATGTATACACGGGACACCTTCCTCTATTCCTGTACAAGATACCAAGCAGGGACAATGCCTTACACTGCATAACCTCCCCCCTCCCCCCCTCATGCCATTGTCTTGGCAAAGGACCTGTTACCAGTGACCTGGCTAGTAAAGTTAATCAGGGCCAGATTGATTCCCCAATCGATGACAATGTGGAGGACAATGTTTACATAGCATTAGAAGAAGAAACAGCCAGAAATAATGATCAGGTAGTGTGGCAAAAATAGGTCAGGTATGGTGATTAGTTAGTGAGTGAAACAATGCTTATAATGCCTTTATTACTGCTTGAAAACCAATATACTGTCATACTACATATACATTCGTACCAAGTAAATACATAAATACCGTTTATGAGTGGATAAAATAGTTACCCTCCCATAGAACTCGTTTTCTTTGGTGCCAGCATGTTAGAAAACCCACTCAGGTAAGGAGGAACTCCTACCTGGATTGGGCACTTTAAACCTCAGGTGAGCGATTTCTCTATGAATTTTCGATGTTTCTCACCAAAAGCGAAGGTTTTAGCCAAAAAAAAAAAAATCGAAAATACCTCGGGACTGGGGGATGTCAGAGGTGCGGAAAACCTCGGGACGTGACGGGTTAAATCATCATAGGCCAGGAGTAGCTCAGATTCGATGAGAACTTGGGAAAAAATTCAAGAAAGCTTTTTTTTTTTTTTTTTTTTTTCAGGAAAGCTACTTGGAAGCATGCTAACTCGAACTCCACAAACATTCTAAGCGTTCCACATGAGCTAGTCGTGTGGAATGAAAAATCAAGATGGCCACTAACGGGATTGGACTTTTATATAGCTTTGGAACCAGAAGCCACAGTTGGTCATGTAATACCTTTTTTAAAATTTTTTTTAGGTATAACAAAACCATTTTTACCATTACTTCAATGATATAATGACGTATGTTCTAGATATGGTGAAGGTAAGGTACTATTTTAAACAAAATGGTAAATTCAACACTTTTAAAGTCAACAACCAGTACTAACTTTTGCCAGCAGCACTTACTGTACTACTTCTAAATAAAAAAAATTATTAGTATCATAACTAGTTATGGTCACAATAATAGCATGAGGACTCAGTATCTTCTCCATCAGGTGGGCATGAATTAGCACAAGATTGGCTAATACTAGAGGAACACATAGGTGTACAGTAGAGTCCTCCTTTCTGACATTTGCATCTCCTGCCATACATTTGTTTACACCCACATGACACAGTAAGAAGAACTTGCTGTGTTGCTACTGGTCTGTTAGTCAAATATGGGACTGAGCATTCCACATGGAAGCTCCCATCCCCAGTCAGTAGGATTTAGATCCTCAACATCGTCCAACCACTCCTGAACTGCGAAGTAGGCTCGATATGAGTGGTGCTTTGCAGCTGAGGATGTGAGTGGTAGGCTCTGAAGTTGGAAACTGTTGGATGCCTTGCTCATCCTCTGCATGTACTGCACAAATCTCAGCTTATCAAATGTTATACATGTCGGACTTTCATTATACAATATCAGTAAGAATATTTCCCCCACTCTAGCTACTTCTTCATGGCTGGCATCGCTCTTCTTTAACACATCCAACGTCCTCCAATCCTTGTCTTTTAAGACTGTCATGACCTTCTTTTTGCCAGTGCCATATAATGCAGACTTTGTCACATCCGGTGATAGCATGTGTCATCAGTATGTGTTGTCAGGTGTGTGGATGCATTGCCTGCTGGATGCTGTGTATATTATAAACAAAGTGTCTTGCTTACTGCATGTAGATATTGTCTGTTGTGAAGCAATCAACCAGCACTGCTCCCATGTAAGAAATAATAGGATGGAATCCGACTATTCTTACAATGAGTTTGGTGAAGTCTGAAGAAGATTTGACAATACAACAGCTTTACTGCAGAAAGGCTAATCACATGTTACTGAAGACACACCCAACGTACATTTTTCAGTTAGTTTTTGTGCGTATGTGAGAGCCGAGTAAATAGTGTGTGGTTGATTGGAATTATGGTTCAGGAATGGGGAAATCCAGTTCTGCTTATATCAAACTCTCCCTGTCTAACTACTGTCTGATTGAACCCCCACCGCGATGGGCACTGTTTAGAATCGAATACAAAATAGCTGGCTAGCCACATACTGTCCAGCACTGTTGTTAACTTCAGACTTGCCGGGTTGAGGTTTGGTGGTTCCAGAGGGCCAAGGAGTACATGTTTGAGACCTGGAACTGCTGGTCCGCTGCATTTCTGGAGTGGTATCTTAAAATATCGACCAGCAGTAGCAGCTGACCGTACTGTGGTTGAACGTGGGAGCTACAGTTCAGCAGTCTTTTCCAGGGATGATGCCAGCAGTGCCACCCATAGCATGCCATATTCCATGTCAGGTTAATGTGTGAATGTTAATGTCTGCATTATCAAATACAAAATTAACAAGTGCCCCCTCCCAGTCATACTCTTTCACTCCAGTAGGTATCATTACATCATATAGGTGTAGTACTTCTCGATAGTCATCTGCAAATCCTAAGGTGCTATGCAAATCTACTAGCTCACGGACGATTCTGTTCATGTAAGGATAAAGTTAGTTCCAAAGTCTGTGTGAAATGATTATAATTGTTTGGAAAATCTGTCTATCTACACACCTAGGTTGCTTCCTCCCAAAATGGGAGGTAGCCGAAACAGGACGACACACTCGCATTTTGCTCATCCACACACGCACATTTATTCGTACCATAGCCCCAAAGAAAGAAGGGTTCATATCCTACCGCACCACACCGCACGATTGTCAACTGCGCAGTGCAGTCAGCGACATCCGCAGCAGGGCCAGACAGCAGAGCTGGTTTACCCCTGCCCCATCATAATGGATCCTTCCCCTTAATTATATGTTAATTAATACTAATGACGCCTACTTACAAGGGAAATCTGAGCTGCGGTGAGGGATTATGAGGGGCAGTGGAGGAGAAGTGGATGATTCCGAAGTAGATAAAGTAAGGGAGGGAGGGAGGCGGAGGGGAACGAAGGGAGGAAAGCACCAAGGAATATGAAGAGAATGGAGGAGACTAAAAAAGGAGGATAGAGCAAAGGGAGATAATGGAAAGGAAGAAGAGAGGGACTGAGAAAAAGAGAGATGATAGAAGGGAGGTAATGATGTCGGAGGAAGGAGAGAGAGAGAGAGAGAGAGAGAGAGAGAGAACAGGAGGCAGAGGGAGAGGCAGAATGATAGAGGGAGAGGCTATGAGGTAGGAAAAGGAGATATAAAGACGATAAGGAAAAAGGAAAGAAAAATAAATAAATTACAGGAAGGAAAAGGACATTAAGAAGAAGAAGGAAATGGCGAGGGAAGAGAAAGAAAAATGGAGAAAGAGAAGCGAGGAGATGGAAGGAAAATGAAGGGCAAAAGAGGAGGAAAAGTGAAGAAAAAAGTTCTGACGGTAATGAGAGGAGGGGAAAACCGAGTGGGATGGACAGGTGCAAGAGGTAAAGCTAAGGGAAGGTGGTGGCCGTGGAATGGACAGGGATATGGGGTATGAAATTATATACAAAAAGACTACAGAAACATGGTATTAGATAATATGGGGGAACTGACTGGCATGATGGCGATAAGGTTAGAACAGGATTATGAAGTAAAATCATAAGAATGGGGGTGAATAAGAACAGACACAAGGAAGAAAGGGGGAAAAGATAATAAACTTGGTAAGATTTGAAAGGATATGGTAAAGGACATAGCAGGAAGGGAAGAAGGAAGCTATAAGAGATTTTGGAAGAGAAGCTGAGAGTGATGACTGTAGGAGTAGAAACGGGAGTAAGAAAGGAATATATTAGATTGAAGAACTGAGAAAATTTGTAGAGCATGAAGGATAGATTGTAGGACTGATATGAGACAAAGTATGTAAAAGCATCACAGGAGAGGAGGGAGGGAAACTCAGTGATGAAAATTGAAAGAGATGCAAGGAAGAATATCAAAAGAAGGGTGGGAGGAGAATTACAGTAGGTAGGAGAGAATATAGACGATGCGTGGATGGTTATGTCTATAAGCTGGAGTCAGGAATCTGGGAAGTTTAATGGTGAGTTAATGACAGTGTGGGCCATTTATCTGTACATCCCCTTCACACTTCTATCACCTTTTCTACCCTCTAGATCATACATCACTCCATCGTTCAGTGGAAAAAAAAAGCTCAAAATGCTGCTGCTGATGATGATGATAAGGGATGAAGAGGGGAAAGGAAAGCAGACTAAAAGAAAGAAGATGAAAGAAAATGTCGAATGCAATGTCCGACTGAAAAGACTGGTGGAAGGGAAATCAAGGAAGAGAAAAGAATGGAAGAAAGGAAGGAAAGAAAGAATGAAGGAAGAAAGGAAGAGAAAATGGCTTCTCGACGCCCCGTCTGTTTTCGAACTGAGGCTCGCTATAGGGTTCATTATGTCAGTATCCCGCATCATACTATCACTCTGATTATCTGGACAATATGCAGCATAATCCCTCATTAGGTAATATGTGTTAATCTACAGTATATATCTGGGTCATTCATTTTTAGAAAGGTTTTCCCCGTATTTCAGCATTTACATGTTAATCCATCTCTGTCTTTCTACTCTACCTCCGTCTGATTTTACCCTCTCCACCACCCAACATTTCAAAACCCACATCATTACTTCATTGAGGTATTAATTCAGTGAGCAGGTGGACAAGGAGCTCCCCTCCCCCCCCACTCCCAAGACATAAAGTAACATGCTGGTGGAATGAGGGTGTAGATGATACAGTTTAGGAGGAAAGAAGGCTTTTCAGGGAATTGAAAAGGGGTAGTAACAAAGGGAAATACTTGACTGCCAAGCATAGGGCTAGAAAAGAGGTATACAGGCAAAATCTGAATCTCGACACCCTTACTGGATAACCTAAACTGTATTGAAAGGAAAAATATGATATTTAAGGTGGCCAATCAGATGAAGAGGGTAACCGGGGATACCATAGGTGAGTAGTGTGTGAAGAATGATGAAGGAAATGTTGTGGTGAACAGTGACGATATTAAAAACGCATGGAAAGATCATTATAACCTGTTGCTGAATGAGAAGTTTAACTGGTAAACGGAAGGTCTGGAGTCAGCAGATCCAGTGCTTGACCATTGGCCTTTGATTCATGCTGCAGTTATGAGCAAGGCAATAGACAGGATGCAGGTTAGGAATGCAGCAGGTGTGTCTTGGTTGACTGATGAAATGTTTAAGGCCTCAGGAAATATAGGAGTGGGGTTAGTTACTGATTTGATAAATACGATTATATATGAGTGTGTTGTCCTAGATGATTGGCTGACGAGTGTGATTGTAAATGTGTAAAAAGGGAAGGGAGATGACCTGGAAAGAGGAATTTATAGAGGCAAAAAGTTTTTGGCCAAATAATGAAAGTAATGGAGAGAGTTCTTGATGGTATGATCAGAGAAAGAGTGCTTATTGACGAGATTCAGTTTGGGTCTATGTCAGGCAAAGGTAGCACTGATGCCATACCCATTGTTTCGACAGCTTAAGGAAAAATATATAGGAAAGAAAAGGGATCTGTACTTTGTTTTTGCTGATTAGGAGAAGGCCTTTGACAGAGTGTTCAGGCATCTCTAAATGAACGGATCTTGAATTTGGCTCTCTTTTGTATTTTTTTTCTTGGAAGGAACAGTTTGCGGGCTCCTGGCCTTTGGTTCCTTCTTCCTTGCATAACATAAAAAAAAAAGAAAAAAAGAGGCCCTACGGAGGTGGTAAAGTGGGCAATGAGTAAGCTCGACATGTAGAGGTGTATGGTATGTAGGGGGACTGCTGGGCCTTGATAGCAGGCTGTGAAGCCTATGCCCAGAGTCGAACACAAAAAAAAAAAAAAAAAAAAAAAAAAAAACAGTGGCTGGTTAGAGTGGTTATGGCTATGTATTTGGGTGTTCGCACCCAGGTGAAAGTGAATGGAGATTTGAGTGATATGATTTCCGTGAATGCTGGTGTGCATCAGCGGTCAGTCTTGTGCCCGTGTCTATCATGGTGCTTGAAACTCTCTCACATGACTTCAGAAATAGACTCCCGTGAAACGTGTTGTATACCGATGATTTGGTGTTGGTTGCAGAAGTTGAAAGGGAGGTGAGGGAAAGATTTAGGAAATGGAGTGATCGTATGGGACACAAGGGCTTGAGAGTAAATACAGATAAAGCAAAGGTGACGGTATCTAGGGTTGGAGTGGTTCTGCCAAAGAAGAGGGAGAGTGGCCATGTACGGTTTGCCACAAGGGCCTGGGAAGTAATTCCATCTTGTGCAGTGTTTGTGATAAGAGGGTGCATAAAAGGTGTAGTGCTATTAGAGGTAGACTGAGGTGTGCTGTGTGTCGAGGACAGCATGTGGAGGTTCTCAGGCGTGAAACGATTGATCTTGCTGGTGAGTTTCTCGAGTGTGTGGAAGAGTTTTGTTACTTGTGAGACATGTTATGTGCTGGAGGTGGGACTGGGGCTAGATCTGTGGCTAGAGTGAGGAGTGATTGGAAGAAGTTCAGCGAGATGTTGCTTCTCCTAATATTGAGAGGGCTCTTCCTCCGTGCTAAGGGATCTTTGTATCTGGCACGTGTTAGGATTGTAAAGCTGTATGGCAGTAAGACCTGGGCAGTAAAGGGAGGGGGTATTCATAGGCTCAAACTTACAGAAATGACAATGATTAGGTGAATGTGCAGTGCATCCTTGAATGTAAGGCCTGAGGGAGCTAGATTTACTATGGAAAAGTTAAGGGGAAAGTTGGGACTGGAGTGTATTGGTGTTGTGATGTGAGGTAGATTGAGACGATTTGGGTATGTGGAGAGGATGAGGGACGACAATTGGGTGCAAAAAATGAGAAGCATTAACGATAAGGGTAAGGTTGCGAGAGGCAGGCCGAAAAAGACACGGGACGAGGTCATAATGTGTAATATCAGGGCTAAGGGACTGGAGAGAGAGAGGATGCCAGAGATCGAGCAAGCATGGAAAGCCGCCATTAGCCCCTTAACCGCGGGGCGTCACTTTTGTGACGCTTGGGAGCAAGGGATCATACCGCGGGGCGTCGCTTTTGTGATTCTGTGTTATTTTGAATTCACCCGGGCTTCCAAGCGGGGGCTTGTATCATCTATCAGTACTGCCAATGTCCAACACTAGTCAGCACTCCTAATCTCATCTGTACTCCCATCCATTGTTGACAATTTAGCCATTTCTCCCCGTTCTTGACTCCCCTCCCTACCCCCCCTTCATTGCCCTATCCTCTCGCCTGCCCGGCCGTGCTACGCTAAGTAAATCTTCCCTGGAATTTTTCACTGATTTCATCCATTGAAATAAGCCCTATGTCCTATTCTTATACCAAATAATATATCTATCTATCTATCTATATACCTAGGCTGCTTCCCCCAAGGAAAGGGAGGTAGCCGAGACAGGACGACTCACTCTCCATTTACTCATCCATTCAAACACATTCATTTGCATCTTAGCCCCAAAGGGGAGAACGGACAGATCCTCACCGCACCACACCGCACAAGGGTCAACTGGGCAATGCAATCAGTGACATCCGCAGCAGGGCCCGACAGCAGAACTGGTTTACCCCTGCCACATCATAACAGACCCATCCCCTTACCCGCACCTGACCTGACTAGCTGATCAGACCAAATGCGGGAGAATATCCCCTCAGGGCTGCGTCATCACTTATTCATTCACAATTTCTCTCCATTTATTTCTGTCACGCACAGCCACTCTTCCTTGCTCAACAGACATCCCTCTCGCATCCAGCGCTCTCTTCACACTGTCCATCCATCCTATTCGTGGTCTTCCTCTCAGCCTTACACCTCTCACATCAGATCTAGTTATCTTTTTCACCAATCGCTCATTATCCATTCTCTCCATATGTCCAAACCATTGCAACACCCTCTGCTCAACTCTACCAGCCATCTCCCGAACAACTCCAGTTCTCCTTCGCACTTCATCATTTCGCACCCGATCCATATGCGTCACTCCACACATACACCTCAGACATCTCATCTCCATTACATTCAAACTTTTCCTCTCTGCTACACCCATATTCCATGTTTCAGCCCCATATAATGCAGTCGGTACCACAACACCCTCATACAGCCTTCTCTTTACATCCATTCTAAGCGAACGACATTTAAACACTTTTTTCATTCCTCCCAGCACCTTTCCTACTTCATTTATTCTAAACTTCACTTCTGCATCTATTCTTCCATCCACAGCAACATGTGACCCTAGATATTTAAAACAATCTACCTCCTCAAGCAACTCACCATTCAAAACTATATTCATCCCCCTACCATCTATCAACCTCGTACACTTCATCACTTTACTCTTATTCTCATTTACTTTCAATTTCCTCCTTTCACACACCCTTCCAAACTCCTCTACCAACTGTCTCAATCTCTCCTCTGAATCAGTCACCAGTGCAGTATCATCTGCAAACAGCAGCTGCTTCAGATTCCACTCTCCTCCATCAACATTTACCAGACTCAGACCACCTAAAACTCTTGCATTCACCTCCCTTACAACACCATCCATGTAAATATTAAACAACCAAGGCGACATCACACATCCCTGTCGCAGCCCCACTCTCACGGGAAACCAATCACTCACAGCATTTCCCACTCTTACACACGCTCTACTATTTACATAAAAACTTTTCACCCCTTTTAGTAACCTACCATCAAGTCCATACAATCTTAAAACAGTCCACAAAGCCTCCCTATCAATTCTATCATACGCTTTCTCTAAATCCATAAATGCCCAAAACACATCCTTGCCTTTCGCTAAATACTTTTCACACACTTGTCTCACAGCAAACACCTGATCAACGCATCCCCTCCCTCTCCTAAAGCCACACTGCTCATCACTAATCACTCCCTCTGTACCCTCTCTAACTCTAATAATTAACACTCTACCATACACCTTACCTACAACACTCAACAGACTTATACCCCTAAAGCTAGTACATTCATACTTATCACCCTTGCCTTTATACAACGGGACCACACAAGCACTTGCCCAGTCAATTGGCACCATACCTTTCTCAAAGCACACATTCAACAATCTTACTAACCAGTCAACAATAGTCACTCCACCACCCTTCAGGCATTCCACAGCACACCCATCCATACCTGCAGCTTTCCCTGTTTTCATCTCCTTTACTGCCTTCTCCACTTCTTCCTTCGTGATCAAAGAATCATTCAACTCTCCCAACACATTTATTCCTTGCACCCTTCCATCCGCCACAATCTCAGCCACCCTTTCCTCCTCTACATTTAACAATCTTTCAAAATACTCTGCCCATCTCTTCCTTACTGCATCCATCTCAATTAACATCCTTCCATCCTCTGCTTTTACTCGTTCTTCCTTCCCAGACTCTCCCTTTCGCACCCTTTTCACCTCCTTCCAAAACATTTTCTTATTCTGCTGAAAATTCTCTGTCAGCCGCCTACCCCACCTCTCATCTGCTGCCACTTTAGCATCACGCACAGCCCTTCTCGCTCTATTCCTCTTCTCCTTATACCTTTCATATGACATCTCATCCTTCCTCTGCAGCCACACTTCATATGCACGTCTCTTCTCTGCCACAGCCATACTTACTTCCTCGCACCACCATTCACTTCCTTTTCTTACACCACCACCCACACGTCTCACACCACACACCTCTTCTGCATGCCCCACCACAGCACTCTTAAACAACTGCCATTCCTCCTCCACGCTGCCATTTTCCCGATCTTTCACTGCGTTCCACTCATCTTTCAATTTCTCCTGATACTCTATCTTTTTCTCTCTTTTATCCAACTCACTCACTTTCAAAACCTCCCTGCCACACCTAACCCTCCTAGCTCTCATCCATCTCTTTCCTACTCTTAACTTTCCCTCCACCAGGTAGTGGTCAGACATACCTCCACCCTCCCCTCTCAGAACTCTCACATCCAACAATCTTCCTATTACATTCCTAGACACAACCACATAGTCCATCAAGGCTCTATCAACAACCCTTCCACCCTCCTGTCTCACCCATGTATACTTATAAATATCTTTCTTCTCAAACAGCGTATTCCCAATCACCATCTCTCACTCAACACACATCGCTATCATTCGTTCCCCATTTTCATTTCTTCCAGGCACACCATGCATACCAACTACACCTTCAACTGCTACATTTCCCACTCTAGCATTCAGATCTCCCATCATTACCACATTCACATTCGCTTCAAAACTCTGCAGACACTCATCAACATCATTCCAGAAAGACTCCCTCTCTTGTTCATCCCTTTCACTACCAGGCCCATATGCACTCACAAACACCCACAACTCACGTTCAAATTTCGCTTTCACCCACATCAGTCTCGATGACACCTCCTTCCATTCAATCACACATTGCTGAACTTCCGGACTCACTAACAAGGCCACACCTTCTCTTGCCCTTCCTCTATCAACACCTGACAATCTTCCATTCACACTTCCAAACATAGATTCCCCCTTCCCTTTCATCTTCGTTTCACTCAAAGCTAACACATCCAACTTTCTTCTCACAAACATTCTCCCAATCTCCTCCCTTTTAGCCTCAATCGTACTACATCCACGCACATTCATAGACCCAATCTTCAGGGTACGGGGATAACTCCATCCCCCATCCCTTTCTCTGGCCTGTCTCTTTTTAGGAACTACAAAACAGAGGAGGGGGTCCCTAGTCCCCTCACCCCGCCCCTTTTAGTCGCCTTTTACGACACGCAGGGAATACGGTGGCAGTATTCTTCCTAACAACCTGGCCGCAGAGTAGTAGTACCACCCCATAGTGCGGCCAGGTTGTGTCCCCCCCGCCACAGGGGGGCAATATATACAAGAAAGAAATATATACAAGAAAGAAATAAGGTAAGTGAGAGTGCCATACACCTGGAATTGGCTAATCATCACCTGACAACACCTCACGTGCACTCGTTCGCTAATTTTCGCTGTTTTTTCCCCCTTGAAATATGCCGTATAATCTATTTTCGTAATATATATACATGTAAGGAGGGAAGGGAGAAGCCTAAGTGATATTTACATTCACCTGGAACTACCTAATTTATAATGTATTGTCTAGCTTTCCTGCCAATCATATCAGTGCTAGACAAAGCTGTTTCAAGATATAACATTGGTAGCTCTGAATATATATCTCCTAAGTAGGCCTCTAATCTATTTTCGTAATAAATATACATGTAAGGAGGGAAGGGAGAAGCCTAAGTGATATTTACATTCACCTGGAACTACCAAATTTATAATGTATTGTCTAGATTTCCTGCCAATCATATCAGTGCTAGACTTACCTGTTTCAAGAACCAATATTGGTAACTCAGAATAACCCCTAAAGCAGGCCTCCACGCTGGCCCTCCGTTATCAGTTTACTCTCATCTTCCGAAGCGAGAGTACGTATGTTTCTTCTTGCTGACTTCAAGGCCTTTTTTCACCCCCATGCAAATGGCCCTGTGACCTTTACCCCCTACTAAACCTTGTGTGGAAAGAGGTAAAGGGCTGACAATTGATAAAAGAGTGACTACGACCTTTCTGTTGAGTAAAACAGTGCAAGTGGAATTGTAAATAATGTGTAAATAATGTGTAAACAGCAAGTGAAATTAATGAATGTAAATATACGTGAACAATGGAAAATAGTTTTATAAGTTACTTCAAGTGACAGTGCACAACACAGTGTAAATAAAATAGAAATGTAAATAACGTAAGTAAAATAGAGAACGTAAATAGAAATGTAAATGAGTAGTATTATAAGAATACGAGTATATACCCTAGGAGTAATGAAAGTGAAAGTTTCGCTCTAGCATGTCTGAATGCTATGAGTTATGAGAGTGAAGATGAAAGTGACATTCACTCTCAATGCCAGTATACAGGACGAGAAAGTGAATGCTACGTATTTTACTGAAAGAAATTGAATCCCTACAGTGACAATAAACTAATACTACTGAAGGAAACTTATGGATAAAGACTGTAGATATATATAAGTGTTATATAGTAATAGAAATATAAAGTGTGAGGGGTTTTATGAATAATAAATGACAGAGTAACAAAAGCGAACTAGTGCCAGTGCGACGATCAGACGCGCTCGTAATTTCCATTTCTTTCACAGTGTTTTTTTTTTTGAGTATGGATCCCAAACTACTTGAAAATTGTAGAATAGTGTTTATAGTGTTTGTATCTGGCTGTGGTAATCATATTACGGGTTGTCGGGAAGTGTAAAGTGGAGACTTCGTTACCCTACTTCAGAGGTCTCCACAAGTCCTACGGTAACCGACGAAGGCTCAACAATCATTCCAGGAGAAAGCTGAAGGTATGTGCCATAAGCATATTTAATTTTATTATTCTAGGACTAATAACTTATTTTTGGCAAATATTTTTTGAGAGTCTGTCGGAGCCCGAATAACCCCGCGGCACACGCAAGTCATTGGTAAACAAGCCGGCGGTGTAGGGGTTAGACGACCAAGGCCAACGCATGCAAGTATGTTGGAGTCTTTATGCACGAAACGAAACATATCAGCACGCCATCTGTTGACGCTAAAATGAATCTCTGTTCACTAAGTTCAGCTCAGGTATTTATACATTGAGTGATGAGAGAGTGACAGCCGAGGAGAACGATCATTAGTATTTGACTGTACAAGAAACAAGTAAGCATGTATACAAGACTAAAATTGTCTGTAGGAAAGTAGTGAAAGGTGTTTCCAGTAGGTGATGAGATTGATTGGAAATGATGAAGAGAAATAACAATGTCATTTGTAGCCCATTCAGATCCGTATGTAACTTGTTATCCCATTCTGGCCACCACCAGACCTTGTTGTTCATTTAAAGCAAAATCCAAAGATCTGATTGAATATAATGGGTATTAGCGTCAAAGTGGTGGCCTGTGATGCTGTATGGCATATATGAGGACTGCCGGGCCTCAGGGAATGGGATGCTAACCTGTGCTAACTGTCGAATACAAAACACACACACACACATACACACACACACACACACACACATGCGCGCCCTTTCCTGGATGATCAAATTTCATGAACAAAATAGTGTCTGTGGATAATGATAATCATCATTAATTTAATTCCTTAGAAGGGCCGTCGTAGTGTCTCCCTTCCCCCATGCATTGACCCGTATCCCCCAATGCCTGGTGGTCGCGCCTCAGTATGTGTATCAGAGCTAAGCTTTCAGCACTGTCCCACCAATACTATTCATTTCTTAACTACGTTCATTATTATATAACTATCATTTCCCCCATACATTCCCTTTCTTTCACAACTTCCAGATCTAGGAAGTAAGTAACTAGATTTCCCTTAACACATGATACCTTATATTCTGTACAGTCTTCCTGAATGTGAGCTCTGTGTAACTCGATAATTTAGGCAAATGAAGAGGCGTACCTTTCAGCACGCAGGTACTTCCCTCCCAGCCATTGTATCTACTTGCAGTAAGTCGGTATAACATTATCATCATAACCTAATTAAATACTAATAAACGTGCTTGTGTGTGTGTGTTTGTGTGTGTGTGTGTGTATGTGTGTGTGTGTGTAAAGGTAAATGAAATATAATATCTGTTTCGGTCTGTCATTATGAATTATTATTTGTACCAAGAAAATTCCTTAATATGGCAAATAAATGCAGATATACAGGAATCAGACGTTATGTATGAGTAGATAATCGAAGCAGACGAAAAAAAAATGTGACTGAGGATTCTTAACTAATATTTGTTAATTACGTACTAATTGCATTTACAGTTACCGTTTAATTAAATCCTCAAGTATCCCGGTGGGAATTTTTTTGTCAATGTTTTTAAAATTTTTCACATCCTTGTTGGAAGCGCTCTTGTTTTTGTCAGTATTACTATTATTAAATCTTCCCACATCCCATTGGGAAGCTTTCTTGTTTTTTAAAATATTACGATATATTACTATGATGATGATGATGATGATGATTAGTAGTAGTAGTAGTAGTAGTAGTAATAGCAGTAGTAGTAGTAGTAGTAGTAATAGCAGTAGTAGTAGTAGTAGTAGTAGTATCATCATTATTATTATTAGTTTTATATAATTATTAATATTATTATTCATTATTATTATTATTATTATTATTATTATTATTGTTGTAGTGCCCCTCCCTGTAAAACAATTAACTCTGAGCCCTTGACCACCCCGTTTGGGATACATGGCGTCTGGCAATGGATGGATGGATGGATGGATTATTATTATTATTGTTATTACCGGGCATAGTAGAGAGGAAAAGTTTGAATGTAATGGAGATGAGGTGTCTGAGGAGTATGTGTGGAGTGATGCATATGGATCGAGTGAGAAATGATGAAGTGCGAAGTAGAATTGGAGTTGTTCGGGAGATGGCTGATCGAGTTGAGCAGAGGATGTAGCGATGGTTTGGGCATATGGAGAGAATGGATAATGAGCGATTGGTGAAAAGATAACTAGATCTGATGTGAGAGATGTAAGGCTGAGAAGGAGACCACGAATAGGATGGATGGAGAGCGTGAAAAGAGCGTTGGATGCGAGAGGGATGTCTTACGAGCAAGGAAGAGTGGCTGAGAGTGACAAATAAATGGAGAGAAATTGTGAATGAATAAATGATGACGCAGCCCTGAGGGGATATTCTCCCGTATTTTGTCTGAGCAGCTAATCAGGTCAGGTGAGGGTAAGGGGATGGGTCTATTATGAAGTGGCAGGGATAAACCAGCTCTGCTGTAGGGCCCTGCTGCTGATGTCACTGATTGCACTGCGCAGTTGACCCACGTGTGGTGTGGTGCGGTGAGGATCTGTCCCTTCTCCCCTTTGGGGTTAAGATGCCAATGAATGTGTTTGAGTGGATGAGTAAAATGGGAGTGTGTCGTCCTGTCTCGGCTACCTCCCTTTCCCTGGGGGAAGCAGCCTAGGTATATAGATAGATTATTATTATTATTATTATCATTATAGTGAATGTGGTACAAAGAGTGGATAGGATACGAAATAATGTGACTCGTGGAGGATGCGCAGTGAGCTCTGTGAACACCAGAATCAAAGAGAGTGTACTTAGATGGTATGCTCATGTGGAGAGAATGAATAAAATAGAGGTGAGATTGGTATATCTGAGCAAAAATGAAGGAGAGAGGAGGCAAGGTAGGCAAAGGAGAAGGTGAAGGGATATGATAGATGAGTATGTGATAAAGAGAGGTTTGGAAGTCGGTGAGGCTAGGGGATTGACAAGAGATCGTGCTGGCTGGATGAATGTTGTGAGAAAAAGTGCATGATCAGGGATTTGGCACCCCACTTTAACTTGACAGCGTTCGGATTGACTATCGGATACGATTATGTGATACTACAGAATGTGGTGAAAGTTTTTTAGCATATCAGATGGAGCCAGGATTCCGGGGGCTTGAATGATGAGTGAATGGTAGCGTGGTCCACTGGACTAGGCACTCATGGGCCGTCTGGACGTTGCTACTCCTCATCCTGCCCTGGGGAGGAAAAGGAGGTCTGGATGATGATGATGATGGTGATGATGACAACGATGACAATGATTATTATTATCATTACTCCTTTTACTATTATTAATGTTAAATTGCGTTATTTCAAAGACTATATAGCTTTGAGCCTTGAGCCTTCAAACTTGGTCAGCTTAGTGGATGGCCGCTTTTTTGGTCAAGTATGTTGGCAATCCGTCAATCGGATCTCCGCACATTATCTGAAACACAAAAAAGTGAGTCAGCTAGTCTATCTCAAGAACTACTTAAGCTACGAAGCTGAAACTTTAATGCAGTATAGCCTTAAGTCTGATGCACTGGGGAAAGGAAAATGGTTCCAATTGGCTGATTATTATTCTCTTAGATCAACTGGAGTAAAAAACTGAGACATTTTGGATATTCAGCATTGACGCGGGGCATCACTTTCGTGATGATTGGGAGCAAGGGATCATACTGCAGGGCATCACTTTTGTGATTCTGTGTTATTTTGAATTTTCCCGGGCTTTCAAGTGGTGGCTTGTATCATCTATCAGTACTGCCAATGTCCAACACTAGTCAGCACTCCTAATCTCATCTGTACTCCCATCCATTGTTGATAATTTAGCCATTTTTCCCCGTTATTGACTCCCCTCCCTACCTCCCCTCCCTTACCCTTTCCTCTCACCTGCCCGGCCATGCTACGCTTAGTAAATTTTCCCCTGGAATTTTCCACTGATTTCATCCACTGAAAGAAGCCCTATGCCCTATTCTTATAGCAAGTAATATATAGAAAAAAGAAATAAGGTAAGTGATAGTGCCATACACCGGGAATTGGCTTATTATCACCTGACAAAACCTCACATGCACTCGTTCGCTAATTTTCGCTGTTTATTTCCCCTTGAAATATGCCGTATAATCTATACTCATAATAAAAATACATATAAGAAAGGAAGGGAGAAGGCTAAGTGATATTTACGTTAATCTGGAACTACCTAATTTATTATGTATCGTCTAGATTTTCTGCCAATCATTTCATAGCGTATATATTAGCATCTGTCTCCACACTGAGATTGGCAGCATTGCACTCCCCCTAGGCAGGCCACCACACTGTATTCAGTTTACTGTCGTCTTTCAAGGTGAAAGCACGTCGGATTCAAGCATGTCCAATTCCGCTGCTTTTTAGAGCCATGCAAAGGGCCCTGTGACCTCTACCCCCTACTAAACCTCGTGTGGAAAGGGGTAAAGGGCTAAGTGACTGCTGTGGAACGTCAACTGGCTAATTTGTTAATGAAAATGATAAACAATGACTACGATCTTTCTGGTGAGTAGAACAGTGCAAGTGGAATGTAAATAATGTGTAAATAATGTGTAAACAGCAAGTGAAAGCAGTGAATGTAAATATAAGTGAACAGTGGAAAATAGTTCTATAAGTTACTGGAAGTGACAGTGCATAAAACAGTGTAAATAAAATAGAAATGTAAATAATGTAAATAAAATAGAGAATGTAAATAGAAATGTAAATGAGTAGAAATATAAGAATACGAATATATATACTAGGAGTAATGAAAATGAAAGTTTCATTCTAGCATGTATGAATACTATGAGTTATGAACGTGGATGTGAAAGTGACAGATTCACTCTCAACGCTAGTATACAGGACGAGAAAGTGAATGCTACGTATTTTACTGAAAGAGAAATTGAATGCCTACAGTGACAATAAACTACTATTACTGAAGGAAACTTACGGATAAAGACTGTAGATATATATAAGTGTTATATAGTAACAGAAATATAAAGTGTGAGTGTTTTTATGAATAATAAATAACAGAACACCAGCGGCGAATGATCACAAGTGGGAAGGTCATATGCGCTCGTAATTTTCATTGTTTTCACAGTTTTTTTTTTTGGAGTATAGAGTCCAAACTATTTAAGAATTATAGAATAGTGTTTCTAGTGATAATATCAGGCTGTGGTAATCATATTACGGGTTGTCGGGAATTGTAAAGTGGAGACTTCGTTACCCATCTTCAGAGGTCTCCACAAGTCCTACGGTACTCAACAAAGGCTCAACAAACATCCCAGGAGAAAGCTGAAGGTATGTGCCATACCATATGTAATTTTAATATTCTAGGACTAATAACTGATTTTTGGCAAATATTTTTAGAGGGTCTGTTGGAGCGCGAATATGCCCACGAGACACGCAAGTCAAGCAAAAACAGCTCTGCGAATTAGGGGTTAATTTTCAAGGAATCCTTGGGACAAGGTAAACTACCTGATATTTGGAAGCAAGCAAAAATTGTTCCCTTATTCAAGAAAGGGAATAGACAAAATCCACTCAACTACCGACCAGTATCACTAACCGGTGTTATAAGCAAGGTATTAGAAAAGCTGATAAGAAAAGTTTGGGTAAATCATCTAGAAGAACACAATATGATAACAGAAAGACAGTTTGGTTTCAGAAAAAGGAAAATCCTGTGTTACTAATCTGTTGAGCTACTATGACAGAGTAACAGAAACATTACAGAAAATAGAAGAATGGGTGGACAGTATCTATTTATATTTCAAGAAAGCATTTGACACAGTACCGCACCAAAAACTTTTATGGAAACTGTACTATCAAGGAGGAATCTGAGGCAAACTGTGTTGTTGGATGCAAGATTTTCTCAAAAAAAAAAAAAAAAAAAAAAGAAGAGAGAATTGAGAACAGAACTATGGGGTAATTACTCATCATGGAGGGAAGTGACTAGCGGAGTTCCACAGGGCTCAATGCTGGCACCAATCATGTTTTTAGTGTATATTAATGATATAGACAGCAACATTGGAAATGAAAGCTATCTAAGTATGTTTGCTGATGATGCAAAAATACAAAGGACAATTACTGATGTAGACTCATGTAAAGAGCTAGAAGAAGAATTAAATAAACTTCATGAACGTAGCAATACAGGGCAAATGGAATTCAGTGCGGACAAATGTCATGTAATCAAGTTTGGTAAAAGTGGAAAAGACCTGATTGGGATTATAAGTTAGGAAATAAAGCCCTACACACATTAGAAAGTGAGAAGGACCTAGGTGTGATTATTAATAACAGACTATCTCCGGCTGACCACATCAGTGAGAAGGTACGGAACATGTATACACTGCTTGCAAATATGAGAATAGCATTCACATACATAAATGAAGACATGCTAAGAAAGATAATAACATCATTTATCAGACCAACCCTGGAGTATGCATCAGTAGTCTGGAGTCCTCATCTCAAAAAACAAATAAATAAGATTGAAAGAGTTCAAAGGTCCGCTACAAGATGGATACCAGGCTTAAGGGATCTAAGCTACGAAGAAAGACTAGAAATAACTGAATCTGCCAACACTACAGGAGAGAAGGAAAAGAGGAGACATGATTATGCTATATAAATGCATATCAGGGAAGGAGAAAATAGACATAAATGATTACATAATGTATGGGGATGCATCAGCAAGAGGACACTGCAAAAAACGGCATAAAAAGAGAGGCGATAAAGACGTAAGGAAATTTAGTTTCCCAAATACAGCAACTGATCAGTGGAATGGACTTCCAATGAAATACTGTGTGCCAAAACAATTAATAAATTTAAGGATATGTACAATAAATATGGTTTAAGACACAGGACAGTACTAGCTTGACTAATTACTGTAAAGATACAATTAGGTAAACACACACACACACACACACACACACATCACATAATACCTTATCTTCAAATCCCTCATGGTCCTGCCAGCAGCTCAGCATTTCTGGAGGAAGTGAGTTATCCGTATTTTGTTAATTTATATATTGACCTATTTCTATACTTCTATATTTTTTACACAAATAAATATTGTTTTCTACATATACACATATGAGATGGAAGAAAGTTCAGCTTCATTATCAGTACCTAGCAAAAAGACTAGTGGTCATGTCGAGTTTCTGAGAGCACTATCAAAAAGAAATGATAATCATGTATACTTTGAATAAAAAAATAAATAAATAAATAAACCTAGCAAGTGAAAATATGTAGGTGTGGGTGAGGCAGGGGAAGAGTGTTCTTATCTCTCTTGCAGGAAAGTAGGAGTATTCTACCTTTGTCGTCAATTTACTCAAAAAGTATTGCACATATCAGTTCCCTGAAAGAACCATGATAAAGCGCATAAAATTCCATGTATGTACATGATATGACAATGTAATATCTTTGATAAAAAAAAGTCATTGTTTCATAGGCGGGAATATAATGGTTACTGTGCGTGCACGACAAAAGTGCAGCATGAGCATGAATACCCAGTAGTTTTTTGTGATTTACTCGGAAACATAAGATGCATAAAAAATCTACGGATACCCTGAGAAAGCCCATGAAATTCTACACAAGATTATGAAATAAAAACATAACCTTCATGAGAAAACTTAGGTGCTAGAGCTCCCTGAACAAAAAATCAGTTACTTGTAAGAAATGACTTTTAGTTTTTAGCTATTGTCTCGAAACCTAAAAATCGATTTAAAAAGCTGCAAACTGTTTTAGAAAGCTGGTGAAATTCTCTTTCTAACATCTAATAACAATTTTTTGTATGATGGAATACATTCAAGCTATATGTTAAGAGTGAGAGTGACGTTCTAGAATGTTTATTCACACCGGCCTAATGTTATTTTATTTGTACTTTTTTTTTATTTTTTTTTGCATCTCAGCTAGAAGTAACATCGTCGAATAAGATGATCTAGGTTTTAAGGCAATGTCTATATTGATGTTTGGGTGGCGAAAATAAGGCGAGCATACATGTTTTCATAGGCACGAGGGGGGGGGGGCTGGCAGAGAGGGGGATGGAATAAAATCATGAGTCAGAATACTTACTGAAACTTATCATGCACGATGGGGTTAACCTCAAGCAGTCTCAAAGAACAATCAAACAATTAGAACCATAGTCCTTTCTGCACTGTGTCCGTCTCAAGGCTACAGTGTTGAAACTTTAAGTTCCCTATCTTAATTAGTCCTTTAAATAATGTGGCTAGTTTACTTTTCTCTGTTCCAGATAATATCCGGAGATTTGGTTGACAGATTGTCACCAAATTTCACCAAAACAATCGGACATCTACCCAACTAACTTGGCCCAATTTGATGGTTCAGTGCCAAACAGACTTTTTAAATATTGCGTTTTGAAATGAGTATAAACAATAATCTTTATAATGGCTGGACTATCATAAAATTATTCAATGGCAATTTTAACCCACCTCATCCCGGAGACGTGAATTCACGTCCTCACATGATGTGCACGCATATCCCAGAGACGTTAATTAATGCGGCAACATTGCAAGGTCCCTAATTTGCACAATTTTCAATTTTTGTGAGTGATTTCGCGAGTGATTTTTGGCATGTATACACGGGACACCTTCCTCTATTCCTCTACAAGATGCCAAGCAGGGACAATGCCTTACACCGCATAACCTCCCCCTCCCCTGCACGCCATTGTCTCGGCAATTCACCTGTTACCAGTGACCTGGCCAATAAAGACATTCAGGGCTAGAGTGATTCCCCAATCGATAACAATGTGGAGGACAAAGTTTACATAGCATTAGAGGAAGAAACAGTCAGAAATGATGATCAGGTAATGTGGGAAAAAAAGGTCATGAATGGTGATGAGTTAGTGAGTGAAACAATGCTTATAATGCCTATATTACTGTTTGAAAACCAATATACTCTTGCACTACATCTAAATTCGTACCAAGTAAATAAATAAAAACTGTTTATGAGTGGATAAAATGGTTACCCTCCCATAGAACTCGTTTTCTTTGGTGCCAGCCTGTTAGAAAACCCAGTCAGGTAAGGAGGTACTCGTACCTGGATCGACTATTTTAAACCTCAGGTGAGCGATTTCTCTATGAATTTTCGATGTTTCTCACCAAAAGCGAATGTTTGAGCCTAAAAAAAAAGGTCAAAAAATGTAGGGGCTGGGGCGTACCACTGCCCAGAAAACGTTGGGATGGGGTGGGTTAATAAAGATGAAAATCTCACAGCCCATGCCTACTAGAAACCAAGCATTAAAGTATTATTTTATTTTATTAATTTGCCAATATTATTTTGAAGCCAGCACACTTTCACTAAGGGTGTTTTTCCCAAAATAGCCTATTTTCAGACCTTTATTTCTGGAAAGCTATAGTAGTTACAGAAACAAATTAAAGGCCATATTACTCACCAACTCTTCTTTTTGCAAATGAAAGCATCTCCAGGTCTGCAGTTGAGTAAAATGAGGTGAACATGAGTAAGTGTCAGCTCTTGAAGCAGGATGAATTTGTGTGTGTGTGCACGACCCCAAATTTGGCTTTGCTCTCATCATGGTAACTCCTCCACTACTGGATGAACTAGACAGTTGTGTCGAAGACATGCCCTATTGCACTATCACTGAGCCCTTTCACAGTATCCCTGGAAAGAGGCTTGGGAAGGGTGGATGATGCAAGGGGCCGCTGGTGGCGGGTATGAAATCAGACGAGGAGGAAACTGAAATTCATCGTTCTACTCCTGGCCAAGGTGCGGGACAGGCTGACTCTCACTCCTGTGCTTTGGCAGGACTTTCTTGCGACTCTTTGGTGACAAGATCGAATGGTGGCTAGTTCAAATGATGTCGGGAATACATTATCGGCTCCTCCCATCACCCTGTGGTCCCCGACCACCCATTTTGTCGTGGTATATGCTACTTCCTGGTGCATAGGGGTTAAGCTCAAGGTCACTGATCGTGTGCATGTCACTTTAAGCTTTCACAGTCTATAAGTTCACCATATTTGGTGGCTCTGGCCTTAATCTTTCATGGAAAATTTGGTGACATCCATAATATCCAGAATAGTCCCAATTTTTTGGCCCCAGGTGAGGTCAAAGTCATTGATCGTCAGCATATCACCTTAGTTCATCACAGTATATAAGTTTAACAAGTTTGGTGGTTCTGCTGTTAATCTTTCATGGAAAATTGTGTTGCATCCAGAATTTCCAGAAAAGGCCAAATTTTTTACTTCAGGTAATCTCAGAGATTACAGTAATCAGACAATTAGAACCATACTCCTTCCACTCTGCATCCGCCTTGAAGCTTTGTTGTAGTGAAATTTCAGTTTCCTGGCTTAAGTTGTTCTTGAGACAGCATGGCTTACTCAGATCTCTGTGTTCTTAGACAGTATTAAAGAATCCAGTAGACGGATTGCTTCCATATTTGAAAAAAAAAAAAAAAGAAAAAAAAAAGTGGACAGGTGTCCAGCTAAACTGGCTTAGTTTGAAGGCTCTAGCCTAAATAGCCTTTGAAAAATTGCAATAATAAAATGAGTAAGAATAATGATAATAATAATGGCTAGAACAATATAGATTTGTCCAAGGACAATATTGATTTAAAAAAAAAAATCCCACAGCCCTTGTCTACAGCAAGCCAAGCAACAAAGGGATCTTCAGGTCAAGGTCACTGACCATGAGCATGTCACCTTAAGCCATCACATTCTATAAGCCCAACAAGTTTGGTGGCTCTGGCTTTAATCCTTCATGGAAAAAAAGGTAATATCTGGAATATCCAGAATAGTCCCAATTTTTTACCCCAAGAGAAGTCAAGGTCACTGATTCTGTGCATTTCACCTTAGGTCATCACATTATATGAGCTGCCCAAGTTTGGCGTCTCAAGTGTTAATCCCTCATGGAAAATTAGATGACATCTTGAATATCCAGAAGACCCTCAATTTTTTACCCCAGGCGATTTCAGAGAATAATCAACCAATTTGAACCATACTCCTTTCCGTACTGTGTTCGTGTTATGGCTATCTTGTTGTAAATTTGCAGCTTCCAAGCTTAAGCAGTTCTTTGAATAGCATGGCTGATTCACATATCTGTGTGCCAGTTAATATCTGCAGATCCAGTTGATGGATTGCCATCATAATTGACAAAAAAGGAGAGAGAAAAAAAAAAAGCTCTCTGACTAAACTAAGTTCTTGGGCATATTGAAAAAGGGCAGTTTTTAAACAAGTAATAATAAAAATAAGTACAGTAGTAATAATAATAATAATTAATAATAATAATAATAATAATAATAATAATTATTATTATTATTATAGAGACAAAAACCATAAAACTTTGCACAGGGATGTGGGATGTTTTAATCGGAACATAAAATTATCCAGGAACAATATTCATAGTGAGGAACTTCCCAGAGCTATTGCATACAAGAACCCGAGCTAGTGTATAAAGGGACATTGAGGTCAAGGTCACTGATCTTGTGCAGGTCACTTTAGGTCATCGCACTATATATGTCCACCAAGTTTGGTGGCTCTAGCTTTAAATTCATGGAAAATTTGGTGATATCTGGAATATCAGGAAAAGTTCCATATATATATATATATATATATATATATATATATATATATATATATATATATATATATATATATATATATATATATAGAGAGAGAGAGAGAGAGAGAGAGAGAGAGAGAGAGAGAGAGGATAAATAGATAGATAGAGATAGAGATAGATATAGGATAGATAGATAGATAGAGATAGATAGATGGATAGAGATAGAGATATATATGTATGTATGTATATATTTATAAATGTTACCCCAGGCGATCTCAGAGAATAATCAACCAATTAAAACCACACCACACTAAACACAGCGTCTGCCTTAACACTACATTGTACTGTAGTAAAACTTTAGGCAACTAGCCTAAGGGGTTCTAGAGACGGCCTGGCTGTCTCACTTTTCTGTGTTCCAGATATTACCTGGAGATCTGGTTGGCGGATTACTACCATTTTTGGCCCAAAGAAAAGGACAGCTATCTGAGTATGTTCATCAGGTTTGAAGGCCCTATGTCATTTAGCCTTTGAATATCGAAAATTTAAAATAAGTAAAAGTAATAGTAATGTTGACAAGAATTATAAATCTCCCCACAAGAATGTGGGAAGTTTTTAATTACAAGAGACAGTTCCATACTGGCTTACCTATTGCGACATGCAGAGGATCCAAGGCAAGATTAATGTACTTCTCATCATTTAACTCCATCACTGCAATGATTCCCCTCCCCCCCTTTCTTTTACTGAATTGCTTATACTCAGCTTAGGTAGGCCCTTAATGGCGATGGATTTAATGGTTATTTTATCAAATCCTTCCGCATCATTTATTCTCTCCTGATTTGAGTAAAATCGTCTGGAAAAAGCAAGAATTAATTGAAAAAGGCGTAATCATACTGAAGAGTTCATCTGTTTCCGTGCCATATATATATATATATATATATATATATATATATATATATATATATATATATATATATATATATATATATATATATATCTGTGGTACCTCCAGAGGACTATATTGACTTGAATCCACCCTGCACATATTTTTCATTTTGACCCCATGACGATATCACTAAGATCTGGAGGTCACTGTAGTGATGAAATCAGGAAATATATTAATTCTACACTATTACATACCTTTTATTTCAAATGGATGTAAGAACACGATTAAATTAAGCCTAAGAGAAATTCTCAGTATGGTAAATGGCGTGAGAATATCCTTGCATAATTGGAGATAATTCTGTAGTAAAAATCTGACTGCAGTTGTTTAAAGTGCGTGCGTGGAAGTATAAACAAGCTTAAAGGTGATTTATGGAACACCCGTTCCAGACAACAACTATAAATAGCTTTCACTTTGACTAACGGAGTGAAGTCTGGAACAAAACAGAAAGGTCATTCTTTACCTATCCTCATCACATGCGTCAGAGACTGTAAATAACCGCAGATATGATCACACTTTTCCTCCGATCTTAACTTTTGATTATAAACTACCTACTTTGTTTTTCCTACTACAGAACGTTAGATGATTTTACCAGGGGTATGCGAAACCAAAGATATGGATCCCAAAAACTTTCACAGGCAACGTTTTGACGAATCAATGAACTTCATATGTTATTCCATTTTCCCACGGACGCTTTGATCAGCCCACAGGAACGCGCCTCAGCCACAGGATAGTATTGTCGTCCGTGTTGTAAGCGATGTAACACCAATTCCTTACCAATTTACTTCTGCATATGATGAATAATATTCTCTTGTTTATTTTTATGAAGTCACTGTCGGTTTTAGGAAAAAAAGAGTATCATGAATTAGAGTCTCCGGTACGTCTGCAAATGTGTATAGAATGAGGTAATGTTATTCTGAGGCCAGTAAATATCGTCAGTCTCTGGTTGCTTTTGACCTAAATGCCTGGAAAGATCGTTGACAGTAATTAGCATTTTAAGGTTATTGCATAATGTTTTAATAACTTCCGCTTGTGTACGTCGTATTCATTTTTTTTTTCTATTTTCTCATTATTTTATTCAGCTTTGGATGGACTTTTCAAACTCATGGGAGTAAGTACAGTTTTCATTAACCTCTTCAGTACTGTAAGTTCTTCCCGCAATGACCAAAATTGTTTGGAAGTACCAAATATAAACCAGCAAAATGCGTATGTGAGTCGATAAATAGATACAAATGTTGATGCCGGCACGGTGGGAATTTCTGTAGTTGGTCTTACTTTTCATAACATTACTGGATCTCTCCCCGAACATGAATGGGATTAGCAGAGAGCTAGGAATGAGTCTATTTGCCTACTACTTAATAATTATTTGACCCTCCGGTCTGATTGCACTTGGTTTTAATCTGAGCTATTATTAGGTTAAGAATCGTTTTCTGGTCAGAACACACTTGCTTTATGAATCACTCTTGATACTGCTGCAACAAAACTCGCCTTACTCTGCACACTGAGGCTGGGGGTGTCTGCAGTCCATTCTCGCTGCCTTCAAACTTCGTTATTGAGTCTGAGACATTTCGAAATTGATAAATTTAATGTTACCTTGAAAAACTTCGGTGCAAAACGTTTCCTGAGTTTAATAAATTTCATAACAGCAAGAAAACATTTAAGAAGGACGTTACCCAGCACATGGGTTAAAATCATCATCGCATATGTGTCGGTCGTCAGGGGCAAGTTATACTATTTTTTTTTTTTCAATCGGAGCGAAGATGCACTTGACCGTCTGGTGATGATTGGCTGAATACAATACTTCATAATCTCTTTACTCTTTAGCATTATTAATTGACAACAAATATCTGAGGTGGAAATTTGGGTTAGTAAATGTTATTCGGACTTGTTGCATTCAGGCAATCATCACCAACATGGGGGAGGCGGTGGCTCAATCGGTAGAGAGGTGGCCTGCAGTCCGCTCGAACCCAGATTCAAATCCCCGCTGGGGCAGGGAACAGTTTATGGATTTGAATTTCAGTAAATCAGACTTTACTGATCTACCAGAAGACCCGTCGACGTGTCGTAAAAATACGCCTGCTAATACCAATACACCAGCCCTGTATGTGACAGCCCTAGCATGTATTCAAAATGGACGGTGGGTGTTAGCCGAAGTGGTGGGATGTAGAGGTTTATGGTATGTAGGAGGACTACTGGGCCTTGGGAGCAGGCTGTGAAGCCTATGACCAGACTCGGATACATAAAAAAAGAAAGTGCTTCTTCGCCATAATAAGAATAATCATTAAAAAAAAAAAAAAAAAAAAATGAGTATAGATCCGAAATTTAACGATAAGCTCTTTAACCAGGGAAAACTTGGTGGACTTAATGTTTTAAATTTGAAATCACTGAGTCGAATACAAGTATATCTTGAAACAAATTTCTTCTCAAAATATATTTTATTTTGCTATAGAACAGCAGAGGGAATAAGACTGCCCAAGAAACAAGTGGGAAGCAGAATAGGTTTACAGAACCTGCTAAAAGTCTGTAGTGAAATTGTTCTTCAGCAAAAATATATATACCGATATATATACCGATATATATATATATATATATATATATATATATATATATATATATATATATATATGTGTGTGTGTGTGTGTGTGTGTGTGTGTGTGTGTGTCTGTGGAGTCTCTGTGCTACAGTGGTAGAGTGTGCGTTTCATACACGGGTGAGCCAGGGTTCGCGTCCCGCCAGGGTAATAAACTTTGGTAGTGTTCACCCGGCCACGTACTGCATTGGTAGACAAAAGGGGTGCTGTGGTTGAACCAGTGTCGCTTACTATAAAGTATGCTTGCACCCAGTCGGCTTGCACGGGCCGATTACACTTGGTTCACAGACTACACACACATCCAAAGCCACTCCAACACTACAATTACACTTACAAGCACTTCTCACCCTACATACAATCTCTACCAGACAGCCTAAGCCACTTGGTAGAGATACACTGGGTGTATCGTCCCGACTTCGGTCGGGATAGGCCGGTCCTGCAGTGGATACTCAAACGGCTCATGATATATATAGATATATATATATATATATATATATATATATATATATGTATATATATATATATATATGTATATATATATATATATATATATATATATATATATATATATATATATATATATATATATATATATATTTTATGCGAGGAAGAAGGAACCAAAGGCCATGAGCCCGCAGTAACCTTTCCCTCCAAGAGAAAAACAAAATACAATATAGAGCCAAATTCAAAATCCGATCATTTTGATATATATATATACGCCAAGGAATGTGCCAATACTTGATCTTGGAGAGCTCTGACCGATTTTCTCCTGAAATACACAGTTTCTCAACTTGAAATTTTGAGTTGAAGAAACATGTCAGTTGTTCGTCGACAGCTATTACGTCAGCTGACGCTTCACCTGACTATTAGGCGATTTTCAGTTTCGGCTGTAAAGAAGTTTAACGATTTCTTACCGAATACAAAGTTGCCCAGCTTGAAATTTAGAGTTGAATTGGCATTCTGTTTTTGCATCACTGATTATAATTTAAAAGTTTCAATTTTGGCCCTAATGAGACACTTTAATAAAACAATATCATATTCAGAGTTTCAAAGAAAAAAACTTTTAAAAACTGCCAGCAGTAGTTTCGCCGCAGATCTATGACGATAGTCTTTTCTTGTACTACTACAAAGTCAGACGATTTTATTCTGCTTTTATAAATACAGTCCCGGGCTAAAAAGGACAGAAACAATAACACAGACTGATTATTACCTGTTGCAGTCAGGCCATACGAAACGAACTGTCGTTGGCTCCGACTCATACTCATTACTTAGTTCCTTCTTTCTGGAACCGTGTTTTGTATTTCACATATACTCAGTTTTATGATAAATTTTTCGATTTGATAAGATTATATATACCTTTCATGACCCCCAGCTGTACAAATAATCAATGCTGAAAAAAAAAAAGTCTTTTAGAGGCAGTAATGTAACCAAAGACGTCACCAGAATAAAGGGATTAAAATCAAGAGCAAACAAAACGTGGCCAAATAACAGCTTTTGTTTTTCCCAGGTGAAATTAAATGATAAGTGACGCTTACCCTTCTGACTCTATGATTTTATTACAATGACAACTTTTTTAACGCTAAATTTTCTCAACAGATGCTTTAAGTCACCTTACAAGCAATTTGTCATATTAAAGTGATAAAGGGTGCATATGTTTCTGGTGGCAGTAATTTTCATGCTGAGAAAACCTTCAGTCGCATCCTGGGAATTAGAACGTGCCGCAAGACGTGCCTAAGACCACTGCCAGGCGGTGGAGTAGCCTGACTTAGGATTTCTGGTCCTTAGTCGTATGTCGATCTCGCCGCTGTAGCCACCACCGTTACCTGCAGGGAAAGGGAGTTTAGCGGTTATGGTTAAAGGGCAACTGCAGGATTCTTAGACACATATACGGGTGATTCTCCGTTGTCACATAGATTTTTTTTTTTTTTTTTTTTTTTATTTTAAGAAGAACAAGAGACTGGGAAGATTCTGCACTCTCCTTTGCTTGTCGTTGCTGTTAATTATCTTGTGATGATTTTTTTCCTTGTATCTATGATTTATATTTCAGGAAGAACCCAAGAAGCATTAAAAGATTCTGCCCTCTCTTCTAACCAAAGCAGTTCACAGTAATGACAGGGAACGGCTTTAAAATTTGCCTGTGAATCCAACCTCTGATCTTTTGTCTGAAATGAAGCAAGTTTAATCCCACTTACTGACTTTCCATAAAATCTGTCAACATGTCATAAAAACAACCAAGCAACACTATAACATCAGCCATGAATCCGACAGCATATATTCAATATGGTCGGTTGACAATAGAGCCGAAGTGGTGACAGGTGAAGGTTCGTGGCACGGACGATAACTGTTTGGACCCAGGGGACGGGCAAGGGATATCAAGTCTTAGCACACACACACACACACACACACACACACACACACACACACACACACACACACACACACACACACACACAGTTACCCAACGCTGCATCCTCTGTGTCTACTCAGCAAAAGCCGCTCCTTCCCACGACACAAAACATTCTCCAATAATTTCTATCCATCATTAAGGCTTGGTCTCCTTCGGGCAATGCACAGTCAGGAGCAAAAGTTAGTTTAAAACATCGTTCCGTTTATTTCTCACGTACCTTTGTTGGCTAGTATTCCTAATCTGAGCGAGGTTGGTAGTTTCTTTGCCCTTGAGTTTGTTTCTGTATGTTGTGTCAGTGAGGAGAGTGACGGCCATGCTCTTACGAGGAACAGACGTAGTGGAATAGTAAGATAACCCTGTCTCGACCTGTCTGGCATTGCAATTGTTTACACTGGAAATAGTCCGGATATTTCTTTTAGCAAATACAGTCTGGTAGAACATTATAAATAATGACAGATTCATTAATCAAACTAATATTCTATTGTCCCTTACAATATTTTGTGCTGACTACCTTCCCTACATAAACCCGGGGAGATTGCCAGGGAAGGTAATGGATAACGTCTTCAGTGCAAAAACATAAATTTTATTCTGTTGTATGGTATATCCTGATGACTATATTAAGCTTAACATACTTTGCCAGAGATAGTAGTCAGATTATAACTTTCATTTACCCCTTCATTAACTCAGGATTATTCCCTCGCAATGGGGGGATGAAAGGGGATTTGATGAGGGGCGTGGGTGTTGGTTAACTGGTGATGTTTTACTGATGTGGATACAGGGTACATAATTTGAGAACACGTTGATCATTTGTACTTCATCTTGAATTGCACATCTCTAGCTCTTGAATATGAGCTGTGTTATATTAACATTATAGTGCAAGCCGCAAAGACATGCTGTGGAAAGGATACAGAGCGATAACAATGTTCTACTTCATCCATGAGCTGTAGTTTAACAATAAATTAACCCTAGAAGATAATGCCAGAGGAAATAATTTTGAGCTGCATTTTCTTTTTTAACCATTCAGCTCAAGTTAGTGATTAACATTAGAATGTAGTGCTATTCTCCATGATGTGCTATGGAAAGGATGCTGAGCCGTATTATTGTGACCTATAATGCCAATGAGCTGTGACAAGAGATTAGCATTAGAATATATTGCTGGTCACAAAGAAATGCTATGGGAATGATGCAAATCGGAGGACTATCATATTCTACCTATTACATGAAACTAGAGATGAACACCATAATGTGGTGCTAAGAACGAGGAGGTGCTGTGGGAAGGGTTCAGAGCCGTATATCAAATGAAGAAAATTCAAAGTTCATATAAAATGTTTTGAGTCAGTTTAGATCAGAAGAGGATGAATTATAGTAGCTTAACACTGATTATGTCAGGTTAGATTAGATGAGGATTATTCTAGGTAAAGATTGATTACTTTAAGTCAAGTCTTATTATGTCACAGGGCTAGGGGAAAAACGGCAGAATGACGAAAATATCCATCATGCTAAGGCAGACGCGCTTCAAATAACTTTGTTCCTCTCATGAATCATGTGATGATGTGATATACAGTTTGGCGATGAGAACAAAACTAATGAACTGCAAGTGGATGGATGCTTAGCTTTGATAGTTGTGCATAACGATGATGGTCTATTCTTCTGCTGCTTTTCTTATTCTTTTTAGCCATCTTACCGTCTCCTTTTGTAATAAGTTGAAAGCGTTCAGGATGATAAAGATAGTTATAATGATGATGGTGGTGAGGATGCTTTCTAAATCCTGATAATTTCATTGGAAGAA